>NC_060210.1:33470000-33792500 GCF_021130785.1 Homalodisca vitripennis
AATAACAATAAAACAAGCAATCAATGAATAAGAAAGTTAAACTTAAATATCAAATCAGGTTCTGTAGTGAGTTAAACCAGTAACTTTAAGACTTATAAAACAATAATAAGACACAATAACATTAAAGTAGCATTTAACAATGAAATAAATTAAAATAACATGGTATCAATAACAAGAAAAATTAACAAATACTTTGATATTAAAAGAGACATGAATAAATGTGGCACAAAGATAAAATAACAATGCTGACTAATCTGGATCTAACAAAGTAACACGATAAATTTTAATGAACTAACAAAACAATGACAAATTATAACATCAAAAGGATGTACTTTGACATGTCAGGAAGTCGGTTAAAGAGTAAGAGGGTTTCTTCATGAGCCAGGCAAAAGTGATTCTTAGCAGGAGAGATATCTGTGCCGGTGTATGATATCTTTTATTTCATTCATCTTTAGACCTTTCCAGACGATTTACTTCTGGTATAATAAGACATTTTGTGATGTACCTTAAAACCTTATGGATAGTGTTCCAAGCCGAGTATTTGGTGGATCAGAAAAACAAGAAATTTATTACATTTTAGTTGTCGATGGAGGAATCACATCAGATGTTATAAAAAAAACAAACTCCGATCTGTCATTTTTATCCTGACTGACAAAAACTAATATTGCTCTAACCAAACCACAATCCTCATTTTGATTTGGATGCAAAGCATATTAATATAAAAAGCGTTTTCTTCTAGAGTTATGTGTATTATTCGTTTATAAGTCATTCGATTTTTAAACTTTTGCGCATTAAATGTGTCAATAAGCTATTAACTATTTATTTTCTCTTACTTTATTTCTGTACTAACATTTTTAGCTATCGGTTTTTAAGTACTGCTCACTTCGGTAAGATAGTTGCACCAGTTACGGGTGAGTGTGAAAAATAGATTGTTAAATAAATCTAGGTTTAGATCTTAACCGTATCATGATTTGTAGACTACTGTGTTATTTTCATTGATATAACTTTAGTTTGTCATGAATTAAATACAATATAGTTCTGTAGGTTGATGAATTTTGTAATATGCATTGAAAACAAGATTTTACCTGAAACTCATCTTCCTCATAATTTTTACATTATATTGTGTTGGTTTTTATTACCAAAAGTCAATGTTGTAGAATTTTATTTAGGCCTACCACCAGTTTAACTCATGTCAGCAGTATGATAAGCGGCCCCTATGACAATCGAATCAATAAAAATATCAAAACTTTTGAATATAAGAACCTTTAGCCTTTAGATATTGATAATTAATAATTACCAACTGTTTTGATTTTACAGAATAACAATATTGATCAATACAATCTTAGAAGTCTAAGGTAGCCTAATACGGTTGGACATTATTGTTCTAAATTACTTAATTCAAACAAGTTAAATCAAGTGTATGGTATTTGAGTAATGACTGCTAGAGATGGGGGTTGACTTAAATAACCGGTCATCGATTCATTTAATCAAACGTTTTGATATATTATAAACTTCAATATTATATAATAATCATAAGCAACAAGAATTATAATTTATTAACCACAAGAATAATACGACTTTTAATTAAACTAAATTTAACAATAACAAACATAACAAAACTGTTTAAAACATATTAGATAAACTTTACAATATAGTATTTACTTGCCCGGATAGCAGTTAGCAACCAGTTTTATAAAATAAATGAAAGGATTCTCCCCAGAACAGACGTATTTCCGTGTGGTACAAGAATTCACAGAAATGGTCTGCTAGTCTATTAATCCTAACACCCAAATTCCTTCAACTAATCTCTCACGGTTGTATTTCTTTTGCCTATTTTACATTCATCAACTTCTATTACAACCCCAGGATCACCCAACTTTTCCTCCCTGTCAAACTTATTATCTAGCCAAATGAAACATACTTCTCTACAAAAAGAAAGCCAGTCACAAACAGTTTTGCTCAACACATTATACTTTTCGTCACTGCATTCTAACATCAAAAAGTCATAGCTTGTCTGGTTCATAGAGAAATAGTACATGAGAGTAACTATATTTCTCATGCCAAACTTAGAACCTTCAAAGAACATGTTGGCAAAAGTGTTTTTTGTGATAGTGTGAGCATTTTGACTCTTTTTTGGTATCTAAACACCACCATGTTTGCACCTCTGACACGAGTTAGACAAGTGAGACAAAAAAATGGCGGACAACAGTCATTGAAACCTAACCTATAAACTTACAAATGAAATTGTTCGCTAAATAAAAACAATCTAAGGGATGGAACATTACATAACTAAATAAAATTTATTGTTTATAATTACTGTCAGCAGCTGGAACAAATATGAACAAAAAAGTCACATCATAGCAGGCTATTATTGCCGGCAGATTTGAAAATCATAACAATGATTCACAGATTTGCACGTAGATGGTCGGAATTAAACTTTTTCCACAAAAATACAAAACGGCTCCAGAATCACACATATACCACATGAAAGTACACAATATACACTACATTTTGACATGTAATTCATGTGGTTTTATCTGCTGAGATTTTTGTTATTAAGCTACCAATGAGTTTGAATTTTTAAAGTTTTGCAAGTAAGCGGTCCAAAATTTATGTTATTCTTAAAAATACAAAACGGCTCCAGGATGTCACATATACCACGTGAAAGTACACAATATACACTACCATATAAATGCATAAAACCAGATGTACGTCAAAATGTAATGTATATTATGTACTTTCATGTGGTATATTATACTGCAGCCAAAATATCGCCTGCAGTAATAAGCGGCCACCACCACAATCGAATCATAGATATTAATTATTATCTAAACTATCAAAACCAAAATTTCAAACTAAATTACATTATAAATATTTGAGGTATTTCACATTACTGTATAGTTTAGCTGTTTTTATATCTAAAAACGTAACAATTTAATGATGCATAAAAATCTATCTAGGCTATGTGTATAAAATGTTTATAAAATGTAACAAACAAACCAGTGTAACATTTAGTTTGTTCTGAAGGATAAATGAGGCAGCTTGTGCCAAAAAACACATGTTCAGCCCATTGTATTTGCTCCTATAACTAACATACCATAAAAATGATTTTATTTTGTTTGAATTGATTTGCAAAAGGATTGTTTTATTGTAATTAACTACAGCTAGAATGTTTTTGTATTCAATAGTTTAGGTATTGTTATTCGATAATTTGGTATCCTGATTCGATGGTGGCCGCTTACTATACTGTAGCTAATATTTTTTATGAACTACAATAAACCAAAATATCAATCCGAATTACGTTACAGGTCTATTTCAAATTACACTAAGGTTCAACTATGTTTTTATGTCTATGTTTTAATGATTAATTATAACTATCTAATGTGTAATCAAGGGTTTCTATATAAATATTTGTTCAGTATGGCATGTTTTCACACCAATTATATTCCATAATAATTATAATGCTAAAAACACAAAATCTGAGATTTTGTGCGCTATACCACGAAATAGGGCCAGGCTTGAAAGTGTTAATTAGGTGAATAATCATTTGTTCATTTGTGTATATAACGAAACAAACCAGTGCCTTTCGTTAAAATTAATTGAATTATTAGAGACCGTTCGAAATGTTTGTTTAACTTAAATTAGACTAATGTTTAGCATTATATAATATTTAGTCAAAAGTTACATATTTATTAGATACATATATTAAGACATTAAAAAGCAGTTAAGAAGTTTGTGGTATGTGAGTTCTTTAGCCCTATTTAATAATTTTGTAACAAGAATTCACAAGTATAACCAGATAAAGAAATAACACAATAGATAAATATTTAATAAAACGAAAAAGTATTACATCAACTAGTTAGATCAAAATTACAACACTTCTAAGGTAAACTTATCAACAACTATCCAACTAAACTAAAATATGTAAATAATTTAGCAGTTGAGACTGAACTAAAATAAAAAAGGAAAAAAAATTCATCTTGACTCCTGTAAGAGAGGTTCATGAAATAAATTCAGACAATTTACAGAAACTAATTTTAATAATGAGTTAACTTACTTAATTTTGTAACTAAACTCAACTGAAGAATAAGACATCTTATTGTGTTCTTTCAAGTCTATTAAACCAGTGTCAAACTGCAGTTATACCAGCTGTTATGATAATTGCAATTAAAACTGTTTATAAAAATACTTGGTTGCATAAACAGAACGTATATTTTTTCTTAGCAATAACATTACAATAAGAAGTCATACAGTGACAGAAAGCAAAATAGAAAATTTTTAAATAATTTAGCTCTAAGACTTTTAACTCGGGAGCACTTGCGCTATTAGATTGAATCTAACATAATATTTGTGTTATATAACATTTTTTTATTTGTTATCTTACAACACTGAACCCTTAATTTATGCTCCTATGGGTATGTCTGCTGCGTATTGCATCATGTTTAGACATTAGAAGTTGCTGGGGTGGGGCGTCATGGTGGGTGGGGTGGACGCTCCTCGCGGGTTATTAGTTTCAACCTAACAGCGCAAGTGATCGCGTCAGCCCAATGTTAGGAGCAATCTAATGGCACGAGTGATTGCGTAACTGCCAGATTTAATCCATCAGTTAAGTGATTTTTCTTGTTTTTCTGTTTGCTTTTGAGTTATATTTCGTAGATTGCTCTTTTATGACTTTACAATTATTGCAATGAATGAAGACCATGAAAAAGCCGTTCTTAGTTGGTTGGAGGATGTTAGATTCGATCTAACAACGCGAGTTCTTGCGTAACTTCTTGTAGCGCGAATTCTCACGGGTTAACCACACTATCTATGTTAATGTGGTAAATAAAGTAATTAAGATTTACTTTAATAAATATGATAAACATATGTTATCATTGATGTTACATAACCCACTGAAATAAGCACAAGTGATTTTTACATTTTCTCACAAAAACCTGTGAGCTCTGTACAAACTTGATTGAACCTAATGTTTAAGAAAACAATTACAAGCTCACTGTAGATTATTACAGTAACTAATTCAAAGAATTTAAGCCTATTTAATTTATGAAAAAATTTACCACTTTTAAAATCTAAAAGCTTTTATTTTTGTAAAAAAATATGTCACTTTTTCAGGTAAACACTGAAACATGGCAAATCTGCAAATTGGTCTTCGAGTTGAAGTTACGGGTAAAGGAGTTCAAGGTGAAGTTGCCTATTTAGGCACAACTGGCTTTGCAACTGGCAAATGGGTTGGTGTTATTCTTGATGAACCTAAAGGAAAGAATAATGGAACGGTTCAAGGGAAAACTTATTTTCAGGTATGAATTGTGCCTAACTATACACCTAGGTCTTACAGTAAAAGGAAAACTTTTAATAAACTAGTGCCTATAGAATATTGGTTTTTTAAAAATATTTCTTCTAAATTCATTTAATTTGAAATAAAGTTCAACTACTTAAATTCCTTTGAAAAAATATAAACATATTGTTACTTCTTTAAGCGATATAAGTTTCATAAAATGTAATTAAAGTGTAAATTTCAGTAAGTGTAATGCTGGTGTATTAAATAAATTAATTTTAATATTTATGACTTGGCAAATTAGAAAGGAACTTAATTAATAACAATAATTAATAATTAAATTTAAATATATTTCTAAATTTTCGTTAGTTTAATGTATTATACAGCCATCAGTTTTGTATTTACACCTTTTTGTTTTATATTTAGTATATTATTGTTTACTTGTAGCCTATTTATATAACTTTTTGTATTGTGAAGGAGATCCTATAAAATATAGAAGCAACTAGAATTTTATTTCAACTTTATTTCTACGTGTCAAACGTGTTCACTCTGCAAGTGAGAGATCTGGATACGAATCCCAATGGATAAGTTCTTCTACGTAATGAATTAACAATTTTAATATTGTATAGTATATAGTAGTAAGTATATCAAGCACTTTTAACATGTCAGGCTGGGAAAAGGAAAATTTTGTTTTACAAATCATATAACAAATCTAATAGTAACTTATTTGATGTAGTGCCGGGAGAACTATGGGATGTTTGTCCGCCAGTCACAATTAACTATTATTGATGAGTTCGGAAACAGGATGGAAGTTTTACAGTCGGGGGCCAGCCCCGCCTACTCCACTGCCACTTCCCCTGATGATCCGCCACGGTCTGGCCTGCGCTCTCGGCTCTCTAGGTACCCACCTCTGAAACTAAGCTAATTTAGCAATATTTTCCAATCCAGATGTTCTAGATTTTTCTCTATAGCCCTATTAATGTGCATGTATGGGACTCTTATACTAGGTAGTATGTTGAATATAGATATTTTGTTTTAAATAAGACAAGTATTTTTTACTTTCTACTAACTCTAATATATGACGAGTACACTAAAATTTCCATAACACATTTGAATTGGATCATCTGCATGCAGTTCACTGAATTGGTAAATTATTCATCGTAATTCATGAGAGTGTTCAATCTTGTTGAGTCTTATGAGGGAGAAAGACCCAAAATGGTTCAACAGTTTTGAAATTAATATAAATAAACAATTAATTTGACTGCTAATAGTGCCTATTTATGTAGTGGTATTAAATTACATTTTGTGCTTCCAGGTATGTAATGCTGGTGTGGCAATAGTTATCTCAACACAGTAGTCCTGTATATCATGGTCTTATTTATTAAAGTAAATTATCCGTCCACTTGAAACATAAATATTTCATATTATCTGCTTAGTATTAATTATTTTTCTAATTTTGGATCATATTTCTTTCGCTTTCTAAATAACTTATTTTCTTCCACTTGGAAACTAACATAAGAATTTCAAATAATTTGTACAATATTTTATTCTCAAAATAATTGTCATCTACCTTGGGTAAGGTAATTCAGAATTGTGAATTTAATATCTTTGATCATTGTACTTCCTCCTGTTAGAGAAATACAAAAGTATTATGGTTTCTTCTCTAATGTTTTATTTAATTGTTTTAAGAGTTATTCATTGTGGTAATTTCAATAGCAACAAAAGATTAATTTGTGTATGTTATATATAAAAATAATTATTTTTAATTAGTGACGTCAAAATTAAATAGAATTGTAATTGTACAATGGTAGGAGTCTGTGTAGAAAGCTATAGTTAACAGTTTTGCAATACAGTGTAAAGACAAGAAGCAAAAAGTAAAGAAATATTAATTTACATTTAAAAAATAGTAATAAATATAAAACTTTGGTTGTCTAAAATTAATTTTTTTAATTTTTTGTCACAACAGTTGTGTTCTTTATTTGTTTGGTCTTTTATTAGATAAATGAGGCTACAGATGATGAAACACAATATACAAGTAATATTTGTACCTATCTAGATATTGACAGGTTTGGTGTGAAACATGAAGGTACAAAGGCTACTCTGCAATGTAAGTTGGAAACCACCACATGTTTTTTGGAGATTGGTCCACTGCATTAACCACCATCACCACCACATATCCTTGTTTGTTGATAGTGGGAAATTTTAACAGCAATAAACATCCTCATATCCATGACAATCTTGACTGATTTGGTAATTACCGATCAAATGTTACAAAATCGTACCAAATAATACATGATGTGCTGAGGAAGGAGTAGAAAGAAACCTTCTACTACTTCTTCTCTAATTGTCATGCATTAGCAACAATACATTGAAAACATTAAAGGTTAAGAATTATTTAGGACTTCTTAGTCCTAACTTCACCTGGTAAAGTAAGGCATTCTTTGAGTTTAACTTTTTGACATCAAATTTTTTGTTTTGGAAATGTTTCTTTGTAAGCCAAATGTGTTATTATAATAGAACTAAACTTCTCCAATTAATGTTTATTTAACATTAAAATTATATGGTATAGATTTGCATTATATGGTTAAAGTTTTTCCAAAAAAATTGTATAATTCATTGACCAGTAAAATTTAATGTGTAAAAATTATCCTATCATTGCATGTCATAGATACTTTATAATTTAAACAATCACAATAAATTTTCAAGTCAACTAGTGAAATATTTTGTATGGAAATAGTTTATCTACAGTAAACCATGTTTCTAATGCAGCACCAGCCGTCGCAGGACAGAGCCCACCACGTAAGTGGTCCCATTTCAAGTGTGTAGAAAATCTTAGTTTTTTTAATCAAAGCCTTGAAATTTTATTTTCTATTTATATTGTTTATGGTTATGCACAGTTTTAGTAATTAGAAAATTAAGTTAGTTAGTGTAGACGCATCTAAGCTGAATGAATAAGAATGTCAATGGGATTGTTTATTATATCATGGTTTTTTACGGCGGTAAATTATGATTTTTCTTCCTGATTATTGGAAGAAGAGATTTTTAATGGATTCACCTCATATTTAATTAGTCATTATGTGAATACTGCAACTTATTGTGTATATGAATTTCATAAGTATAATTATTCTATTTTATGATAAAATTATCACAGTTTACTTTAAGGATTTGATTTAAAATTGTTTCCTAAAAATTATTATTTTGAAGTTATTGGCAATTTTTTCTCTCTTCTTAAAATCTGTACAATATATGAGGCTGTTCCTGGAAGTTGCTTTGGGTGAAGTATAAGGATTTTTATCATGACATAACCAGTTTCGAAATGAGCACCCATTTGGTGACCCATTAAGTAAAAGCAGTTTTGTTTTCTTGTTTTTCGTCATTATGTATGATACAGACATTAATAATACCTTCCACATTGTAAAAATGTCCTTTCTCATCTCTCTGCATTTGTGAAAACAAACATTTCTGAATCTAGGTGAGTAAAAGATTCATGATGAGAGAGAATCAAGTAATATTTATTGAAATGAGAACCAAGCTATCAATGTTTATTATGTGTAATTACATTTTTCAACCATTTGGGAATTTGATGGACATTCAGTGTGACTTATGTCATCAACTAGTTCATCTAAAACTTTTTCTCAAGTCCATGCTAGTTTATTCTCCCTTTTTATTTTATTCTGACCTTGATAAGCCACTGATGGAAGATTATATCAATCTGAATAAGGGACAGAATCAATTCAATACAAGGTCAACAGTTCCAAAAGGATTTGAACCTGTAATATCACATGTACCTTGACTGTATAACCTTTTCAGGCAGTACATTGCAGAAATCATTTTGTGTCTAGTAAAAAATTAGGGGTTAGTTACCATTGTTTGGAGTATATGACAGTTATCACTGGTGTAAACCAACAAGTAACCCCTTTGATGGCCAACCGCTGAGCAATACTGTATTTGCATTTGGCTTCTTAGCCCTAACTTTGTTTAATTACAATAAATATTATTTGCTAAATAAAACTTCTTAGCCTTCTTGCTTTAACTCTAAAATAGCCAGTGTCGAAATACCCACTGTTAAAAGCTGTCTAGTGGTATATACAGGTATTTTAAGAATTTGGTCAAGCAGCACCCCTGGAAATCTGGTTTATGAACGTATCCTCAAACTACTGAACTATTCTTGAAGGAGCAAATATCATTGGATAGAAGAAAGTTTTTTATAGTTGCAAAATATATTAATCAATCATCATTAAAATTATTGGATCTTCTTCAATTTTAGTTTTTGTTATGAGTGTTGTGTCAGCTGGTGGCTACACAGCAGTTGAGTCATCAACATATCCTACTGATTTTTTATTCCTTGTGTTGTTCAATTTTTTGTTTTGATATCTCAGGAAAACTATGTATAACATGTTAGGTTTCCAATTTTGGAATTAGATTAAAATAAGCTTAACAAAATAACATTATCCTTAAAATATATTTGCATACTAGTACTAGTACTAGTAGTTTATATTGCGAGGAGGGCATGGGAGGAGTTTGAGAAAAATTAATTTTTCAGTATACTCTAACCTTTAGAATAGCTATATACTATTAGCATGGGATCTATATGATGTAAAATATGACAGTTTGAGTGATCAATATTTTTGTACTATGAAGAACTGTTGGTATTTATAGTAGCAGCACGTCTCATATCCTACATTTAAGAATTTTTTAAATCAATTGAATTGAATCAAGGTTACTAAAGTAAAGCACAAAAAAAATTGTGAACTACAGGATGCAAGTGTTTCTATTAATAACTATCATACCTCCCAACAAATAATTGTAATTAACATTTTATATTTATAATATATATTGCAATTGAAAATTTTTAAGAAACGTAAAATTGTGTTTAAAAATTCTGCTGCATAAAATTATTCTTCAAATCTTTGTTTTGACAGCGTACGAAGGAAAAGTTCACCTGCTTCTCAAACCCCGTCAAGGACCAGGTAGTGATTGTTTAGTTTAAGTGTTCACGCTTCTTGTGCAAAGCACTCGCACTTCAGTGTTCGTTACTAATGCATCCTTCCCATCTCTTTGTATCTGTTGGTTATTTATAAGAGGGATAAATATCTATCTGTATAATATAGAATAAAGGTAGGGTTATATTGGATGTCAAATTTAATTTATATTGTGATTGTTAACACAACAATAGGGTTGTTTCAGACTGCTTTTTCATGCTTAGTCATACCTATATACATATCTATTGTAAGATTCTTCAATATCTTAATGTGTGTATTTTAAATTAAAAATTTTAATTACTTCTGTTTAACTTGACTATAAAAAGTCAATAATGTTAGATCTTATTTATGTTATAATAAGCAGGAAACTTTTTTATATTTTCCAGCGTACAACTTTTTATGTTAATCCTTACATCTCAATAAATGTCTTTATTTCTACTGCTACCTGCAATAAATAATTTATTATGGTTTGTTAGTTCTTTTCGGGGTCTGTCATAAAATATTGCTTAAATTAATATACCTGCTGTTGGCCCACATTATTAATGTAGTTATAAATTTATCTTGTAATAACATAGTACTTATTTCTATATTTTAAGTAATTTTAAGTTTACTGTTACGGTTTACAATTTGTTTTTTTTTTTCAGTTCATTGTTATTTTTATAATTTGCATAAAATTCGAGTGTATATATTTTGTTCCAGTACTAAACATTAAGTAAAGGTAGTATGTTTTTATCATTTATTTTCTCTTTTTACAGCAATTCTTTAATTAAGGCAAGATGTAAAATGAGTCGTAGCTATTAGTAGTTGTATTATTTATGACATAGCAAGTTTTTTCCAGCAGTAATTTCTTGAATAAATAACAGCAATGAACAAGTTAATAAGTAACATTACATTTTAAAAGATAAGTAATAGCAGTATTAACTAAACAGCTACTTTTTTAAAACTTCAATTGTACCAATACAATGAATTGTTCCAAATTTTAACCCGGCCAATTATGCTGTTTATTTGCTATCTTAAGATTTTATTACCCTGATGTATATATGCACATTTTTAGCCTAGATGTCAACAAATTGGATATACTGAACATTTATTGAATAAGAAGACATTAAACATTACAGTCACATTTCCTACTGCTTACCAAAGTGAAAAATAGGTTACTTCCGAACGAACATGAATTGAAAGTTAGTTTAGGTTGCAAAGGACAAATATTTCAATTACATTATGACCACAAGTAACGATCGTAGAACAAGGTTTCTATGTTTATTGAAGTAAATAGCATTGTCTATTTCTTTAACTTTATACAATAAGCTTAAACTTCATGCATTGTTCCTACATTTTCACCATTTCGACCCAAGCATTTTAATGGTGCTCTAACTTTGTTAACTTGTGTTGTAAAATTCTATGGGCAGTCCTTTAAGAAATCAAATAACCTCTTCTTTCACTTAATCATTGGTCTAAAAGCGTAAGTCATCTAAGTGTTCCTTTAATTTTGGGAACAAGAAGTGATAACCACTTGGGCTGGGTCTGGACTTTAGGGGAGTGAGACATGACATTCCAGCAAAATTCTGTTAGCAGTTTCTGGATTGAACAAGAGACATAGAATCGAGTGATGGTGTGAATAAACATTACACCTTTGATCAGCCTTCCTTTATAATGACCTGAAATTTCTGTGCAACCTCCTATTTACACCATTTAGGATGTGTTGGATAACCGATACAGGTTTTTCTACATACTTCAGTTAATTCACAGTAATAATGTTAGTTTTCTCATAAAAAAACATAGTGCCACAAATTTGGTATATGACTAAGTGGACTGGTACTAAGTTGTGTAGAGATGTTGGAGTGACAGAGATAGAAAGTTAAGAGATATTGAGCACTCCTGTCTTGTCACATACATTTCATTGCTGCTCTACTCTTCGCAAACCTTTTTTTACGTTCATCTCTCGTATTATTATTCATGTCAAAGACTTTTACAAAACTAAAATCAGGAAGCATGTCCAATGTTTGCATATTTCTCTTGTACACTATTTTTGAACCAAGTAATATAGTTTTATTTTATATTTTGTATAAAAGGAATGCCATAAGAGGTTAGCACAATGCTTTTTGCATGAGCTGCACTATTCATTACGTGTTTTTATTGTTACTTGAAGAGCATGTTTTATGTTACATTTTTCTTTCTGCTACGTTGATGAGTAGTTTCATTAAAATATGCATCTAATATTTCTTTTCTTTCCAGTTTTAATGTGAGCTTGCCATAAAGTCACATTAATCAGTATACAATTTTTGAATGAGAAATATGATTTTAAAAATTATTAGTCTTCTACCTATGTTTTATTGTAATATAATTTTACAGATTTTTGTAATCATAGTCTTTTTCCTAAAACTGCAGAATTAGTAGAAATCAATGACAGATGTCTTATATGCTGTAATATCATAAATCCAGAAGTGTTTGTTGGGTTTTGGAACAACACAGTCTCTTCTGAATCCATGATTTTGGGATAAGATAAAGTGGACAGGACAATTTACAAATTTCCTTTTTTCCAGAACACAAACATGTTTGTGATTCCATGATTTTACCACACAGATAATAAGTATGGTACACTTAATTTTGGAGTAGTCTTTATTAGCGCAAATTAAAGACTGTAAGTGGACACATGGAACCTGTAACGATAGTGGAAATAAGATTAAATAACAAAAACCTTTTGCTATTACGGTAACTAAATATTTTTTAATTTATGAACATGTTGAAAAAGAATTAAAAAATTATAGCTATTTAAAAATATTAAAATGAATCATTTCAAATAAAGAAAAAATAAAAGGTAAGAAAAAAAGCATAATTATGGAGTTTTATAAAATACATAAATAAGTAATTTTACGTAAAATAAATTATCGCAATTCGTATAAAAATAAATAGCTAGAAGTGACATAAAAATAAAATTATGATAATTATTAATTAGTGAGATAAAAATCAAGGATTTATTTTTATGTACACTGAACTCAGTTTCACACATAGTTATTCAATGATAATCATGCTTTCATCAATTTTTAACTCTTAATTTACACTATACAACACCTCATTGGCTCATTGACAAATGTAGGCTTCACAGGTATTACATTGATGTTCAGTGTTTCTGTTATCTCTTAATTCTTTTTCCACACTATCTGTCTAAGTTTTAAGTTGTCTCTATTCGTGAAAATCATATTATTACAACTTTAAAAAATGAATTGGCAAGACATAGTAGTTTTTACAGGGATGTTATGAAAAGACCCAATAGGTGTATGTTTGGGGAAGGGGAAAACAGAACTTTTTTATTTGCGAAAAGATAAAAACCAGATTGAACCTGGGACATTACTCAATCTTACACCATTGTTTTATAGACTCACTTGTACTAGTACATGGAAGGAGGAAGTAAAAGTCCAATAAACAAAAGCATTTAATATAACACATTTTGAATTTAATATAACAAAAAATATAAAACTCTTTAAATTAATATTATTATAGTCAAGTTATTAAACAAATTTAAAATGTTTCCTTTTTACAGTAATTTTTGTGTGCTATGTATCTAATTTTATAAATTAAAGGAATTATAATGTTTGAACATTTGGATCGCTCAAATACAATATATCAAGTTTATTTCTAAGGTCTATAAAAAAGTACTTGAAATTATTTTCAGTGAAGGGTACAAAAATTCGATATAAATAACTAAAAGATAAATGATATATCTGTAAATAATAAATAGCATTATGAAGAAAATATTTAAAAAAAACATTGTCTATTAATCTTGTACCAGTTTTTAGACATTATTAAATCTAATAAACTGTTTTGTTTATTTTTATAATGTTTATATCACTATTTTAAATAATTTGAGTCTAGTAATTTTCATTTACTTAGGATAGTGTGTGAAAAAGCTAAAGTTGTTGTGTTTCGAGTATATTTTTTTCTTTGACAAAGGAGCAGAGTGAAATAAACGATCATGGAGCTTTACGGTAAACATGTTATTTTTCTATCTAATACAAAGATGAATGTTTCTCTCTTTCTTTGATAAAATAAAAGTATAAAATTGTCTTATATACTGTAAATCAATCACAATGTACACATCTTTATTTGTAAATATCTAATAAACCGAATGTTCCTTAGTTGAGATGGTTCCAAATGTAGTCTCTAACTTTCAATATTAAAACTTTACCACATGTTGCAGAAATTGATTGATCTTTGGTATGTATTTAGAATTGAATAATAAACTTGGAAGATAACAAGCAGCTATATCATCTTCACTACTACTAATAAAATACAATATTTTTCACTCATTCACAGAGTCAAGAGTGAAAAAATGATTCTTCAAATAGTTTTTTTATTTTATCCTAACAGTAAATATTTTGGACACTGTGATCCATTGTTACAGTTCTCGTCAATCACTATCCTCACGGAGTCGCGGGGACTATCAGAGCCGAGAGGATGTCACAATGTCTGCCGCACCGACGCAACATGTTTCCGAGCCTGCGTCAAAGCGAGCTTCATTTATCGAGGTATTTATTAGTAACAGATGAATTTCCAGACACTTTGCATTAATTAATTCTACTTCCCTTATTTTGTATTAAATAGTAACATTGTGTATTTTTAATGTCACATGTTTTTTTCAACTATTATAGATTTTCAGTTTTAACAGGAAAATAATTAAATTTGTGAGCTGTGATTTGAGCCAGGAGTTAATTTAACTAATTATTGAAAATGAAACTTCTAATGTTTATGGTAATCTATTTTTATTATATATTCAAGAAAAATGTTGGGTCCATCAATATCACATAAAATTGTTGCTTTAAATCTAATATCTTATAATTGTATCTTAATAATGTAATAATTTAGAAAAACAACATTTTTGTTTTGAAAGTTAGATGTATATATTTATATACATTTATTAAATTTTTATAAATTAAAATACCCTAATTTAATTTCAATAAACTTTTAATCACAAAAAGTACTTGCTCCACCAGGACTCGAACCCGGATCTCTCATTTACTGGGTGAGTGCGCTACCAACCTGGAAGTGAGAGATCCTGGTTCGATTCCCAGCTGAGCAAGTTACTTTATATGTATAGAATTAGATTCAGTTAATATAATTTTGAAAATATTAATCATATTGTAGATTCATCACGATCAGATTACAGATGGAAGAATATGTTGTAAAATAACATTCAAAATGTTCGTTGCAGCAGGTATTCTTGAGCTTATCATAACAGACTTTGAAGAGAAATGTTGATAGTAGGATGTGTATGTATTTCTTATAATATATAAATTTGGTTATTTAGTAGATAAGGTGTGAATAATATTTGCTTGGATATATGTATTTATAAAAAAGATAATTTTATCTATAAACAGTAAAAGATTTAATCAATTTAAAATTGTTCACATGAAATTAAACACAATGTTAGGACAGAAAACAATTTTAGGGCTCAAATCTGTCATTAACCTTTTGAGCAGTTACTTTCCAAACATCCAATAGGCACCAAAAATGAGTATTTTCAATTTGTTACAATTACTTTATGTTGTGTTGATCTGCAAGTATGACATTGTGTGAGAAAAATATAATTTAATCATTTTTCATATGAAACAAACTTTTTTATATTTGGTAGTAACCTATAGGAAGCTTCCGAAATGCTTTCTTCAATCTGTTTTGTAAGCCTTATCCAATAATATACAGCTATAAAGTAACATTGCTGGTTACTGTAAAACAACAGTAAAGGCAGATCGTCAATCCTAGTGTTTAGCGAGAGCTGGCTGGATACCCACAAATATGTACATCTGACATCTAGTAGATTGAATTAGAACTGCAACAATTTGCTTCTAAACATCGTCAAGGGATGGCAGGGCGGGCAGTTCACTAATGAAAATTAATAGATTACAACATATTAGTTCACACTGCTTTAAAAAAATAAACCCAAAACGCAATTATGATGCCATCATCGAGTGGTTTGAAGTGCATTGATGTAACTGTTGCATGTTACTGTTAAGGACATTTATAGGTTATCCGGAAAGTAGTATTACAAGGCAAGTAGATCACATGGAGACTTTTAGTGTTAGAAGTTGGTACCATTGCCTTATAGCAAAAAGCCTGGTAAAGTGAAGATCAGTTCCAATTCAGTAGTTATTCAAATGACATCGTTGTGAAGGCTTTGAGGTGTGTACACTCATTCTATTTTTGACCAATTACAAAGTGCACACTGTAATATGTTAACTGAATGATAACGAAATCTTTTATGACTGTTAGGTCTAAACCTTTCACTTAGTTCTAAAGAAACCTCTCTACCTCCTGTATTTCTGTTTACTCCTCAAATGTGATGCTTCCACAAAAAACTAAGAGATATTTAGTTGCTGTTCTTTGATTTTATTTTGACCCATGAAAAATGTTAAGCTTTTCTGCACCTTTTTGTAGATGCACAAATACATTCCATCGATAGATGTACTGCCGATTTTTCTGCTCTTTCTGTAAAGTCTGCATTCATCGCGAGGCATTAACTCATCTTCATTATATGTTTCTGAAGAGGACCATGTCTTGTTAGCATTTCAATCATCAGTCTTATATTCTTCTTACTTAAGTTTTTGAGTCTAGTCGAGCCTTTAGAATAAGGTCCGATTGATTTTTTTTTAGACCAGAGATGTCTTACCACGTCTTGGATTTAACTAATTTTTCCCATGTAGTTACTCAGCTGTATAAGAAAGAAACTTTACAGCTCAGCCCTACCAAATTGTTATCAGAGCCTCTTGGCAAGAATACATGCTTTAATTTTCAGGAATGCCTTCATGATCTGGCCCCCAAACAAGGATCTTTTTGTCTGTCCACAGGAGTTCAGTTAGAACATTCCTGCATTTCCATACTTCCCTGGACTCAAAAGTATAGGCGTTGATCACCTTTAAATCAAGCTGACTATTGGATATTATTAGGTATTGAGCACTTTCAGACTTCGACTGAACCACCTATCTGGTTCCTGGCCTTTATACTAGAAAATCTGCCCTTGAACGTAAGAAATACTTCATTACATCTTTTTTATGGTAGATTGTGTGCCATTTTTCTCTACTTTACATCATGGATTTCATTATGATCCCCTCACCGATTTGGTACTGGCTGTCTAGAAATTGTGTGCTTGCTATAAACTGAAACTATTTTGCAATGAAACGCGGAGATGCAATGAAACGCAGAGATGCAAAGAAACGCAGATATGCAATGAAACGCAGAGATGCAATGAAATGCCCTTAGCATATAGATAGTGAAATACACCATTGACTTTGCATTTGGCATGAAACAAAATGAGGATGTTCATTTCTAAAGAACACTACAATGTCATTCAAGAAGTTACTGACAATTGAGACGAATTCACTTCCACTGGGTTTTCACTACAAGGCAGTGGTACTGTCTTTCCCCATGAAAATACATGAGAGTTATTTGCCTTGTAATCTTACTTTCTGAATAACCTTTGTACTGTAGTTTCTCAGTAATAATTAACGTGACAGCAATGGAATTTCGATAATATGAGTTTCAGTGTTATGTGTACAGATATGTTTTTACAGACTATAACCTAAATATGAAATATAAATAGTAATTTATTAACAATTCAATTGATATACCTGAAACTCTGTATATTTACTCAGGTCTTAATGATTCAAAAACAATATTTTTTTTTTAATTTTTAGGACACCTCATTAAAATTTGTTGGTAGCTATTAAACTTTGTTGACTGTTTCATAATAAACAAGCCATGTACCAGCATCGTTTAGGTTTTCCTTAGGTGCTGTGTTTTAAAAATATAAATGAGGACATGAAAAATTATTTTTAAGGAACCTCCATTAAATGAAGTGGCTTTAATACCACTTGAGTATCTTACATTAAGTGGTATAACCACTGTTAAGACCCGTAAGAGTCCTAAAATTAAATTAAATATTTGTATAACATCAATCCAACTTGTATGAAATACAGCAGTTTTTACTGCCTGGTGTGCCATGATCTTCAATCAGATTCATCCCTCCAAAGCCAAGTCCTAGTTATGCCTTGCCTTGCCAAACTTTCCTGATGAGGTGGAGTCGTTAATACCAAAAAACTGGAGTTAACGTGCACAGTTTATAATTATTAGTGCTGCAGCGAACATGTTCTAGCTTAACAATTTCTGATTTCCACAATAAATTGTTTATGCTTATAAAAGCTACTTGCTGATCAAAATGATTAAAAACATCTTGATTTAATAGATAAGCTCCCTTATTGTTGTCATGATTTGTTTGTATTACAGTGTTTATATTTGGTTGATTAAACTTTCATTAAAAAAGACTATGCTATAATATAAGTCAGTTAAGATAAATATTAATAGACTGGCTTACATATTATTTTTGCTCCTTTTCTTCCTCTTTCCCTAAAGGAGCAAACCATTGATTTTAAATATAGGCTTACAGAGTAAGAGAAATGTCAACTTCCAATTAACTAAGAATGGATCATATGTGATATTGATTAATTGTAGTGGCTGTATAAATTGGAAAACTCCAAACTTCTATCATGGGACTCCAAAAGTGAAGTAGTAATCAGATCTTTAAGACATCAAGTCATTAATAGCAGTAAAAACTGGAATTTTTAGTTTTACTTCTCGCCAAATAGTGTGTTATAATTCAATTGATGTCACTAGAGGCTTTATATATCTTGTCCCTTGTGTTATAATCATTAGTGATTTTTTAAACAAAACCAGTTTTCTACAGTAATAATACGACTCAAAGTGATATACAGATTATAAAATTATTTTTCAACTGCAAATTACAAAAAGTAGCGCAATCTAAATTATTGGTTTTGTCTATGGTCACTGTTCTCCATTTCTACCAGCTGATTGAGAGTTGACTGTAACTTTATTCTACAGCAAATTTAACATATTGTAGCTGCACGTTTTGAAATTGTATTTGATCCTGCACCGACAGCCTTGACTACTCAGCTCTGATTTTTGTATTTGTGATGTCTTGAGTTTTAGCTAATTTGTACTTGTCCGTTGGAGCCTGCTGTTGGAGACTGTAGTTTGCTTCTTTCTTTTATTTTACCGTACTGCTATGTAAACTGTTATTGTTATATTTCGCTATATTTTTAGCTTAATGCACTTTCAAAGATCACTCAGATATTTCTGTTTTGTTTTGCATAGTAAAAACCTATAAATTCACGTACTATAAGCTTGTTGTGGCTTTATTGTGTTTTTTATATTACTCAAAGTTGTATTTGTTTTATTGTTTCTTTCATTTCAGATGTAGTTTCTTTATTTACAGAATAATTAAAAATGCTAGTTTCCTTCAGTATTCCAAATGTTTTGTGTTTTTACAGTTTGTTAACTGAAAATTTGTTGCCAAAAGTCTGAGAGATTTACAAGTGCAGTTTTGCTTAAATATTAGTTTGATTAGAGTGTGTGCGTGTTTTTTGCGTGGTGTTTCAGAAGTTTTCAACGCCCCAACCGTCACGACTACCAACTTTCAAATTCACCCCTAGAAGGTCTTTAGCCGTGCCTTCAAAGTCTTTAAATTACGTCGGCACAACTCAAGTAATTGTGATTCCGTTCTGTGTCTGCTTTCTCACACAGGCCTTGTATAGTTCATGTCTCGGTCTGCTCATTGGGTTAGTTTTTCAGTTTGGGGATGGTTTTGATCATTTTTCCAAAAGGGTGTGTGAGTCTGCCAGTCATCTACAATGTAGTAAATTGGCTTTCTACTTTAAAGTAGTTTTGACAATTTCCAGTCAAGAAATTACACAGACTTCATTCTGTGTTGAATGTTAATATCAGATGCAGTTTGTTGTTTAATCCGAATTCTAGAAACCAATGTGTTTTAAATTGTGTATATCTCAATAAAACAACTCGCTCCAGAAGTTAACTGGTTTTCAAAATTTTGCCCCAACTTCTGCATTTCAGACTCATACACCATTTTTAAGCTTCCTGAAAGCTTTTCTAGATCTCCTGTTTCTAATGCAAGGCTTCTGTCAAAAAATATTTCCCTGTTCTTTCTTTTTGTATTAGTTTTTCAATATTTTAGTTGCATTTAGTGAAGATTCTTTGTTTTAATTTATTAATAATCTTTTTTATTTGATGTTTTATTCATTTTTGTACTTTATTCTATAGGGGAACAAAATTTATGCGATATTTGTTTAGAAAATTAAATAATAAAACAATGAATAGTAAAAATTGTTCTAGTTAAACTGATGGTTTAATTTTATTTCCCTCTTAAGCTGTTATGTTTAAAATAATAAATAATATTGAAAAAAATAGACCATAAAATACTATTTTAGTGAAACTAAGTACAAAATACAGAAAAAATATTAATGACAGTAGTCTTTATTAAAAAATAATAACAATTTTACAATTAATAACTTTAAATTAAGTAAAACTGTTGTATTATGATTTGCTTAGCTTACTTATTGTTCCTTGTCTAACAAAGTTACATACTCTATTACAGAGTAACAGTTTTACTCTTGTATAATCTTACAAGTTTCTAAAAAAATAACTAATATTGCCACATGATGTACAAGCTAACTACTTTAAAACAATATACTAATTACTGAACCCTAATGAGAATGTTAATAATAATAGTATTATGAAAATTGTTTAACAAATTTGCAGTTAAAATTAACACAGTTAAACGACTTCATATAAAAATTGTGTATATTTTTAAGTTTTCTCTCAAAACATCAATCACTGTTACTATAAATATTGTCTGTTCTTGGAATGTTATGAAGCAAAGAAGATGTCAATCATTTGAGATTGCCTGATGGTTGTATAGAGAAGCATGGTAGTTGGCATGTTTACCACACATTATCTGTTATGATAGGGTGTTAAGAGAGACTATTTAATTGGAGAGCACATACAGATGTTATTGTTACTTTTAGTATTTATTTTTATATCCAATAATTTCAATCTACTACCCTACAGACTTTGCTTTCTGCTAGCTGTTGATTCGTCAATCACCAGTCTGACCTGCTCATTACGTCAATATGAGCCTTTACTTCCTCCAGTGGATCCTGTTAAGTGCACTAGAGGACTTTTTTTGGAGCAATAGCTTTATTTTAAAAAGTAGTGAAACAGTCTGAATTAGCAATATCTGGTAAATATTAGAACTTAGCTAACTGGTTAACAGGAAATAACCAAAGAACAGTAGATGTGTTTATTGTGTTATTTTTGTTATTACATAGTCTATTCAATATGTATGGTCTTATCCAGGGTTTTAAGATTTAATTTTTTAATAAAATATCACAACCTTAAATTCCCTAAATGAAAAGATATGGAATGTTATGTTATTGCCAAATAATAAAGTTTTATTATTAGCAAGCATTTTACTGTAACATTCTAAACAAATTGAGAGAAACCGATTTAAGAGTTACATAATGGATCATTGGAGACTGTTATAATAGATAAAACATGTTGAAATGTGCCTCAAATTCCTTCTTCAGAGTGAAAAGTGTGAGATGAGAGAAAGATGAGTTCAAAACACAAGATCTTTGCTGATATCACAAGTGAGGTTGAACTCTTGCATTGTATTGTATGTACACACTGATTATTGAAGCTGCAGGTTAGGTATAATTTCCATCTGCTATTGAGGTGTAAGAGTTAATACAAAATTTGATGATTTAAAGTCTCATCATTCTGATGTAGGAGTTCTTAATTTTGGAGATCAAGAAGTTGGCACAGTTAGTCCCCATATAACACACTCCAATATAATAATCCTTCTGATGTAAACATTTTTTATCACCTTAGAACTTATGTAACTCTTAATATAGGGTCATCGAAAAATAATGTCTAGATTTTAAATAACTGTCATAAAAAAACTATTAAAGGTAATTTAAAGGTTGTAGTCTTAAAATGTGCGGAAAGAAATAAATTTTTTTTTTCATACCTTAGTATGTTTCAATGTGAGCACCGTTCGTTGCCCTGCAGATATCAAGTCTGTAGTCAACTTCCTGCCACGTGCGTCCAATCATATCTGGTGTAACAGTTAAGATTGCGGAAGAAATTCGCTCCCGAAGATGGTCCAAATCCCGAATCTTTTCTGCGTAAACTATATTTTTTATGTACCCCCAGAAAAAGAAATCCAAAGGGGTAAGATCGGGACTTCTAGGAGGCCATGAAATGGGGGCTGCTCTACCAATCCAACCGTTGGGAAGCGTGCGTTTAGTGCAGCGCGTACCTCGCGATGGTAGTGAGGTGGAGCCCCATCTTGCATAAAAATGATTCGCTGTCCAGTCTGTTGTTCGATATTGTCTAATTGGGGGAACACAAACCGTTCAAGCATGTCCAGGTAAATTAGGCCTGTAATGGTTTTTTCTACAAAAAAGAAAGGTCCAATAACTTTGTCATGAAATAACGCGCACCATACATTGAGTTTGGGAGAATCACGCACATACTCGTGGATTTCGTTTGGCTGTTGCGATCCCCATACACGGCAATTGTGATGATTTACACATCCATTTATGTGAAACGTAGCTTCATCACTAAACAACACTCTCTGTAGAAAATTTGAATTATCAATTTCATTTAACATAAAACTTGCAAATTCAGTTCGTTTAGGGCGGTTGGTAGGTTTTATTTGCTGTTTTATCTTAATTTTATACGCATGAAGTCTTAGCCATTTGTGCAGTACATTTTGTATTGTTGTTTTTGGAATGTTTAGTTGAAGACTTCGTCGAGCAATGGATTTTTTTGGGCTCCTAACACAAGATTGCCGGATACGCTCAACATTCTCTTCTGATGTTCTTGGTCGGCCTGGTCTAGATTTTTTGCCGACGGTCCCTGTTTCCCTAAACTGGTTAAACCATCGAACGATAGCTTTGTTATCAGGTGCTGTTTGACCCGGATATGTTCTCCGAAAGAGCCGCTGTACACTGACAATTGACTTTGACTCCGCGTACCAAATCACGCACTGTGCTTTTTGTTGCACGGTCAACATCGTACTGAGCGGCGGCGCGTCTGTGGCCAGCTGGCCTTGACGATTGCGCAGCTTGTCTGCGCATCACAAAGACAGGGAAACACAATCAGACAAACTAAAAACAAAACTTGCGTTCACCAGTTATCGTCCAGTGAAAGAATTACTCATTTAATATGAAAGATTTTGATGTTATAATTTTATTAAATCTAGGCATTATTTTTCGATGACACTGTATTAGATATACCTCTGTATTACCAATTTCTATAGGTGTGATACAACAATGTTTTTAGAATTTAAGGAAATAACATAATTATATATTATAAATAACAAGTGTTCAAAATTTCAACATCTAAAAATAACAAATTCTCTATGTTTTTAACCCTGTTCTAGTGCAGTTTTTCAAAACTATGGATTGTAGTGACTCAAAAGCATGTCTTTCCAATATGAAAGCAAAATAACCTTCTACTCACTCCTTTTCATCATCAGTCAATGTCAAAAAGTCCAAAAGCATAAAACATAATATGGGTATACAATTTGAAATTATGCATTGGGATAAATTCAAAATATTTTGTGTGTTGCATTCAAGAAAAGTTTATTCATTATAGTGCAAATTTAGTGAATAGTGCAAATGTTACAATTTAGGCTCTCGCTAATGTTTTACCTCGTCATCAAAGGATTAACTTTAGTAATATGGCTATTCAACAATTGGTAAAGCTTACCACTGGTAAAATATTAGGGATTTGTTTAGTACAGTAGAGCGTCGATTATCCGAAAGTTGGTCATCCGAAACGTCTGTTAACGGAAAGCCAAATCCTGCTGATGATTGGTCAGCCTTATCCGACTTGGGTCGTATATTATGATTATGAAGGCTCTTATTGATTGTCGCCGGATCCTAGATGATGTTGTGTGCTCTTGTGCATGCCTACCATTTGTTCCTTCGCATTGTTGGAATCGATTGTATTGTTGAAAATCAACGAAATTTTCATATAGTAGTAAAGGAACCGGCCGGCAGGAGCGCATGCAGCGTAGCGCTGTGCGCGATCGACAACAATCCACCATTCCACTGTTACGTACAGTACCGTTCCACGTCCACCTAACTCTCTTTTGTGCCACTGAAATCAGTGTTGTTTTAACCTGTGTGCTATTATTCGTTGTGCTGTGTGACTTCTAGCAATGTCTGCAAAACGTAAACGTGTTGTTCTCAGATTATATGACAAACTTAAAATTGCTTGATTGATTAGAAAAAGGTCCAAGTAGATCAAGCTTATCTCGGGAGTCTGGCTTCGGGAATTCAACAATAACTGACACCAAAAAGAACAGTGAATCTATCACAAAGTTTGCGTGTGTACTAGACATTGAAGATGGCAGCTTGCATAAAAAACCATAAAAACAGCAGAAAATCAGGACTTGGACACAAAAAGCATTCGAAATGAACAACAAACTAGGGGGTAGTAACAATTTTAAAGCTTCCACTGGTTGGCTGAAGCGATTTAAATCTAGTCATGGGATTAGAGAGATACGACATTCAGAGGGAAAAACTGTCAGCTGACACTGATGCTGCTGAAAAGTTCAAAGAATGTTTTTAGTGTTTCCTTGTAGACGAGGGATATAAGGACAGTAACGTCTACAATGCAGATTAAAATGGGTTATATTGGAAGAAAATGCCGACCAAATCCTTTGTTTCTAAAAAATAAATGGCAGCACCTGGATTTAAAGCCAGCAAGTCCCGCATAACAGCTATGGTATGTGGAAACAACGTGGGCACTCATAGACTACCTTTGCTGCTCATTGGAAAATCTTTGAATCCACGATGCTTTAAAGGAATAAAAAAACTTCCGGTTATCTATAAAGACCAAAAAACTCGTGGATGGGTACTAAAATACTTATTGAGTGGTATGACAGTGTGTTCATCCCATAGGTTAAAAAACATCACATGAAAACTGGGGATACTGGAAATGTGCTATTGGTAATTGATAACACTCCGACTCATCCCTCAAACCTTTCACTGGAGAGAGAAGATGGAAAGTTTAAGGTGATTTTTTTGCAACCGAATGTTACCTCAATCCTTCAACCCATGGGCCAGGGAGTGATTAAGGCCTTCAAGCATTACTACAGAAAAACATTGATTCGTAGTGTACTAATTGACCTAGAAGAAAATAAAACAGTCATTGAAATCTACAAAGATATTAACTTAAAGGATGCTGTTTACATGGCTGCAGAAGCGTGGACTAATGTCAAAGAGACTACCCTAAAAAAGCCTGGAACAAGCTTTGCTCAACATTTGACTCTGAAACTAAGCCTACACCTGAAGAACCAAGAAATGACACCTTTGTTTCAGAAGTGGTTGAGCTGTTGAAAGGTCTTCAGGATTTGAAGATTATGACCAAGAAAATATTTCACTTAAAACTCTTTAAAAAATCGAATCTTGCTTCTTAGGCTTACGTGGCCAATATTATGACTATCATCTTTTATCAAGTTGATGGGAAACTATCAAGTTTTTTTATTCATATCACATCAAAACAATGGTAGCCCAGTTAAAATAAAAATCTATATATATTTCAGCTTTGCTTCATTCTTCATTCAACAGACTTTCAAATCATTATTACCAGTAATACATATAAGCTTCTATATCTTAGTAAGGGCGGAGGTTATTGACAGGCAAGTCATTCTACCAATGAAGATCGGGCTCCTTGCATAACTGAGAACCTACCTTTCAAGTATGGAAAATATTTGATTGTCATAACATCAACCATGTTAGCGTAAGAACTAAAATTACCAAGCGGTATGGGAGGAAAAGTATAAGAAAACTCAGCTATTTTCTTATTGAGAGTATATGTTGGAAGGAACCTAGTTTGCCCGGTTTGTTGATGAGATTTAATAAGCTCGAAAATTATCAAAAAACTTGTAGTTGTGATTAAGTTTTGTCCAATCACAGTACATGTCCACATCTGTATTACTGGCATTATTAGTTTAACATATGTCTATTTAAGATGGCTCTCCACTTAAAGGTTAAGATATTCAAAGAATTTTGATTTTGTTAATAATGTCTCGACACAGTGTTCATCGAAAAACTCATTTGACAAAATGTATTTTTTACTTTAGAGTGCTTTAAATCTAGATTTGCTATGTCCAAAAACAAATTTGTTATGCTTTTAAAAATCTAGATAATTGTATTGTAGTACAATATGTCAAAATAGCTGCTTAAAAAATTTTTAATATTTTTTAAACCTAAGAATCTTAATTCTGTAGGAATACTGTATGTGGGAAAGTTTTTCTAATGGGTAAAGTCAGGGGCATCTTAACAATATATCCCACAAGTTTGTCCCTTATTTTCAAATACAACCTTCTCTATACTATTATATAAAATCTAATGGTGTATGTCTGTGTGTTTATATGTGTATCTGTGTGTGTGTGTGCGCGTGTGTGTGTGTGTGTTTTACTCAGCCATGAAAAAACTACTGGCCCAATTGTACTGAAATTTTATATGGACATTCTTAGAGTTCCTGGAGTACAGAGTTTGTAAAGATATTAAAATAAGAAGTCTTGATAAAAATATAGTTTGAAAAGTAAATTTAGCAAATTTTAAGTATGTAGTGCTTTATCATTAGTGTAATTGCAGATATCAAAGACAAAGTTGCTACAGATTTAAAGACTGATATAAAACCCATCTAAGTTGGTTTTTTACGCATAAGTAGGCTTTTTAGAACTGTTTATGTATATATATTCTTGATCAGGGCGACAAATTAAATTCAATTGTGGTACCCGAAATATCTTAATCTGGAAGTAAATTTCAATAGCTGAAAGTAGACGCTTTATGACCGAAATAGGCTTCTCTGACCTGTGTATATATAGTTTTATTGGTGAAACAAAATAATACTATTACCGGAGTAAGTGTTTGTGGCAACAAGACAA
This sequence comes from Homalodisca vitripennis, assembly GCF_021130785.1. Lineage (NCBI taxonomy): Eukaryota > Metazoa > Arthropoda > Insecta > Hemiptera > Cicadellidae > Homalodisca > Homalodisca vitripennis. The sequence goes on from NC_060210.1 coordinate 33,497,089, forward strand.
ACTCTACATTGTTGCCAGAAATATAATTCACTTGAACCAGAAGTGCTCATACATGTATAAACTGTACGAAACCGCAGGTAACTGATAGTAGGTATAGTTTTCATGGTTAGACCTCTAATTGCAATAGCCTTCACATTGTAGTAACTTTGCTTTCTGTAATATTTTTCTAACAATTTAAGTTATATACAAATTAGCATTGTAAATACATGTCTGTCTTTGTTACATTATAAAAGAATGAAAGTTTTAAGTATCAGCAATTAAGATGCTCTTTTAGATCCTGTAATGGTTGAGATTTATATTGTGAATCAAGTTTTCTTTCTTAATATATGCAATGTATAGAAACAGCAATGTTATCTTGTTTAAATGTAATAAAACAATATAGTTTTCAAAGTCACAAATATTAAAGCTGTTATTGTTTTTTTTATTATTATTATTCTTTCTTAATACTACACCGGATTAAGAAATACTGATTCTCTATTCACACCAATACAATAGTTGTATAGAAAAAATAGTAAGCTTCAAAAAATTTCAATTTAATTTGGCTTTAACTTAGAGGTTTTAGTGTTAATTTTCATTGTTAGCAATTTAACTCCTGTTTTGTCATAGTTGTAGTGACTAGTATGTCTTGTTTAATTGAGGTGTTGGTCACTGTAAATAAAAAACAAATGTTCCTGTAAAATGGTAAGTAGTTAAAAGGTGGACTAAAGTGTTAGAGTGTTGTAAAATGTAATATAAAACCTGTTCACAAGTCTCACTAGATTAACTGTGGTGTTGGCGTTAGAGAATATATTCGTGTAGTCATTCATGTGATATTGCCAATTTTAAATTAAATATTGTTTTGTCAACAAGTTTGTAGTATATAGTATAATTTAAATAAATTTAAAAACAAAACTAAGGAGATTTATTTTTAATAAAACTAATTCAATACACAATTTGTTAACGTACAAATTGAAATATAGTATACCTTTGGTTATTAGGCCTATAGTTAAATGGTTCATCCCTGCTTATTTTGATGCATAAATACTTTTGGATATCAGTAGGTTAATAGCTGTTTTTTGCAAAAATGTTTACACTAATATTAAAAATAGAAAAATGTGAAAACTTTGTTGAAAAGCAGCATTAATTATGTATTAATTTCATGTTCATGTTCATTTATTAATTTTTCTGATAATGATTTTGAAACTTAAAAACAAAACCATACAAATTTTTAAATATCTTATTTTTTAGAATTTCTGTAGGTTGAGGAATGGTGTGCATCATTACCAGTTCAATCTTAAGACCAGTTCTAGGTTTCAGATAATGGTAAATCATAAGAAGTTATAGTAGCATGTTTCCTGGAATCCCTCCTCCCTTATTACCAGTGTTGTTACTGAGGACATCCAGGTGTATGGACAAAAATGCTATTGCGTTCTGTTGCAAAACAATCACGGATGGGTGTTCTTGGCTGGTTGTATACTTCTGTTCAAGATTGTGTTGCTCCTATCGGCGCTCTCATTATTAAAGATGATTGAATGAAGATGCTATGTGATGATTGAATTTGTCATGTCTCGAGTGTTGCATAGATGAGCTGTAGTTTATCTCCATTAATATTTAAATTACACATGTGTGCCATACAACCCTATGGCAAAAATAGAATTTCAACTTAAAAAATCTAAAAATTAAACTTATAATGGGAGTTCCATTGGGACACTTATACAAATGTATGTTGAACGTCCATTTTACTGGGACGTAGTGGCACATATCTGGGGGTAGAACAACCAAAGCATTTTTGTGCCGCCTGTTTTTTATTTTTTTTTTATGTTAAAATGTCAGTGAATATGTTAAAATTTCAAAGTTTCATGAGTAGATGAATAAACAACTCTCTCCATAACTTTCGTTCTGTAGAAATTGTCCCTTCTTGTTCATGTTGTGAAGTACAGTATAAAGCTTGGTAACCAAAGGTGTACTATTTTCTAAAGAACGTTCAACACAATTCAGTCTTTAATTTTATGTTTAGTACTTTGTATTTTTCCAACACATAAATAATTTTTTATGGTTATTCTTAATAATAATGTAATTTTTCTAGATGGTTTGCCACTTAACTTTTAATTTTTAGTTAAAAAAAAAAGAAATTATAATCAAGGATTGTTGTTGAACTTAATATTGGCAGCTAAAATCCATTCTTTATTACAAAAAAGTCCAATATATTGATGTGATTTTGATTAATTTTACATCAGACTACTTACTAAGTGATAAAAGGTTGTTATTTAATTTATATTATACAATTGTTCTTAATTATTAAAACTACCATGATAAATTTAGTTTTAAAACTGTATTATTTTAATTCCTTAAAGTGTGAGACAAAGTTTTTTGCACATAAACCTGATGAATGTTCTGTGACTTTGGCACAGACGGGGTTTGTGGAGACATTGAAGCCACAGTTTACACCAGGGCAGGTACTGGCTTCACCCTCAACATCCCAGAGCCAGCCCCCCTCCGCCCGTCCACCTCCTCCGCCCCCTGTTGATCCTGAGGAGCTGGCCAACTTCAAGTCTCAGGTGCAGGATCTCGGAGAGAAACTGGAGACAATAAAAAGTATGTTTAGTTCCCTAGCTATGTAATACAAGATAGGGGTACACCACATCACGTGTCACGTAATAGGCTTCGCTGAGGTTAAATTCTAACTTTCAAATCTGTCATTTCATTTTCGAGAGGTCCTGCGGACAGATAGAAAGACGGACAGTTATAAAGAATTTGTAACATCCCCTCCAACAGGCAAAAGAAAAAACTGTGTCAGCCTTCTGAGTCTAGCCTTCAATGGTGCTCAGTCAAAGAAGGCTGTAACTCATTCTTGTCTATGTAGAAATGAAGATTCACGTAAAATTCAAAGTCAAAATATGATATCTTGCCACATAAATGTAATCCCATTTTTGGTAATTTGAAAACCATTTGAATTAGGTTTCATAGAAGTCTTTAAATAATAACAGTTCCAGTGAGCTAGAAAGGGTACAACAACACAAGAGTGTGTTGAAGTCTAATCTTGTTACTGAAGATTAACATTAATTTTCCACATTTTTTTCTTTTTAATCTTATGAATAAAAGTCATATGGTGAAAAGTCTCAAATGATTCGATTCGGTTTGTTTACAAATTGATCTATTCTGCTATTTTCTCATTGCCATCATGGTTACCCATAAGACCAATGTAAAAATGTTTGCTAACGTTCAACAAAACCCCATGGAGTGACATGCTCTATCATGTAACTCAGTGTTGTTAATATATAAAAGAAGCTTCATGCAAAATTTCAAATCTGTAGGTAAGTTCGTTTTCGAAATATCGTGCGAACATAAATTAAATTTGTTCAGCCCTACGAGTGATACGCTTCACTAAAGCTCAGCTAATTATTTGGAAGCAAACACAGGTTTACAGTGGTAAATAGCCAACAGAGCTATTGATGGTAATGTTTTAGTACACTGTAACCATAAAACTGGCAATAACTGTCTGGATTACCACATTTGGTTGTAGCAGTTGCAGCAGTGACAGAGGAAAAATTAATTTGTACTTGTTCAATGTTATTGTGTAGTTGTAAACTTATACAGTGTGACTAGAAACTTTTTACCTTGCTTTATTATTTGGTAAATCCTAATTAACTGTTTTAAAGGTGTAATTATAGGTAACTAAAATCCAGTAATTAATAATCTAGAAATTGTATTTATGTAATGTTTAAAAATTAGTTTTTTTTATAATGTAAATGTAATTGTTATAATTAATAGCCATATTATTTTTAAATGTCATGTCAAATTTAATTATGTTAATATTTCATTAAGATGGAGTTATCACATTTTATAAATATTTATATTAGTAGGTGTTTTTGTAGTATTTACAAGAATAGAAGTTATCAGAATAATTGAGGAGATCTCCCCATCAGTCACTTGTCATCAATTAAAAAACAGTTCACATACTAGATTAGTACTAGACACATCATTGCAACCCTGGTCTTATGGTTAGTTTACCGAACCTTATTTCCCCGCTCACCTTGCAGCGTTGCTATATTGTCAAATCAGCTGATTCGCAGTGTGAGGTGACTTGACCGACATATGCTTTGTTCCGGTTGTTTACATCAGTTTTGTTCTTTGGTGTTCGATTATGCTGCATGTTTTTATTTTATTATTATTATTTGCTCTCATTCTGTGTCGTAGTGTAAACATGTGTTATTTTAAATCGTGAAAGTAAAGATTCTTGAAGATAGATGGGAAGTAAAGATGAGGAGTAGCGATCACTCAATCATTGAATTCACTCGATTATCCCATTATTAGTTGTTATTCCATTACAGCTGGCAACACCGTGCCATAACCCAGTATTGCATTGATATGTCTCATGCTATAGCACCTTATTGCATTCAGTGACCATTCTTATTGCATTCTTTGACGTCTCGGATGTATACAGCATAGAAAGTTTGAGACACCAAACTCAGTAAGTAATTTCCTAGTTTATTGGTAGGTGGTGTGAGTGTCATATTCTATTTCCATTGATTACTCAATATACTTCTTGTAGTATTGATAGTGTTACAGATTTAGTTAAGATTAAAATGTTACTAACTCAGGTATCATTGAAATAACCTTCTGTTTCCAGTAAAATAGACATATTTAACTCTCCGGTACATGTATAGGATATCTTGTTAGGATGAATTATTTGTCTTTAGTCATCATGGTCACAATACTCTGCAGGCAGATGTGAGTTATAATAGTATATTACAACAGTTTAAATAGTCTTCTCACCTCTTTAACTCTTTAATCACCTGTATTAATCAGTAGCAAAGTAAAGGATACTTTGTCCATGATTTTGATAATCAAATATTGTACAGATTCTTAGTCATATTATATTTCACCATAATGAGAATTAGCTTCATTGTCGTACAACAGTGATTGATGTTTTTACTGCTTGTACCAGTAAAATACAAGGAGAAGTCGCATGAGGTGGAGCAGCTAAAGATCCAGCTGGACCAAGCCCAAGAGTTCAAAGCGAAGATGCTAGATGCTCAGGCAGCACTCAAGAAAGAGCTGGAACGCGCACGGCGTGAGGCCGAGAGGGCAAATGAGGCCAAGGAGGAGATGTCGGACATAGCGGAGACTCTGGAGCTCATCACACTCGATAAGGAAATGGCTGAGGAAAAGGTACTGAAATGCAACAAATTAATGCTTTCTACAAAGAGATTTGAAAAGATCTCTTTGTAGTAAGCATTACAGTTTTAAACTATACTCTTAAAAGAAAACAGAGATAAATACGTTAAAAAATTTCTATTATAACACAATTCAAATTTGTGTCTAGTATTTTTTTTATTAAACTTTAAATGTTCAAAAATACAAACCTTTCTAGTTCAGTCTATATATTTATAAAAAAAATTATTTAAAATGTCCAATCTTATTTAATCTAAATAAGCAAATGTTTTTCATCAGACACATCATGTCAATCAACTGTAGCGGTTAAATAGTACTGCATCATTAAAGTTTCTTATTTGATAAGTTACCTAGGCCTTTTTTACTTGTAAAGGTTTATAATTTATGATATTGATTTATAAGATTGTTTTTATTGAAATGCGTGTAGAAGAAGAGATCTAGTGTGGTTTAGTAAGTGTCAAAAATACGAATCTTGCCAAATTTCATTTCTTTTTCTACTAACCAAACTCTGAACAGGGTTCAATCCATCATTTTCATTGTGGAAGAACAATTGTAGAATGCTTATAAGACAACATTTTTAGGATTAGTTTTAGATAAAAACTTTCTGGATCATAAGTAAAAAAACCACATGTTATTATCGTTCCCAAAACATTTTGGTCATTTTCAATTGCATACAAAGTGTCAGTACAAGCATTTTTTTGAGCTTCTTGTTGTTCAAACGTTATAATTTTAGCCACCATTTTAGCATACACTTTTCGCATGTTAAGATCGTCATGTAAAATTTGCTGTATACATTCTTTATTAATATCTACAGTTTCACCAATTGCGCAAATACTTAATCAGCGTCAGACCAAATCAAATTACCGAGTTTTTCTACATTTTCATCAATCATCAAACTCATCACTGAAGGACGACCTGACAGTGAATCGTCTTCATTGTCTTCTCTGCCATCTTTAAAATGCTTAAAATATGTGTCCATGATATTCACTGCCCTATAATTCTTTTAGTAAATTATAAGTTTCAGTAGCAGTTTTTCAAAGCTTAAAGTGGAATATCACAATAATTTGTTGTTCTACTATTACACTAACATGGTTTTTCATTTAAGCTTAACCTTATGGTAATAAATGTAATACAACTTCAGAAGACATTATCAAAATCAGCAAAAAGAACTATTTCAAAATCAGATACTGTCACACAAATCTAAACTAAAATTCATTTATGATGGACCACACTTTGATTTGTTTTTAAATTTAGTTATATTGTATTTTTTTTTTAACTCATCACTTTCAACATCCTATGATTTTTCTTAGTTTAAATACAGTTAGTCGTACAGATTCGTTTACAACAATTTTAAATTTCTCTGTAGGTGGAATCTTTACAACTAGAACTGGAACAAGCCAGAGAGAAGCTAGAAGAAGTTATGCTTGACTATCAACTTCTCAAAGAGGAAATGTCAGAAAAACGTGGAGAGACTGATCAGAATGTGCCAACTTCCTATGAAATGAGGCAGCTTGAACAACAGAATGCACGATTAAGGGATACTCTTGTCAGGTATGCCACAAGATGATTTACACTTTTACAGCAGTTGAGGTTTGGGTATGCGGTATGTTGAAATTACGCTTTAAATTAGTTGTAATAAGGTTCATTAATAATAATATGCTTTTAATTTTCTTTGATGGCGGTTAAATATTTCAATTTAGTCTTACACTTTGTGATGTGATTAGTGCATGAAGCACGATAATTTAAAATTTATTTCATGGGAAAACTATGTAAAATTTTAGGATGCGTGATTTGGCTGCGCATGAAAAACATGAGATGCTGAAGCTGACCAGAGATTTGGAAGCCAAGAAGGCTGAAAATGCTGATCTTACGAAGACAAATGAGAAACTCATTGCTAGAACTACTGAGCTAGAAAATCAAGTCACTGATCTCCATGAGCAGGTAAAACTAGAGTTCACATCAATGTCTCAGAACCTAAGGATGTATGTTTACATAAAGAAATGAATTAATGCTATTTGCTCTTACATTTGCATGGTTGAAACACTTCAATTTACAATACAATACAGCACTTCTTTTATACAATACTAATCTTGGTAACACAATACATCCTGTACAAAGTGACTTTTAGCAACTAAACAACCACATAACAATGATTATATAATAACAGTTATGAATATACACGTGATATATTCATTCAGTAACTGTTTTTTATGAATAACAGGTTCTCGGAAGGGACCTGGTCAGATACATTACACATATTCCAATTACGGTTCACAATTATATTGTCTGAGTTTATCTATATAGCCTGATATTAGCTATGTATGGACTGGGAGTGGACAGTGTTGGATTTTTTAAGTCGGAAGAAGATCGTGCAGGCCTTATTTCCCTCTAAAATTTACAAATAAAATCAGGTAAAATTTTGTCTGATTTTTAATTTTTTAAATCTTGGATTCCTTTATTGAATTTTCTCTCTCAGAAATACAAACAAAATGTACTTAAACTCTTTATTGTAAGTAGTTTTCTAGTATATACTCACTAAAATATGTAAATTAAAATAGCAAAGTTAAATATTACCTAACAGTTAACTCACATATAAGTGTACCAGATCCATAAAATCCCGTGCCAGGAGCAGAAATCAAGCTTATGTCAGAACACTTGTGCTTCTCACCGGAGACTAGTGTTTTAACATTTAAAGTTTGGCATGCTGTAATATTTTGTCTGTATGGTTTGCCCTACATTTCAGAATTTCTAGACCGCCGCTGCCTTGAAAATATGTCATGACCTGTTTAATTAGTGCAGTATATCAGGCAAGGTTGCTTAATTTTAATTATGTCCGTAATAATTTCTTATGATATTCATAGTTCCTTGTGTAAAGTGTCCTCATTGTTGGTCAATCCTCTAGTTTTATTGTTGGTCTGTGCTATGTAGTTTGTCCTTTGAGTTTCCACTGAGGATTTCTTCTCGACAAGATTTTTTGGCCAACATGATGTAGAGCTAAATTTCTTAAAGACTGTCTTGGGATGGGGAAAGGCTTTGTTATCCTGGCCGTTGGATGCATCTGTGCTTCTTGTCATCTTATGCCATCAAACAGACTGCCTGCCACTACAAGGTTGATCACATGTGCAGGCCTCCCATGGAAGGTTGCGACCTTCATATGAAAATGGGATCTGTTTTTTATTTTATTTCAAACAAGTCTACACACTTTTCACAATTAACTGTATGTGGTGAACCCATCGGTACTTAGGAGATACATTTTTTATCATCAAGTGTGCGTTAAAAAGTTGAAAAGTTTATGCAAAAATTATTTAAATCGTAGATGCAAGCTAAATTTGGTTTATGTATGTAGTTTTATTTATTATTTAGTGTGTTACTTTGTGTATCGGGATCCAAACCAAAACTTTAAAATTTTTTATGTATCCAGGTATATCCTAGCGTAATTGTTCACTATCCTTACTTTACTGCTTTTGGTAGAGAAACTAGATCCTTTGGATTGTTGTTAAATATTACAACAATTACTTATACTATTTTATGCCAGAGGGGCTCTTACACTAAAAACTTCTAAGTTTCTCAACTACAGCCTCTTACTGATGCTTAACATTTTGTTCTGAGGTTTATTTTTCTTAGATTTATACTAGTAGTTGTGTCCTCTTTAATAAAATGTTGATGTAATATTTATTTATGTTTTAAAAAATTATTTGAAAAAGTTAGATCTCTGGAGGACATTAGTCAGGCATCCTTTCACAAGTTGCCCAATACTGTGGCTCCCATTCTTCAGGCCCTATCCTGATAGATAATGCCTTTGTGCTGAGGTTATATTTGATTTTTTGGTAGCCTATTTTGGCTGAAGGAATTTCCAGAGATTAGAGATTAGAATCTGTTAGGACTTATTCTCCCCTACTGTCATTCTCCCTTATCAAATGGGCTTTCTGCTAGTTTCTTGGACAAACATTGAGAGGTTTCAGAAGCATTAGTTTTTTACCACAGCCTTTAAGGGAGAGACTCAAAATGAATAAGTTTTATCGTCCTTAGGGGGTCAAGGAGAGTTGTCCTGTGTATATCGGATTGATTAAGTAGACAGGGTGAGTGCTAGGGCTTGGTGTGTCTGAAGAAGAGACAGACCAGATGATACTAGAAGCTATCAATCCAGAAGAGCGTTCTTGGGTTGTGTTTGCGGGCAGACCATCTCTTTCCTTGAGATGGATAGAATGTGTATAACTTCTTGCAATAATTCAGTTCACTGACTAATTAAGAGAGGACTAATAATTCGTTGAGGAATTTCAGTAACGAGGGAGCTAATTTAGTGGTCTCTCCATTGTATTCTCCCCAATCATTAAACATATATTAATCTTTTTATTTTTTTTATTCGTTTTATATTCTGCAATCTGGAGTGCAGGTAGAATGTATTAAGGATACCATCTCTTTTGCGTGAATCCTGTAGGAATTCAGCTATGAGATGAAGTTTAGATTGTATAACAATATACAATGTGTTTGCAGGTGGATGCAGCCTTAGGAGCAGAAGAGATGGTGGAGCAGCTGGGCCAACAGAAGTTGACACTGGAGGACAGGCAGAAGGAGCTGGAAGAGACAATTGCTGATCTGGAAGCCCTACAGGAGATCAATGACCAATTACAAGAAGACAGCCGAGAACTGGAGATGGATCTAAGGGAGGAAGTTGATCTGGCGCACGCTGCTACGAGAGAGGTAGATATTCGTGAAAATAAACGTTATAAACCATTTCAATTCTTAGGCGTATGCAATTGGTGTCATAACTATTATCTAAGTTTTCTGGTTCACACCACATTGAAACATTGCTCAAACAATAAATTGTAGAAATATTTCAACCTCGCTGTAATGAACCATATTCAGTTAGCAGATGTTAAACCAAGACTATAAATTCATTATAAGGGTTATTGCAACACCCAGACTTATATGAAATCCACCTATAACTATGTAAAAGACAACAAACTCGTTATATTCTTGTTGTAGTTTTAAATAATCTTGTTCATTTACTTTTTTTATTTAAAAAAGCTAACTTAGAACTAACTTACAGTACATCGTTAGTTTGTCTTTAAAGTTAAAATGAGAACTAACTAGTTTGTCTTCTAGGTTATTAAAGTTCATTATTCTATTTTATCTAGCCAAACTTCAATAATATGTGACCAAATTAAGAAATAGACGGAAAACAAATGCTAAGTTATGCTTGAGCACTGGCTGTGTAATTAAATGGTACTGAAGCAGGACTCCGACATAGACTGCAATGTATTAAATATCTATAGGAGACAAAATCTTTATTATAATTCATTACAGTTATAGTAAAAAGTGGAAAGTATTTATGACTCAAGAAATGAAAAAACTCGTGGTCTAACTGGGTTAGTAAATACAATACTAAAAAAGTATTTAACAATTCAAATGTTTATTTTATTTAACATCAACCTCTTTTTAGTTATATAAGGGGAAAAGTATAATCATTAGCCTTCCAGTTATACTTCAAAATTTAATTGATGACTAAAAGAAGTCACAGATAATTTGAGTAGAAAGGGTTTTTTGTGATCAAGTCCAAATATAATAATATCTGTGTGAATTGTTGCAGGCCTTGAGACAAAAGGAAGCAATACTGGAGAGTCTAGCAGACCGAGAACTGACAATCGTGAAGTTCCGAGAGCTGGTTCATAAGCTGCAGGAGCAAAATCAGGATCTTCGCATTCAGTTGGAGAAGGAGTCAAGCAACAAGTCATCTGTTGCACAAGTTCTACCAGAGATGTTGGATTTCAAGGTAATTGTTTTCCCATTATATACAAGCAATCACTTTTTCCATGTCTATGGTTCCATAAGGTGTGTGAGTTTATCAATAAATTAACATTAATAAATGTGTTTAATAAATCAACACTAGAGTTTTTTGGCAGTGTGTCAAAATAAAAGTGGATAGCAAGGTATAAAGTGATGTAGCTCTTGTTGTATAACCTTTCTATTTTTATATACTACAGTATGTTTATTGCAACAGAAAATGTTTGCTGAGAGCAAAGCACACGCAAGGGCAATAGACTTGGAGCTGCGAAGGATGGAGGTACAACAGTCACAGCAGCATGTGCAATATCTGGCAGCCTTCATGCCGGACTCTTTCATGAACCGAGGAGGTAATGTGTTTAATGACATACAATTGCTGTTAAATTTCTTATTTAAAGCAGTTAAAACAATTACCTTAATTATATATGTATAAGAGTCTGATAAATAAAGTGCAAACTAATACCAAATAGGATCTGATTCAGTTATTGATACTAACATGTTGGAGGTTTTTTATTATGTCTTTGTAAATATCAGTATTTATCTGTAAAGGCCGGTATCATCTTTACATAGCATCACTTCAGATATTGTTTTAGTTAGCTATCAAACATTCTTTTAACTGGTCAAATAAGGTTTTTTTTTCAGACTCCAAGTGTATTCATGTCTTTTTATCCTTGAAATTACAATTTAGTTAGTGTGATGTTTCATTAAATTATATTTGTGGGAAGGCAGCCAATGAATTCAGTTACATATAATCCAAACTTTGTTCACAGTTATTGCCAATTTAGTCCAAGTCTAAAAATAACACTAAACTAGACCACATCTCTAAATCCTGTCATTTGGTTGTTGTAGCTTGCATGGTGACCACTACAGTAAGACTCATGAACAAAACTCGTATAAATACACAAAGATTTAGTAATCTCAATATCTTAGCTAATTTTGATCATATCTTCATGATTTTTTCATTCAAATAGTCATAATGAAATTAACTATATCTACTATAATAATGTTGGTATTTAATTATTTGTGTATGCTAAAATTTATTTTTCTTACAAGAAAGAAACATTGTATATCCAGCAGTCCATCATGCTATCTCGAGCTGCATCTGACAACTTATTATGGCTTTGAGAAAACATACTACAATATAAAACACTTTTATAAATTTTATTTTACTAACATCTAACATAAATAATCTACAAATACACATCTCGGTAAGACAATTTCACCACTTTGTGTACTCTCACTGCCATAACTGTAATCAGCTGACATATGTCTGTTGAATGTTGTCAATATTCAGAAAAATAATACAATTAAAATAAAAACCAATATGAACATTATTTTGTACTCCCTTTTATGTACATTGTTCTTTTATAGATATACTTTATCAGAGTAGTTCAACAATTGGCCGCAAGATAGAAAAACATGATGGGCTGACGTTGCACATTATATGCGTGTCAAACCACGTAATGAGGTCATAAGCCGGTGTGTCCATATAACGTTAAACCATATCAAAGGGTAGCAATAACTCATACAGCATCTTCAGCTTCTATAATGTTGAACTACTCTTTTAACCCTTTTAGGACCAGACCAAAATTTGACATGTGCAAAGAAAATTTTTGCGTTTCTCTGGCCATGCTCCAAGAACTGTGCATATTAAATATGTGCGATTTTTCAAGCGTTTGAGAGAAAAATCATATCTTCAGAACTAATTACTGTACAGATTTGTTTTTAGGCTTAAAATGTTTATAATTAAATTGTTCATTGTGAAAATATAAATTTAAGTCATTTTATAGCAAAAAACAATTTGATTTATCTGTTTATCAAAGAAAAAAAAATTAAAAAAATTGAGTTTGATCTTCAATAACTACTAAAAATAAGAATAAATTATCCGTGGGAAATGGTATTATTAGTTCTACATATAATTCTCTATAACTGTACAAAATTTGAAAGCCCTGGAATAAAAAATAAAAAGTTTGTAAATGAATTAAATTTTTCTATAACACTGGTTAAAACACACTTTTCAGCATTAGCCTAACATACAAAACCTTACAGGCTACTAAGGATATTATTTGGTACTTTGGGATTATACCGACCACACCATTATGAAGAACACAAAAATATACATTTATAGAAACAAACATGATAGAACGAAAAAACAACTCTTTAATTACAAAATTACAAACTTACAACAATTATCAATTGTTAATGGGGTCAGATTCCGTTATATGCCCCCAACGCTTAAACTTTTTTCAATGAACTTAGAACGTTATAAAACGATGTAGTTGAGTAACATACCTAACATTCCATCAATCAACAAGCATTTCCAGGTATTGTGATCGGTATTTTTGTCGCTGTTATCTTATCTTTCTCGAGAATCCCGATTACGGCAGGCCGCGCCGTATCACATGATTATTTAAGTTTTTTTGCACGGTACATAAAAACAAGTTTTGTGTGTTTTTTTCAATAAAGAGTTTAGTTTTTGTTTGGTAATGTTGTTTTTGTTGAATTTTTGTGTTTGTAGAAATGTAGGGGTAAAACACGGAAGTACAACAAAGCGATGCACCAGCTGAACGGGCGGCGATACTCTGCAATCACGTTATCTACTAGACCGCTCGACTTTGACCTCTGTCTGAGGATGGGGAGGGGTTTGCAATAAGACAATTATTCCTGTTTTATATTGACGAAATATTGTTCTACGCTAATCTAGTAATCAGTAGAAGCAAAATGTCAAATAACAATTCATGTCTGGGTGTGGTCGGTATAATCCCAAAGTACCCTGACAACATTAAGAATCAACTTGGCCGTAAAATATTTTTTTTTCACCAACCTGATGATTCCAAAGACGTTTAAAATTTGATATCATAGTAAGAAACATACAGGGAATAGAAAAATAGTATATTTATTCCATATAGAAGATTAAAATATCTCTTAAAAATATGAAAAGTCCGCCGGCGATAAATCAGACGGCTGGTCCTTTTCGCATAGTACGCCGCCGGCGATAAATCAGACGACTGGTCCTTTTCGCATAGTACGCCGCCGGCGATAAATCAGACGGTTGGTCCTTAAAGGGTTAATCAGCATCAGGTTTTTATCAAAATTCTGAAACTAGTCAATCTCTGTATTGTAATCACACAAAAGTATTGTTAGCAAGTCTACAAGTTGGGTTGATTATTAATAGTTAGCATTTGAATGGACTGAATAATAAAATAGTGGTAAATTAAAGATTATGCACTTAACATGTTTACCCCTTACTTAAAATTAGTCATGAGTTCAAGTGTTACCACTCATCAGAGTTCATTTTTATTTAGTGTTAAGCATGGCCACAGTTTAGTTAGTGTAGTTGTGAGCCACTTTCATAAGTGTCAATTCAGTCTGAACTCAGGTATCGTCTACACAGAGGACACGCAACTTAATGCTTTCTAATCTGAATAAAAGTATTTGGTCATTAATGCTCTACTGTATATTTGCCAGGTGATAATGATGCAGTATTAGTGCTGCTGCTGTTCCCCAGGCTGTTGTGGAAGTGTGAGGTGTTGTTATCTCAGCTCAAGGACAAGTTCCCGGCTGTCACGACTGCTATTACACCTCAGGTGCTCACCCAGGGCCACGCAGTACAGCAGTATACCGCCCGCTGTTACTTGGCCATGCACCTCCACTCATTACAAGTTAGTGTCCGATAGAACTGACTTAAGTTTGATAAATGTATTTTCACTTTTTCATGTGTAAATTAGAGCTGTGCTAAGCCGTTTCAGATGTGGAACTGTTGCAACGAGTTCGCCGTGGGGCAGTTTTGGCTAACAGTTCCATCGCTAAATCAGTGATTGAAATAGCAATTTTTTAAAACATGTGTGATTACAATATTTTTACTAGGCTACAACATTTATTTAGTTTTTTTAGGTTGAAAACTTCAAACTACATTAAACATGCTATACTAAAAAATTTGATCTAGTTTGGTTAAGATCAAAGTTAAATGTAGATAACACCATTAAACATAAAAAAATATTTAAACATTTCCCTACAGAATTGAACATTTCTGTATAATTTTTGTACAGGATTGAGGAAGGGTAAGAAAAGGCAGGAAAACTAAATATATTTTCTCTGGACTCATTGAAACATACAATGTCAAGGTTATCTCATCATTCCAACACCACTACCAACCAGTCTAGAATCCATTTCAATGGCAGACCCTGGTTGGAATGGTCAAATTATCATTACAGTTTGAATTAAACCTTTTCCTTTGTCATTGTTACAGTTCCATAACCTTTGCAGTTACGGAGCATTACGATGAGGCAGTTTCAGTTGCAACATCCCACCTGTACTTTAAATTACTTTTCTGTAAAATTAAAATTTAACTTTAAAAATACTGCCTTTTAATAATTATTATGGCATAAGTTTTCATATTAAAAAATCATGTTTCTGATTTTGTCCTATAATATTAGCATGATTTTTCAAATATAAGCAATGATTTTGTTTTAACAGTGTGAAGCAAGCGAGTGCACTGGTGTATTGGTAGGTTGTGGAAAAGTGATGCCCTTGCCGTGATGCTGTTATTGTCACCAATACTCAAAGATACATTGAAATTCACAGTGCAGTTGTTTTCTTGTAAATTGTTATTTATTTTGAAATTTACTATTAATATCCAAGCATGCAGTTATATATTGAATGTTCACTTTTTTAAGGCAATACTGCGCCAGTTCCATGATGGACTCAACTCATGCAGCCCAGAGACACTGCTCAAAGTCGGATCCTCTTACCCTGATATGGCACAGCAGGAGCGAGCTCTTGATGGTTATATAGATCTGCACAAACGAGATCAGGTTAGAACATTTTACTTTTAAGCTAAATTAAAGAATTAACCTTCTTGGTATCGCATTTTCTGAATGTTCATAGTCTTTAATTCATTTAAAGTAGCAATGTGTTTATCTTTTAACACATTAGCTGCCACGTCGGGCCAAATGGACCGACGCTCTACGTCTTTAAGAGATTGCACGTCGGGTAAAGTGGCCCTACAGCATAACAATGACGGTACCCACCATTTTGATTACCTTCGTGCCTGTGCTGCACCCTGACGACTCTAACTGAAACTGATTGAACTATGAAGAGTTCTGCTATTAACAGAACGTTGTTTGTTGTGTTTATTTTCGTTATTAGTGATATGAATGAGATTGCTACATTGGCCATTTTTGTCAGGCCACATTGCCCGACGGGTATTTTTATAGGTGTTAGAATATAGAAAAATAAGGTTTTAGCCTTATTATTGCTCCCAGGAAGAATAAAATATGTGATTTGTTATTTTACAGTAAGAAGAGATTTATTTCATCAGTTTCACAAAAAGTAAATGTAGTAAATAAAAGGTTGTATCTTATTTATTTTCATATTTTTTGCTTTCCTTACTAATCAAATAATTCAATTCTTATAAGTAAAGAAAAATAAGTAAATACAAAATTACCCTATACAAAAGATGAATGAAGATTTGTGTATAATTTTGAAGCATGTTTCACACAAAAATGGTTTTTCGGGACATTCACTGCAAAACGTTACTTGTGTCAAATTTCTTGCTACCTTACGTCCTTTTTCCTCTGATACATTTTGGTAGCACAACTTGCACATGACCTTTCTTTGTCAGTGTTTTTGTACTCCTCCACCAACAAAAGCAGATGCTGTCATGTAGTGGTGCCCTGTAGTGGTCACTTGGAATGCGTGGCTCTTCCTGCACGTTCATCAAGGAACAGGCCAATTCCTCTCTGAACTTAGTGATAGAGACTAAGTTTTGTTTTTTTTTTTATTATGAGATGTAGTGTGGTTAAGAAAATTATTGTAGGCCAACCAACTATTGACCACTGCAGTTCCAAGAAGAAGTTCTTCAGCTAGTTTTTGGAACCAACGCATTGTCTTCCGTACTGCAGTGTTATATGATGACATTTGATCGGATACGTCTATCCCAACCTTCGCCTTATTGTAGTCAACGATGACTAATGGCTTCATTACATTTGGCCCTCCAACTTTTTTTTGGTCAAGGACGACGTACTCCGGCCTATGGAATGTGGAAAGCATGTGTACCTCCCTTTTGTCTTTCCACTTGGTAACAACTATACCGTCTTTATTTTCGGAACAAACCATTTCACCTTTACTAAGTTTTTGTTTTAAAAGGTTTTTTGGTAGGCCTTTACGACTTTTTCTCACGGTACCAGCAAGATGTGTTTTATTTGACAACAAAGCATTAGCCAATTCTATTGATGTTAGTAGTTGTCTGTATATAACTTGTGGCCTTTATTTAAAAAGTTTGTCATGAGTTCCAGTACTACTTTAGTTGCAACAGAACTGTCTTTCGTCACTTCTACAGTACCTTTCCCCATGTATACTTTTACTGCATAAGTATAACCCATTTTATCACACAGCTTGAATAATTTTATCCCATACTTGTGGGCCTTTCCGAGAATATACTGCCGGAAACCTAGTCTACCACGAAACGGCACCATAGTTTCATCAATAACTAAATCTTGCTCTGCTACTTTCAAAGTGAAGAATAAATTGTTTAGTGCTAGAAGCAGAGGTTTTATTTTACCAATCCGCCCATCTCTTTTGAGGTTTTCATTACCGTTAAAATGCCAGAAACGTAAGAGTAACTGAAACCTGTTTCTACTCATTATTTTTCGGGCAACTGAGAATTTATACAAAGGGTTTTTTGGCCAATAATCACTGATTCTTGCAAGTCCTACTAAACTCATATATAAAAGAAGGCCAATAAATTTTTTCATTTCCCCATGATTGGTATTTTCCCAGTCTTTTAGCCTACTCTTACGACTTAGTCGCAGCTTTGAAATTACTTCATTTGCGTTATGATTAGTTTCTACAACCATAAGCTCAACTACTTCATCTGTCAAGTAATGACGAAAAAAATCTATTGGTTTTTTGTTGTTCGGTAAACAAAAATTAAATTTTGTTGTCTGAGTGAACTGAAACGTTTTCTGCTTACCCTCAAACATTTCCCAGCCCAAATCATTGTCCTTGATGTTTGAAGAAATAAAAGAAGTACCTGTGATATCTGTAACTGTTCCATTAGCATCAGTAGAATTAAGTTCCACGTCTGATTCTTGATTGTCATCAGAGTTATATTCTGAATGAGTACCAGGAATAAAGTCTAGGTCGCTATCAGTGTCATCCGGTATATCACTAACCACCATTGACTCCACACTGTCATCATCACTAATTTCGGCAAAAAAATCACCCGGGAAAGACGGATTCTCAATCATACGTTCGATTTCATCCGTAAGAAGATTATCGCCACTCATTTTTACCAATCACTAGTATACACGCACACAACTATCGAAACATTACTTATAAAAAAACACAATATAGGATTCCAGTAACAAAACGCGTCAATTAGCACTCAGCTATGTGGAAAAGGCGGGTTAGAAGTAAGCTGATACAATTGTAGACAGAGAACTAAAGCGCGGGAATTATTCAGGCTGCACATCAACAAAACAGAATATCCCTGAATCAGGCGTCGGGCGTATAGGCCCGACAGCAAAGATTTATGTAATATATCGCCTTGTAAAAAGCTCTGTCGGGCCAATGTGCACAATGCTTTATAAACGTAATAAATATACATAAATCATAAAATCATGTTTATCAGTAACCAAAGAAGAGAAAAATAACAAAAGGTTACAACAATTTATCTTTTAAAAATTTGGCGCTTTAGCGCTAAAACGTATTTTTCGGGGTTGGCAGCTAACGTGTTAAAAGTTAAAGATTTTATTAGTGATGAGCCAATCCCAAAAAATTGTCATCTTTATGATTCTCATTTCTGTGTTGTTTGATACTAAGAAGTAAGAATATAGCTGATAAAAGAATGTTATTCTCATTTTTATTAAGGATGGGCCAATGTCAAAATTAATTGATTCTGATAGTGATGACAAAATGAATAGTCTCAATTCTGAATTTGATACAACTTCTGTATATACATTAACTGAATATTCACTAAAGAATTTAGATACGATAGGAAGAACAGGTTTACCTTTACCAGACGGGAGGGATGTTCGTCTTCATCATAGAGATATTTAAAATAGCACACTCAGTGTGGTAAATCTAAGGCTGGTTGTCTTATTTTATCTGAATTCTCATTTTAAAATCTGACTTTATGCCCTCTTTAATCATAAATAGTAACTAGGAATATAGTCCCTTTAAATGGTTTTGTTTTTTTACCATTAAAGAAAATCTGGCCAATATGAGTAAAAAATTTCAAACTACTATTAGCCATGATAAACATTTAAAGATATAAACATGCATATATTCTTAAAGAGGACATATGTGTATAAACTAAGGAAATTTAAAGATAAAAAAAGTTGATTGTTTTTTTACTGCTGTGAAGTGGATGTCCCCACATAGATACAACCTATATATGAACATAGGAACACAAATAGAATAGATAAACAAATATTATTTACAAAACTGCCATAATTTTTTAATATGGTCATCAATCTACGTGTTTTCATATACAATAAAATGTTTTAGCAATCAGTAATTTACATACTGTCAATCAACTGTTATCTACAAATAGTTGCATGGTGAAGCATGATTATAAATATATAGAATACGGTCATATTTATAATGATAAAAGTATTATATAAAAAAAACTACTGTCGTTATTTTGTCCAATTAAATTTTTCCATACAGATATTATGACTATGAAATGTTTTATTGATCGGGAATTTGCTAAGCAATCTGATGTCCTCATATAAACTTATTTGAAGATTCGGTGGATTCGATATTCAGCTTCAACACATCACTATGATATTGTTAAATCATGACTTTCCAAACATATTTTAAGCACTTCTGTTGATTTAATTGTTGATTCCTCAATATCGCTAAGAATTTAGTATAGGAATCAATCAATCATTTTCCCTTTGAGTGCCACAGCATCGCTAATTTTGACTGTATGAAAAGTGCATAAAGTGCCAGCGTCACCAATTTTGACGTTTCGTATTTTGTCAATATTTTATATAGTACAAGATTCTTTTTACCAAATAACCAGACAGCTGTATTCAGTAGGTTCCAAACTATCAATAAATACGAGTTTTATGTTGTTTCTCTACTTTTTTATCTGTGAAACTTATGTTGTTTGGGTACTTATCAAGAGGCCACCATTTTTGGATGAGTTTTCCTTATCGGGGAGAAAATAAATTACAGAATAATATAGAGCAGACTTTTTTTAACCTATGTTGGAATTTACAAGTTATTACGGCAATCAATGAAAACAAAAACTAAAAGAACGTTTCATTATTCGAAAATGTCAGGTAATTCGTGTGTCTATTTGGAGACGATTTGGTGAGGAAGTATGACTCATCAAATATTTTTCGATTCATTTTGGAGATAATGAAGTTTATTTTGATCACTGATCAAACTCGGAAAAAAATAGTGGGCTGCAATACTAACGAAGTACGTACGCAATGATTTTATCTTCCAGTCACGTGACGTAGCGGATGAGTACGTGTTGCGTAACGGCCTTTCTTGTTGTTTGTATGCCGATAACCAAGCATTTGAGTAAATACAAAATAAAATAGTAACTTATACAGTATTTTACCGTATTTCTTTACAAAAGTAATGTAGTGATTTGAGTTATTTTGCTGTATTTATTTACAAAAGTAATGTAGTGATTTTAGTTGTGTCCAAGCGAAAAACGTGAATTTTCAGTGTAAATATATTAGGATTATTATTTAATAAATGTAAACTTGTTTATAAATTTTTTAGCAAGTATTTATCTCTACATTTACTAACCATATTTATTTGTGTTATATTAATAATTTTATTAGGATTATTGTGAAAACTACACTATTTCTATGTAATTTCTAAACTCTGACAAATGAAGTACAATTTATAAAATGTCGGTACCGGGCAGCATTTTTTTTATACATATGATGCCATGTTTTTTAAAATTCTAGAATAATATATTACTCTAGAGTTTTATTTAGAATTATATGGCCTTTATCATGGTATAAAGAAATAAAATATAAAAAATAATGTATACACTCAAATTAGGTCGAAACTTAACTTTTTATAAAAAAGTAAATAACTTTTTTTATAAACAGTGAACTTTTTATATTTTGATAAATCAAACTTTGTAACGATATGTATCATATTCTGCATTTAATGATAAAAATAACAACAAAATTATGACATTCTGTTTGGTAGTTATTTTACAACAGCATTTTTCCTAAAAGCTTACAAATATACAAAAAACAGCGTGGCACTTTATGCATATGCCTTGGGAAAATACCTGTGGCACTCAAAGGGTTAATAGTACTATGGTTAAAAACAATTAATTAAAAAAAATGTTTTAATAACATTTAGTAACAGTAATAAAATAAGTGGCTTTAATGCAGATTCATTAATGTTTCACTTGTAAAAAGACTCTTAGCTCATCTTAATTATTTTTGATGTTTACAAGATTAACACAATTAATGTGGTCTTTTGTAAGAAACAGAATATGCATGTCTTTTTTTGTGTAAAGTAAAAAAGATAACGTGAATATATTTAGTTCCATTAAGAGCATAATCTTGCTAATACACTTTGAGTGAATTTAGATAAACATAAACTGCTGTTTTAGTGCGGAAAATCATTTCATTTCAATATTTGATAATATGACAAGATAATGCCTATTTTTTTAATACAGTGCTACTTAGTTTTGTGTAACTGATATGAAAAATTAATTTGATTTAATATGATTGAAAGAAGAAATAAATAACCTTTTATTTTTCAATTTTAGGAATACATAGGATTTTTTGCCCTTAACCTGAAACAAAAAATAGCTGGAAGAAATTTTTTGAAATAGTTGGTTCTAAAATTTTATAATTACAATCAAATAACTATTAAAACTAAAACAAATTAGGATTTGATGTTATTTATTCCAGTTCAATTTTAAAATCCTCGAGAAGAATATAGTGTTTGTGTTCTTGCAGTTGGATGAAAACGTGAACTCGGACAGCCTTGAGAAGTGCGTGAACTACTTTGTGACAATGCACCCACTGTTGCTTTTGGCTTCTGGGGAAACCAGGGTACATCAGGGTCATCTCGTAAGTGATCTGGGCAAGGCTCTACAAGCGGCTTGTGACAGCATACACACGGACACTGCCACCATCCAAGCTCTCATCAAGGTCAGAAAACTTACTCTAGAATTGGTAATATACACTTCTACTTTGTCAAAGCTATTGTTCCTGCTTTGCCAGATGTTTTTAATAATTTATAAAAGCTTATATGATTTTTTTATCGATTCCTCATCTTAACCCTTTGCACTCCGACGTCCGAAATGTCGGACGTTTGGTAAATCCTTTATACTGGCTTTATAAATTATCCAAATGCGGTAAATTTGCGATATACGCAAGCTGGATGGTTGTTGTATGTAAAAACGTAGTAAACCTTTATACTCTATAGTGATTATTTTGCATTTTTACACTGTGTTGTAGAAGTTTGTCAACTTCACCATTTTCGTCAGCTGATTTGATCACAACTTCAACAGCAGATCTCTTCATTGTTTTGTTTAGTCTGATAAGTTATTTCAGTCAATAAGGTTATGTTGACAATCTGAGTGATATTTTTGTCAGTAACATATCAGATTCGGAATCATCTGACGATGCCAAAAGTGAAAGTGAGGGAGTTATTACGGTACTTTGGGATTATACCGATCACACCCAGATATGAATCGTTATTTGACATTTTGCCTCTACTGATTACTAGATTAGCGTAGAACAATATTTCGTCAATATAAAACAGGAATTGTCTTATCGCAAACCCCTCCCCATCCTCAGACAGAGGTCAAAGTCGAGCGGTCTAGTAGATAATGTGATTGCTGAGTCTCGCCGCCCGTTCAGCTGGTGTGTCGCTTTGTTGTACTTCCGTGTTTTACCCCTACATTTCTCCAAACACAAAAATTCAACAAAAACAAACATTACCAAACAAAAACTAAACTCTTTATTGAAAAAACACACAAAACTTGTTTTTATTCTTGATCACACTCCGCCACCCAAAATGCGAGTGCCTCCGGCTATCAGCGCGCTGATGTCAACGAAAGAAAAACATCCCTCGAGATAGTACCTATCAGTAAAATATCAAATTCTAGAGGGGCTGATCAGAAATATAAATTGAATTGTAATGGAAAGGCAATTATGTACCGTGCAAAAAAAACTTAAATAATCATGTGATGCTGCGTGGCCTGCCGTAATCGGGATTCTAGAGAAAGATAAGATAACAGCGACAAAAATACCGATCACAATATGCTGGGAATGCTTGTTGATTGATGGAATGTTAGTTCTGTTACTCAACTACATCATTTTATAACGTTCTAAGTTCATTGAAAAAGGTTTAAGCGTTGGGGGCATTTAACGGAATCTGACCCCATTGATAATCGTAAGTTTGTAATTAAAGAGTTGTTTTTTTCGTTTTATCATGTTTGTTTCTATAAATTTATATTTTTGTGTTCTTCATACTGGTGCGGTCGGTATAATCCCAAAGTACCGGTATTACGGGCATAAAAAGGTATAAAAAAGTAAATATTCAATCATTTGACATAACTCACTATTTGGGGTAATTGTCGGAAATTACAAAACTGCCTACAACATTTTTGTTTATTGAGGTAAGTTTATGAAATTTTATGTGCATGTTTACAATTATGTAAGGAACCTAGAAATAATAATAGTTTATATAATGTCAATGCAATTTTTTTCAGGTATAACAGCTAAATATTAATTTTTGTAAAAGTTTTTACAACAAAATCTTTTTTTTATAAGTGAAAAAAGATATTAAAAATAAGGTAATTACAAATATATATTTTTTTACAATATAGAATTTTATGACAAATAAAACAAAACCAAAATTATAACTCTTATCTGCTAAAATAAAAAAGTTACAACTTTTTAACAAAACCTTTACAAAATTGATAAAAAGGGCTCCGAGGTTTTCGCCAGTACTTGTTGAATAGAGGCCCGAGTTTTTGGTAGTGACCAAAAATTTTACTCTCGAGTGCAAAGGGTTAATAAACAGTTTTTGTCACCAAGAGTGAAAATTATATTAATACAAAAATATGTAGAACAATGTGGCACCAAAATAAATAATCATCTCAATAATGAACTGAAAAACAGCAGGTTAGTAGGATTTCAGACATTTTATCATCGTTGATATTTAGTTTTATACTACATGATCAGTGTTAAACTTCAAACAATGTTATGCCCTTATTATTATTCTTATCCTTTATTATAAGAGATTGTACCAAAACTGTTTTGGTTTAACATCTCTTGACTAAAGATGGTTCTCCACAATGATAGCAAAATGTTTCAAGAATTTAGTTGTGTGAGCAATGTTTCAACACAGTGTGAACTGGAAAACTTAGATGTTAGACATGGGCACCAACTGTGTAAGCATAAGAACTAATGTACGTACTTTGATTCAAAGAAATATAACTGTTCAGTTCAACAACAAGATCTTTTAATAGTTTTTATGCATACAGTACATACAGAAAAATAGAGTAGTGGTTAATATTTTTTTATTATTAACAATATGTTTTCATCCGATGCCTGTTGTTCTACAGTCAGGACCGGAGCCGACAGATATGCAATTGCTGTGTCAACACTTGTCTACAGTGATGGAGGTGGCCTCCCAGCACCTCAAGCAGATCAGACGCAGGCTGGCCATCTTCGACTCTGACACTCTGCCTCTCCCTCCCACTGTTGACCTGGCCCAGTGTTGCCAACAACTGGCCCGCATCACCAAGCTGACACGGGAGGTTGCCAAGGCTGCTCTGTCTCAGGTTGGGAATGCAGGAGGTAAATGATTCTCCGACTCAGAATTTCAAATTTGTCATATTAAAAGATTTATTTTTTATGAAACATTTGGAGTTTGTCCAATCAAAAACATTAAGCACATCCAATGTTTCATTTAGCTGTGTGAAGGTATAATTAAAAATATTAATAGTACAGTGCAACCTCGTTATGTCGGATCTCCGGGTAACCCAGTTCAGTTTGGGAAAATTTTAAATTAGCTTTTTGTTGTCCATCCAGACTGGCGAGCATGGGACGGATGTTTGTTTATCAGTAGACTGTTCTTAGAACTCAATAACTAAATTTATTGTGACTTCTTGCTATAAAGATGCTGATAACAGGGAGTATACTGATGAAGGAAACACTGAAAATATCGCATTTATAAGCCATTCAGAAGCAGCATCTCATTTGGGCGAGTTAATAGTTTATTTCGAGTAACAAGAAGAGAGAACACTGGCCGAGTTTCTCATGTTGAAAAGGATGTGTGGCCACATGGCACGGAAACGGCAATCAAAACTGATGCAACTAATATTAACATAATTTTTTCAGAAAAATTAAACTATATATTGTATTATACTTTATCGTAATGGATATTTTAAGTGTTTTTCCGCAATAAAAACTATTGTATTGTTTGTACATGTTGTTCTTTAACATTCTATGTTTAACTCCGATTTTCGTTATATTGGATCAGCCGTGGTCTCCTTAGTCCGACTTAACGAGCTTCCACTTTAATTGCAATCTCTGTAAGTTATTGTTCAACTATTAGATAATTTAGAGGCTTGAATTCACCATCTCACATTGGACTTTTCATTGTTGTGACTGAAGAAATTGGTTTCTGAAAGCAGAAATATGAAATAACTCGCTATGGAATTACCTACTATTATTGAGAAATATAATATAATCATACCTAATTTAAAATAATATCTGCAAATATGTGACTAGATTTTTAATTGTTTCAATAATTGATTTAAACTATATTATTTTACCTTTAAATAAAAATATTGCAACAAAATATAACATTCTCATTAGAACTTTTAATAGTATTGTTAAATCAACTTTAAGTTATTTCTTATAAAAATAAGAAAAAGCATACACTACTTTATTGTGCAGAAAGACCTAATTGTCAATAAGATTACTGTAATGGCAATCCATGCCATTTTTTTTGTAGTTGTTTGTTGAGCTGTTATTTTGTATCATCGGAGTAAATGTAATCAAATTAATATTTAAATAATTTATTTTTAAAACCTTGACAAAGTATCAAAACACTATCCTACACACTATACTTTTAGTTTAACATTTTTTAATTTTATTGGTGCCATTTTATTTACAATTGTGCAGAATGCATATAGATTGTATTGGTTGATTGGTAGTAATTTGTTGTTTTTTTTAAATTATCATTTTAATTAATAAGTTTACATAATTAATTGTCGAACAGACAGTGAAGCAGGTGTAGATGTGAGCAAGCTATTGGAAGCTCTAGCCTCAGCATGGGAACGGATATTCGACAACGACAACAGCGGGCCGATAGCTAGTATCAAGGCAGCGGCTGCGTCTGTAGCTGGTACAGTAGCTCAGGTGGCCCAAGCCCTGCTGGACTCCGAACCTGCTGTACAACTTACCAAGGATGACAAGGTCACGCACTGATCCACCATAATAAATTTAAATATTATAATACTGTTTGTGTTTGAGAAATCACTGATTGTATGTTTTGGTTGTGGGTACACTTATGTCAAGATATTACTGTACACTCAAATAATATGTCTCCTCAAAACCTGTTAGTCTACAGTAAGTTAGTAACAGTCATTTCATTGTTACAGTTTTATATTTTGAACCCTAGATTATTCTACTGCTATATTTTGTAGGTTACAAAGTAATGTTTCTTTAAAAATAATTATTTTAATTTAAATTGTGTCTGAAAAATACAATATTACAAGTTTTCTTACTACTACATAATGGTAAGCAAATATGGTTTCAGATAAATGATGCAAGTAAAGTTCAGTTGTTTCACTTGGTAGTTGAAAGTTGTAATTAGTGTTTTCAATTTCAAACTATTTTTTTGAAATTTGAAAATTATTTAAACCCTAATTCTTTGCGCTGAATCTATCAACTATATATGAGACACAAAGTCTTATTCACATTAATAGCTCAATAAATTTGTATTATTTTGCATTTGTAATCCCCTTCCTACTTAAATATGAATGTCTATCAATTAAACATTAAGCTCTCTTCAATTCTCCACAGTGGTTGGCAATGGTTTTATACTTAGGACATTCGCAGACATATAGTTCTTTGGAGTAATTAAAGAGTAAATATGTGTATAAGTATGTCTGACATCAGGGAAAGAGTGACTAATACCTAATGTACACATAGAATTTTCCTTTTTTTTAATATTTCATCAATCTTGTGTTTTTAGACAAGTGCATAATGATCTGTTTAAGAATTTTTTCTATGCATTTGTAAACGAATGATTCAAGAACTTTCCATAAAATTACTAGACAATTACTAGAAGATAAGTTTTATGTTGGAGTCTTTTAAACTGTTTTAATAATTATTATGTATAGGCAGCGCCACCAATCACAGTGCGAGCACAGCAAGTGAAAAGCGAGTTGGAGGAAACAAAAGCACTACGCGCAAGGCTGGAGTCGCGTGAAGCAGATATAAGGGAGCTCAAGATGTCCCTACGAAGTAAGCAGGAGGAACTCGGGGAGTTGCAGGTGCGGAAGGATCTGGCAGAGAAACGTCTGGCTAACCAGTCACGAGAGGACAAGATGGCTATTGAGAAACTTGAGGCAAGCAATATTTAAATATTTTTTCATGAAACTAAATAATCATAAATCATAACCAAACAGTTTAAATAATTTGTTTCTAGTGTACTTTAGGGTTACAATAAGTGTTTAAGGGTTGATATATTTGGTTAGAATGAATTTGGCTTTGCAAGCGGTACATCATAAAATCACTGTTCTGTTACTCTTTAATAGGCAACCGACTCAATTTTCTCATATCTCTTATAATCTTGATTAAGCTTACCTTTCTTATTTTGATTCAAATTGACCTAGTGAACTCAGCCAAGCATTCAATAAAAAATTGGTATTTTTGCCAATAGACATTTTGAATTTTTGAACATGCTGGCCAAGATAAACATTGAAACCTCTAAATACCTTTGTGGCATCTGCAGTATAGAGGTAGAATATTCTGGAATACTCTGTAGACAGGGACCTGTAGATATTGGCACCATGGTGGTTGCATTAATCCATTTGTGGAACTATGCACAGAACTTTTTAATAGTTTTGTAAAAGTTTGAAAAAACTGACCAAGGATGAAATTAATGCCTGGAGATATAATACTTGTAAGGACTCAGCACCCTGCAATATTGCTCATAGCAGCCCCCTGTCAGAAACTATTCTTTTGGTCTTAAAGAAAGCAAAAGTACCCTTCTTGAAAACACTGAGCCTACCAAGACACCAAAAAAGAGACAAGGAAAACAGAATGGTGCAACAGCAAGGAAAACAAAATAGGCTATCTCGGACCTGGAGCTGAGGCTGGGTAATAGAACAGCTCAAGAGGAAACGGATCCCATGACTTCTCTAACATTGGCAGCTGAGGCCGGTCACCTTCTCCTAGCAGAAACTGTTAGAAAGAACCGGAAAATAGGTTGAAGAGTTAAACATCCATAATTCTTCCGTAGAAGCTAAACTTGCCAAAATGGAGGCAAGAATTGAAGATCAAATAGAGATGGAAGATAAGTATATGCACAAGATCAAAGCCTTACAAGAAAAATTGCAAGAAACTTTAGCTCGGGCTGAGAAGGAAAAGAATATTGACAAGAACTACAAGCTCTTTACAAAGAGTATGTTGTAAAAAGACACATAAAGACAGTCCCTCCTATTGGAAGAAAAAGTTAAGAAAATATCAGATTCGGAAAACATAATCCTTAACCACTGTAAAACAAAATCAAATTGTTCAGAGACCAACAATCAAATTCTAAAATGCCATAAAAACATAGAAACACAAACCTTATGTACACCTCCAGTTTTCCTACCAATGACACCCTTAAGGTCCTCACTAAAGTCGCAAGAGCTAATTCTATTAAAAAAGAGACTGGACAGTATGTAACACTCGGTCATGCTACTTAAAGGCCAATTGAGAGAAAAAAGTCACAAGACGACTATCTTAATCCAGTCGATTGACCTAGAAACCCAAAGCTTACCATGTCTCGAAGCGGGAAAAGAAATAGTTTTGTAAAATATCATTTAAGCATCTCGCTACAAGTTGCTAAATCCAGGTAAGCTCCTACAACTGCTAAAGAACTATGCACAGAAGCCAGATTAACATGAAATAAAATAGCTGCATCATGTAACTTCCAATCATAAAAATCAAACTTTGGTAGAAGTGCAGGTCCAACAACCCGGCAATTATTTACCACAAAAACTGTCAAATAAACCACCTTCACTTGACCTAAAAAAACTGAGTGGGGTCAAGGAAGCCACCAGTCACAGCATTGAAACTTGGGGTGGAGAAACATATGAAGAATTTTTTGACAGACATAAGGAACAATTGAATATTTAGAAAACCCTGACAATACATCTATGAGTATTTTTTTTTTAATCAGCCGGATTTCCTTAAAACAATCCACTTACTGAAGACTTCTTTAGATCAGTCAACCAAGAAGTCAAGATAAATTAAACATTACAAAACAAAGATCTTAAAAAATTCCGTAAAGTACTAAATACTGCAGACAGCTTAAAATTCTGCACCAAAATTAAACCACCTCTAAAGGAATACTTAATGATTTACTGAAAAAAAAAACGGCTTTATTGACGGAACACAGTCTTCGAAGTGAGGAACATAGCCCTTGATGCCTATCCAAGACACTGGACATGATACCAATATAGAAATGTCCTACTGTTGTTATGGGGGACATAAATGTAGATGATTTAACCACTAATATGGGTAATAAGGAATTAATTAACAGCTGGCTAGCCATAACATCCAAAAGCTACACCTCCTACCAACCATAGTCACACA
The DNA here is from genome assembly GCF_021130785.1 of Homalodisca vitripennis. NCBI lineage: Eukaryota > Metazoa > Arthropoda > Insecta > Hemiptera > Cicadellidae > Homalodisca > Homalodisca vitripennis. The sequence continues at coordinate 33,526,857 of NC_060210.1, forward strand.
CGGCACTTCAATTGACTTCTATTGACTTTATATGCAATAACATTCACAATGATGATATCAAGACAGAAATCTCAACAACTGGCCTATCTCACATGAACACTGCCCATATCTGCCATTTAAACTTGCAAACTCAAAATAAAGTATTCACAATCTCAAAAAGAAGTTTCTCCCATACACAACCTTAACAATCTGAAACAAGTCCTGAAGGATGAATCATGGCAAACTCTCTACAACACTTTGACTGTAACAATGTGAATGACAATTTTAATCACATACTTATATGGGCCCTGAATTCTACATCCCCCTTGATAAAATCCAGGCCAAAAAGAGGATTCAGTTTCAAAACTACAATCGATCAAGAAGCATGCATGCTTTAAAATATTTACCTTCAGGCATTGGAAAATGAGATCTAAAGAGGGGAATAGGTTGACAAGGTGATTACAGCTCAAGCAAAGAAGGACTATGACCTTAGACTTTAAGGAAAGAACCCACTTCAAACTATATTCAAAATTCAGGAAACCAACAAAAAGCCATCTGGAATGTAATTAACCAGGAGAGATGCAGAAACAGAAAGGAAAAAAAGAGTTAAGATTTTCAGCATTGGAATTTTCAATTTAATTGATTCAAAATGTCTGATGATGGTACTACTGTGGAGAAGAGGGGCCGAGGTTGTCCCTCCAAGACAAGCGACATAAAAGAAGCAAAGAAACAAGGGAAGTCTCCTGCCAAGAAGGAGGACGGAGAGGCACCAGCAAAGAGAGGACGAGGCAGGCCTAAGAAGAAGGCTGGCGGTGCTGCTGCAGCTAAACCCAAGGTTAAGGCCAGTGCAGGCAAGAGAGGATGGCCCAAGAAGGAGAAGAAATCTGAAGAGGAGGAGGAATAAACTGTGTTAATTTATTTTATGTGTCAGACAGGGACTGTCCAAGCGACGGCCAACAACCAAAATGTGTTCCCTTTATTGGGCTATACGTAAATCATGTGATGCATTTTTACAAAAGAGATTATATAAAATAGACTTTCTGTGTAGTAATATCATGTAACGATGTAATTTCACACGATACTGTTTGATTTCAAACTCAATAATGTTTTAAGGATTAATATCTTATGGAATTTTTTTGAACTGATAACCTAATGTTCTATACATTTTGTTTTACTGCGAGAATTACGTAAATATTGGGAAGGTCCAAATCACTCTAAAGTTTATCATGTGATTCAAGTGTAGCTTCATACGTATCGCATCACGTTGGTGTGTGTTCCTTGTATCTTTTAGGTCCTTTTTTGTTTGAGTGAGAACATGGTTCTTCCTATGTAATCCATCTTTTATATATAGTAATTAATTACCTGATTGCATTTATCTCACAGAGCATTAACCCCCATAGAGTTAGTAGTAGATAATAGGTTGATTAAAGATCCCCTCCTCGTTGCACAACATCTAACATAACCATTTCAGTACAGCTGCAGATAACACCCAGAATCACTATACAGTACCTAATTTAGAAACAGAATCATTTGAACTCCAAAATCTGCTAGAACTCATAATAAACCCAACCACAAGATCTGAAATATCAAAAATTATCTGTGGCTTAAAATCAAAACCATCTTCTGGATTTGACACCCCTGTTATCACACATTGTTAACTTATCCTTTAAGGAAAGTATTTTCCCAAAAGCCTTGAAATCATCCAAAATAGGTTCCTCGTAATTCCAAAATTTAAAAAAAGAACTCGCAATCTCAATAGAAAACTGCAGACCCATATCCCTCTTATCTACAATATCCAAAGTAATTGAAAAGGCAATGCTAGGCTGATTGATGAGACATCTACACATAACACAGCTATGGTAGGAAGGGCCGATTCTACAGACTTTTGAGTTTAGCTCCAGTTTAACTTTCTTTTATTGCAACATCTGGTACCTGGCGCTGTCTCAGACTTTTAATGAGACTATTGATGAGTCATCTTATTAATAACAACATCCTCAGTAGTCAACAACATGGTTTCCTAAAGGGAAGGTCAACCACCACAGCCCTGACTAGCCTTCTTGATTACATTATCAATAAGATGGAGGAAGGAGCATCTGTTACTGAGTTTCTTGTAGATTTCACTAAAGCATTTACAGTTTTAGACCACTCTCTACTGCTAAACAAAATGAAGAGCATGGGAATAAAAGGCAAAGCTTCAAATTGGTTCTCAAACTATCTGGCAGGAAGAACACAAATTTTTGTTGAATTGGCGTACACCAAAAACCACACTACCCACACAGTAAGGTCACCTTTACACCCTATCAATAAAGGTGTACCCCAAGGCTCAGTATTAGGACCAATCCTTTTCATCCTGTTGACTAACAAATTGCCAAGATATCTTCAAGAATATGGGCAAGCAGTTATATATGCGGATTGTAGTGCACTCTTAGTTACTGACAAACAGAAAAAACATTAGAAATTTCATCGTTTATTACATACAACATGGCTAAGCAGTATTGTCAAATCAATTTTCTTGTACTTAATGAGAAAAAACTAAATAATTAAATTTCGGACACAGAACCAGCTAGGGCTACTAGACATTAAACTAGAAAGTGAAGCAAAATATCTTGGAGTTATAATTGACAGCAACCTCACTTGGGCATCACATATAGACAACCTTTGTGGAAAATTAAATACTAGCCTGTAGGCACTCAAAACACATACTCCTGTAACTTTGAAACAGCAAAAGTAGTATACCATTCGCTATTTCAGTCGCATATTCGGTATGAACTTATAGTATGGGGAAATTCTATGCCAGGAATGCAGTCTTGGTACCACAGAAGAAAACAGTAAAAACTTTAATAGGCCTAAACCAATATGACTTTTTGAAGTGCGTTCCAAGAACTTAAAATACTGAATGTTATATCCCTTTACATTCTTGAAGTGGTCAAACATGCAGTAGACAGGAGTCACCATAGACTAGGAGATGCTCACCAATACAGCACTAGGAACAACATAAACTTTGCCATGCTGATTCACCACACATCTCTCTACGAGAAGAAACCGTGCTACGCAGGAGCTAGGCTGTTCAACCTCCTAACTGAACAGTTAAAAAGAATCCGTGAAGACAAAACCTTCAACAAGCATCTCATGGAGTGGTTGTTAGAGCACACATTCTACTACACTTTGGAAGAATTTGAACTGGAAGAACCAGACTAACCTTACTTGGTTTTAACTTAATATACATTTCAATCAAGACTCTAATTATATTAGAACTTTCTTTTACCGTGTATATAAAACTTTTGACACAATTACTGTTCTCAAAAAATATGTAAATAAAGAAGTGTGTCTATTGCTTATTAATGTTTTATTTTGATTATTACCTATCCTTTTGTAAAATGTAACTTAATTAATTTCATTCCAACAGCGCAAACTTGAAGAGGCACAAAAACAGATGCAAAGAAAAGAGAAGGAGTTTGAGGAGACCATGGATCATCTTCAGGCTGACATTGATTCCCTGGAAAGTGAGCGAGGCGAGCTGAAAGATAAACTTAAGAACTACTCTAAGAAGGTGTTCATTGAAGGAGTCAAATCATCTGTTGGTAAATATGCTTAAATTCCTATTATAAGCTTGACGTGTTACTTAATTAGAAAATGTCAGTGTTTTATTGATCAAGGTGTACAATTGTTACTAATGTGAACTACTGATGTTTTAGTGAATGCCACACTCAGCTCTAGCCAGAATACATCAGTCAGGGAGTCACCACTTCTCCTCAATGAGATCAGATCTCTCAAACTGGCACTCAAAAATGAACAATCAGAGAAATTCAAACTTCAGATTGATCATATAAAGAACCTGCTAGATCAATTAAAGCCATTAAATGTAAGTGTTGTAATCTAAGCCTTTTTGTAGTTTAAAATGAAAATACACTTCAGTTTATTCTGTAGAATGTGAATTATGAAAAACTTAATATTTTATAAAATAATAAAACGTAATGCAGTTATGTTTGTTCTATTAAACTAGTTGTATGCTATTTATACATTCAATTAGACATATTGATTCACTATAATTTTTTACTGTTGATTTTAACACATTAAAAAAAATACGTTTATCCTTTTTTTAGGGATGAATTGTAATGTTCAATGCTCAAAAAGTTTTAATTGAAAGCATATTTTTTGGTTATGCATCATATTGATTTTTTTACATTTTTATGAAAAAGTAATCATTGCCTCTTCCCTAAATGGAACATTGTATCAATTACTAAAATTTATTTTTAACTTATTCATTATTGTTTAGTTATTATTACTATCCTTAAAGGCTGTTTCTTTAAATTTATGAAATTTTACATTATAATCTTTATTTTCAGATTCCCAAACGTAAATCCACTGAAGAGCTAAAACATCTCTCAATAAAAGCTCAAACTCTTCTTTCAGTAAGTAAAAGAATAATCCTTTCAGTCACTACTCATTAAGTTTGAAATATTTGTATTTTATTTTATTTTTAACAATTTAATTCTATTAAAAGTCTAGAAATCAAACATTATACTATGGCCCGACTGAATTTAAACATCCTTGGTAACACACGTGATAACCGAGAAAGCAGTAATACACCCCATGGATATGTTTGGTTATGGCTCTGTAGGAGGAGCAGAACTGATGAGCAGGTGGTCAGAGTTAGACAAAGGGTGCTCCCCTCCTGCTGCCCAGAGTGAAGGTCGTATATAAATACTTCCTTGGCAAGCGCGATAAGCATAGAGTGTGCACAGGGCAGTTCTAAGGGCTTTTGTAAACTAAAAAACTCCAAGAGAAATAATGTATAATATTGGATATAACTGTATTTCATATCTATAACATCTCACATAATTCTTATACAACAAAAAAATGAAAAAGGGTTTTAGATTGAAAATCATTTTTATTGGGTTAAAATCTTGTTGGCCATCAGTATAGCTGGCTCTTTAAGTTATAAAAAATATGAGTATGTACTTTAAGTCTTGGTTTTAGGCAGATTTGTTGCCATACCCAAGCAAAAACGGCTGAACTAAAGAAATAAGTTTGCTACGGTATTTATATAAACTTTATCGCGATTGGAAGGAATATCATTTAAGGACATTTTGCTTTTATAGTATAAAAATATATCATTCCTTCGGTTATCTATATTTATAAAAGGAGCTGTCCTGACTGACTGATTGATTGATTCATCAACGCCCAGCAAACACCATGAAAGATAGAGGCATGAAATTTGGTACATAGGTTTATTAAAGGCCCTAGAGGCTCATTAAAAAAGAATTCTCACTATCTAACCTTAAGGCTCTGCCCAACTAACCTCTTAAGTTGTGAAAAATCCCATAAAAAATGTACTGTAGCAAACATATGTTATTAATTGAAAGAGCATTTTAAATGCATAAAAATATATATATATATATATATATATATATATATATATATATATATATATATACGGGGTGTCCCACAAAGAAGTTTAAACATTTGATTTTATATTACTTGCCCATTTATACACCAAACATTTTCAAACTGTACACAATTCAGTTAATAGGTTTTAAATATATTCTGTGAAAAAATTTCAGCTCTCTAGTATTTGTTGAAACAAAATGGTGGCATTTTGAAAAACTGTACTATAAAAACAGTATTTTTGGTTTTGTAAAATTATTTATTATATTCTAGGGAAGTAAAGCATTTTAATCATTTTTAATTGTCACCATTTTGTTTCTACAATTGTTGGGAGGCTTTAATTTTCACAGAACATTTCAAAACCTACTTTATTAATTGTGTATATTTTGAAAACATTCAGTGCTTAAATGGGCAAGTAATACAAAATGAAACGTTTAAACCTCTTGGTGGGACACTCTGTATATTTATGTATATGTATACAGAGTGCTCATTAAGTCATGCACATAAAAGAGAACGTATGTATAAATAGTAGTTTCATTTGAATTAAAATGTTGAGTTTACTGCTTTTCTACTATATTACATTTTCTCAAGAGCAGCGAGTTTTTATTGTTGAGCGTTATTTATCACGCAGATCATATGCACAAGTTGTTAACGAATTTCATGAGAAATATCCTGATGATGCATTGCCTCATAATTCAACAATAATGAGACTAATTGCCTGTTTCCATGAATTTAGATCAGTTGCAGACAGGAAGAGAACCGGGAGGTCAGTCACCATTTTCTAAACTGTATGACGTTAGAAATGTTATGCTACACTCGCCTTCAAAAAGTTAAAGGAGACTGGCTTTCAACACATTCTAAGATTTCATACTGTAGTGCTCAGAAAACGATTAAAAAATTAAAATTTCTTGGACATCATGTACATAATGTTCAGGAAATGAAAGAGCCAGACAGAGAAATGCGCTTTCTGTACTGTAGATGGTTTCGGACATTCGTTGATACCAATGGAGTTGTACAGCTTGACCATGTTTTCTTTACTGGTAAGGCTTTTTTTCATCTCAGTGTTTATGTCAATATCCAAAATACAAGAATTTGGTCAACAGAAAATCCTTATTTCTTCCACAAAACTTCCTTGCACTGCCAGAAAATTAGAGTGTGGTGTGCCGTATCATGTCGTCGAATAGTGCACTCTCTATTTTTTATGAAGGATTGTAGACAGTGTTGTGTACCAAGTCATCATTACACTGTTTATTTAATTTATTTATCCAGAGGGAAAAAGACGGTTAGTCCCTGCGCTTAGTCCTAAAAAGTTACTTATATTTGCGCCTCCGTTACTTATATTTGTGTCTTCCGAATCTGAAACTTTTACAGAATCTGATCAGATTTGAGGACTCCTGTTCTCTGATGTCCTTGGGGCTGAAGAGATATGCTCCCAGGAATCTTTCCTGAATTTTTGATATGGCAGGACAATTTAACCAAATATGCTCCGCTGATTCCTCCTCTTCTCCGCAGAGTCTACATTCGTCAGTCTGGCTAAGGCCCACCCTCATAAGATGTTTCCTTAGGGGGCCATGTCCTGTCCACATTCCTAATATCATTCTTATATCCTCCTTTCTCTGACCTAGGAGAGATGCTACCCTTTAGCATAAGGGGAGATAAACATTTTAGATTTTTTTTAAGGGAGAAGCTGATCTCCTTTTATGCCTTATTCTGCCCGTCCTCATGGGCCACTGGCGTATGCGAGGATCTTATCAAACAGAATAAGGGGGAGAGTCGATACAGTACAAGGTCGATCGATGGTACTGATAAAAAGTGCAACGGTCACAGACAGGATTCGAACCTGCGCTATCTCTAACTCAGACTCTTAGACCACTCGGCCATCGGCACTCCCAGGCCGATTGTCTGAATCTGAGTCTCTACTCCAATTAAAGTTTCTTATCCTCTTTTCCCAATCTTTTACAAGAGCTTTGCTGTTGGAGAAAGTTATCCCCTAAGCTGTTTATTTCGTTGCTTCAAAATGATAAACCTGATTGTTGGTTGTAGCACAGTACCAAATGTCATACATCTAATGACACAATGCAATTCTTACGTGGGTGTTTTGATGATCGTATCATATCTAAAGGGTTATGGCCCCCAAGATTCCTTGATTCATGTTTTCAGATTTTTTCTTGTGGAGGAGTTACCTTAAATATAAAGTTTCTAAAAACCGGCCACACATTGGATGAATTGAAAATGAATATAACAATGGAAATCAACATCACTGTAAATGTGCTGAAAAGTCTCATCAAACATGAAAAAATGAGTTCATGAATACAGTACTGAAGGTAGCCATTTTGACCATTTGCTGTAAAATTGTCTTCCAAATGTGGAAGTAAGAATATCAATTTAAGTAAGCTAGGGACACCTACAAAACTTCTAAGCACTGCGTTAGTCTCCTTCGAAGAGATATCATGTAGCCCATGTTCAGTAACATCTCTACAACAATTTTACTGCAACCCTCACAGTGTATTTCACAGTATATAGAAATCACAGTCCTGTAGCAAATAAGCAAATTAGATTGGACATTCTTTACATCAACTATGCCACTTAATTGGATGAAATTTGTAACTTGCCAGACAGTGTTAGACGAGATTCCGTGTAATTACAGTGATTATGCCTTGTTTAGGATATTCAGAGAGACATGTTGCCAACAGTAGTGGACATCAGCAAGCGAAGGCCTGGAGAACCTTCTCTAGAACCTGCCAATCACATTGTCCGCCGCATGCAGCAAGAGAAACTTCTTCAGGATCGGGTCAATAAGCTGCAGGTCAGCTGTTCATCAGTTTATTATTTTTATCAACCACTTCTATTATGTTTTACTAAACAGCAACTTACACTACAAATTGTGTTAATTTAGTGCCCTAATAAATTTATGTTAACTAATGTTGATGTTATTCAACATAAAAGTTTTACATCATGATTATAACATTAAAAAATTACGGATAAAAATTATTGGCTGAGCATTAGCAAAACCTATTACTCAGGAGTAGAAAAGTTTTCTTTTGTTTACTGGATATCTAGAGAATGAATTAACATACAGACTTAAATTTCAGCCGCTATACATCACGAGCGGTTGGGCTGCCTCACCCTGTATATTGTCTTTATAGTCTAATCACTTCCTTCCAGTCCTAAGGCCTTATAACTTTTTTGGTCTTAAATATCCATACTGTTTTACTCTCATTTTGATTTCCAGTCACCATCACCATTGCAAAAAAAAAGAAATTACATTTTTTGTATTGTTAAAAAAATTTCACTATTCAAATGTTTTCCAGGATGAAGTGATGTGCGAAATAGTTAAGCGAAAACGAGGAGGTAAAGTTGAGACAGATCTTGCAGTTTTTCCTACACCAGAGATGTCTAAGGTGAGTCTTTAGATGGTATCAGTGACCTTTACTGTAAATAACCATGTGTTGATAGTTTTCATAACAGTACTCAAACTGATGCTCAAGCAATTCAGGTTATCTCTTAAAGCACGGTATGTGGATATGTTTTTACCATCAGAATAACGCTAATTGCCAAGTATTCTGCCAAGAGTTTAGTTCCAAGAACATCAGGAAAAAATGGTAGTAACCAGTAACGAGTAGCAGAGTTGCAAATATTTATATATATATATATATATACTGCTCCATCTTCCTTTTCTAACTCTACGTGTGAATCACCTTTTACACCATATATATGATATCTATCCCTTTCTGTCCGGCAATTTTATTTATACATGCAGTTACTGTTTTGTTCTTCTTTTTCTTCTCTGAAATTTACGTAACAACTTATTTTCTGTGTTTAATAGTAGCTCAGCCTGATCAAGATTTCTACTCACATAGGCCAATGCTCTATATTATCTTTGAGTTACTAAAAAGGTATTCTGCAATAATTGTATATTTTTTAGAAATAAATCATCATTTATTGTCATTCATTCATTTATTAAAGTATTTTTCTTGTTATACTGCAGATCCTATATTTGACTGGTTACTAGGTTATTAATTAATTTTCCATTTTATATCCGTGTTTTTATTCAGTGTACCTTGTATTATTTTTTTAAGTACACCTACATTGTATTATTGGTACTGAACAAGTATTAAGTGATCAAAACATTTTTTTACTGTAAATCTTGTTTGAAAGATATTTTAAGATTAATTTCTATCACTCTGAATGTATGGTGATCTGAATCAAATCTTACTGTGCAAGGAGATTGTGAATACACAGATGGGTTGTAAGTTGGTGAATATCGTGAAATAAGAATTATTTTTGGAATCTCTGTATTACAGGCTCTTGCCGAGACTGAACCAATTGTAATCGGGGAGTTGACATTGCCTCGGACAGAGAACGACTCCAAGAATGTTGTTCCCGTCTACCTGGACTCTATAGCTTGCGTTAAACAGCTGCAAGAAAAACTGCTAACTTTGACAGTTGGATCGTAAACCATTAACGTTCATGCCCCACCTCCATGACTGCTCATTAAAGTTATTTATTTCATCACTTTTTCTCATTTTGGTTGTACCTTTTGCAAATTGAGTTTATATTATTTAAAACGTATATAGTATACTGGAAATATACAATAACTATGGTAATATAATGTCTAATGGTTGCATGCCAGAATAAGTGATCCAGCACATTGTGAAACAGTAGCACAATTATGTTTTTGTTACAAGAAGTACTAGCATAAATAATTTTTGTTTTAACTTATATCTCAGCTTTCATTGTAAAAAGAGCCTAACTTATTTATTTATACTTAGAGCCTAGTCCTTTTTCTATTTATACTTATGTAAACAATGTTCTTTTTGTTTTAATAAAATTTTTTTATTTAATGAATACTATTTATTTATTACAAAAACAATTATTTAGGCTGGAAAGTATAGCCATTTCTATTCTCAAATAATCATAATGACTTATTGAATTTCGTTTCTTTCTTTTTTATATTGATATGCACTGTGCAATAATATTTTTCATAGTAGCTATTTGTTTTTGATCAATTAGGAAAAGTAAAAATAGCCATGATGCATTTTATTTTAAAGTGATCACTGATTTTGTAATTTATTTTTGTACGTTTTTGAAGAGACTACTTCTTCTGGTGGGCTATGGGTGTGTGTTTTGTGCGGGGGGAAATCTTCGTTTCGCGTTACGTAATGTTACGTCACGCTTGTTTACGAAGCTGCTAGGGGGGGACTAATTTTTATTCCTTATTTCGGAAATACAAGATTGTAGTGGAAATGATACAGACCAAAAGAATGGAAAGACAGAAATAATTACTAAATGTTCATTGCCATTATACTTTAAAAATGAAATTATGGGTTTGTAATAACTGAAATAAGAAGTAAAAAATAAAAATTGTGGAATAAAATCTTGCTAAATATCTTGCTATGTCATATTTGTCTTTTATTGTTTGACATTGTTTAATTTAATTTATCTTTCAAAAAGTCAATTAATGATTTTAACGTTTCTTCAGTGAAATTTGTCTTAAAATCTGTTTTTACTTAATTTATTATAAGTGAATTTATGGTAAAGCCCAATGTAATTGAGTAAAGGTTAAAATAATAATCAACAGAAAGATTATTTTTTTTAGGATCAATTAACACTACAGCTTTGTTAGCTAGAAAAGATATAATCAGTTCATTTTAAATCCTTTTGTAAATCTCGTCAGGACTAGTTGTGAACTAGAATAAGAATTAATATTAGCCACGCTGAAATTCAATTGGAATCAGATGAGCTTTAATCACTGCTATTAAATGATGTGTTAAGTTTATCAATCTTACTTTGGATTCAATAGTAAATAAATTAGTAGTTCGTAAATTTACTCAAACCAGTATTTTACCATATATTTTAGTCTGTGTTTGATTTTATTCACAGTCTGTTATAAGAAGTAGTCACTTCTGTTGGTCAGTCCTGCTACTGCCTTTCCATTTAAAAAATGTTTGTTTTGATATCTTTCTATGGACTAAAGCTTGGAAACCTTTATGTGATGAAATATGTTAAATTAACACTATACAGTAATTTAAGGCTGTATTTGAAAAGGCTTTTATAGAAGAATTTATAATAAGAAAAAGATATAAGCATAGAAACTCATTTATGTACAATAATTTTTGTAAAAAGCTAATAAGTGTTATTTTGATTTACTGTGTAATTTATTGTGATACTTATATGTAAGTTTTATAGGGCAACCAATCTCAAAAGGGTAGTGTGCAAAATAAACAAAAGATAACAAAGTTTGAAGTGGCTCTTACCTTTTTTCTAATGTCGTATGTATATTGTGTATTAAATGCTGTGCTTTATTAATTGTATAAAATATAATCTATTTTGTAAAATCTGTTTTTCTTTGTATTCCATTGCTTGTCCTGTCTATTTTTACCTGTATAATCTTTTGATCTTCGACTTCCTGATGGCCTAGAACGATGTAATTTGAAATATATACTCTCTACAGACAAAGCAAAGTTTTCATGAAGATTTTCAACCTTCCACAGGAACTGAAATGAGTTGCTAACCCTAGAAGAATTATATTTTGTTTTACAACTGTGCACTGTCCTGTACAAAGGGGAAACTACACACATGTATATTATGTTCTCAAAAAAGTACCATCAGTGGAAATACCTTAGATTGGAAGTAGATTACAGTGGTTCTGACTATTCTGTTTAGAAGGAGTTATGCCCTAGGATTTATTCCAACGAACTGGAGGATGGCACTTGCGGTGTTTGTGCGAAAAAGGACAGGGATCTGCCCCAACTCGACTCATACAGATCTATAAGCCTAACCTCTTACATGGTAAAAAACTAAGGAAAAAGTAATTAATAGACATCTAAGGGTTGAAACCTTACAGGTACACCCACTGTGTCTATATCAGTATGCATACGTGGAAGGTAAGTCAACTACCACTGCTATCTACAGCGGTGGAGGATACCTTCAAGGAAAAGGAAGCGCTAGTCAGCGTCTTTATGGATATTGAAGAAGCTTTCAACCGAGTAGCATATCAATCCATAAAGACAGCACTGGAAAGGTTTGCAGTTCCCCCAGATGCTGTCAAGTGGATAGTAGACCTCCTAAAAAGTAGACAAGTTACTGCAAAGATCTGGAATGAATTGTTCACTAACACAGTTGGGAAAGGCCGCCCCCAGGGAGAGATTCTGTCTCCCCTCCTGTGGGCAATGGTGTTTGACGACTTCCCAACTAAGAGAGCAGAGATAGACTTACCTTCCATGTATGCATACTGATATAGACTGAGTGGGTGTACCTGTAAGGTTTCAACCCTTAGATGTCTATTAATTATTTTTTACCATGAAGGAGGTTAGGCTTCGGCTTGAGACGGATCCTTGTCCTTTTTTCGTACAAACACCGCAAGTGCCATCCTCCAGTTCGTTGGAATAAATTCCTAGGGCATAACTGCTTCGAAACAGAGTCAAGAGTGTTTAGTAGGATATTCATCCTTCTTGGAGAAGGGCTGGGAAAACTCCATCTCCGGTCCCAGGAGATTGAAATGGCTTAAAGGATTTTATTGTTCATTTAATCCTTTTAGATGTAAAGATTCTTTTTGACTCTTGTCTGGATTTAGCAATCTCCTGGCCAGATTTCTCCCCCTCTAGAGAACTCTTTAATCTGTTTTATCTGTATTGGGGCAGTTTTTCTCATAGATCTTTATGATGGCTTGCTCTACCAATTGAGCCGACCTTCCTAGTCCAAATTCTTTTTTCTGATAGGGTTCTGTTTCCTCCAGCTCTTTGACTAGGGACACTCATCCAAAATGACTAGGAGTTCCAAAATCCACACCTCCAGTTGGTGGATATATTTACCTCAACTCCCGCCTCTATGTCGAACCTAATGGGGCAGTGGTTAGAAAGTGAGGCATCCTGTGAAACGTACCACCTTTCTATGTTAATGTTTTTGAGTCCTTTAGATAAGGTTATGTCCAGAACTTCTTGTCTTACTCTAGTTATAAAAGTAGGGCTAGACCTCCTATTTTCTAGAACAAGATCGTTACTAAATAAAAATTGCAGAAGCTCCTCACTTCTTGGGTTAATATTGGTGCTGCCCCAGTAGGTGTGGTGTGCATTGCAGTCATAGCTGAGGATTAGAGCTACATCCCTTTCTCCGCAGTACTGAAGTAGCTCTTGTATTTCCACTGGTGGACAGTGTGTTGAAGAGTTTGGGAAGTATGCTGGGGCAATAATTACCTCTTTTTTCCCCTTGTGAGGCTGCATTCACTGCCACCACCATCACGTCTTTGCTAGATCTGGAACAGGAAAAGCAGTTATATGTTTTTAAAGTAACACACATGCTCTTGGGTTTTCAATTGATCGATCTTATATGAGATTACCTACCTGAGTTGTTGGTCCTCTGATGTAACCTCTGTTGATCCTGGATTAGGGCGATATCCTGGCCTGTTGTGATAAACCTCCTACTCATGAGACTGGTGTACTCTTGGCATGGTGTAGGTTTATCTGAATGTGGCGCATACTTACACCTTTTTACCAGCTCCTCCTGGTGCTTCATCCATGTTCATCTTCTTGGAGTAACTGAGGATGGTGCCCCTTTTCTTCCCCTGGCCGAAACCGATGGTCCTTTCAGAGTAGGTCCCTTCCTCAGGAAGAGGTAGTAAGTTGGTGTTTCATTTTGTACCGCACTGTCCTTAAGAGTAGACCTCTCTGTTAAGGTATTTGCAGATTCCTCTGATACCTTTGTGGTCTCTTCCACTTCCATCTCTTCAGCAGTGTTCTTTTTTTGTGACGGTCTCAGACTTTCCTCAGGTCTCCCCCTCCTTTTTGGGGTCCAGTTATTTTTTCTTCAGTCTCAACTGAATTTTCCCAAACTTGTAGCTGATCCATGGACCCTCCTTCTCCATCATATTTGCTATAGCACAATAGACTGCCAGGGTTATCAGCACTGACACTCTCATCACTTCTATGCAGAACATTCCATTCTTCAACCTTTAGCACATTATTTTGTGCTTTTAAGAACTTCCATGATCTTATCAGTGGATTTGTTTGTACTGTTTGGAAAGCAGGCTGTAATGATTCTTGCACGAGGAATTTCTCGCTCTGAAACAATCCTCAGATTGGTTCCCTCCCAAGGCTTGTTGTTTTTCTTTCAACCATTCAGTTTTATTATTGTTTTCACATGTGAAAATCGTTGAAGCTTGGAGAATTCGCACCCTTATACTCTCTGCAGCTTGTTTATATGACAGTTTTTGGGGAGATGCGGATTGCTCTATCCATGACCTCTGTTGTCCCTCTTCATTTCTTGTTTTCTTTCTCTACGAGCTTCTGGAGTGGAGCCATCAAAGTGAGGTCTTTTTGGTTTTCCCTCTCTTTGCATTTTGTGAAACTTGTTTTGTTCTGAGATTGGTTTTAAGGCCAAACCCTGGCTTCGTCTAGGGAGTACCCTCGTCTATGAAACTATGCTATATGTTTTTTGGTGACACCATCCAATTTAGGGATTGCTCGGAACGGCTGTACCCTTTAGCGTTCATCCTCCAGTATGGCATCCTCCTCTGATGTATCAACTCTAACTGAGTCGAGGGATCCAGGACTTCTGCTAGGAGGTCCACCTGTGTTTTGGTTGTTCAGGACAGCTATAGTCAATACCCATTTCTAGTCCCTTCGTTTTTTTTTTTTTTTTATATATTTTCATCCACTTTTTGAGAGCTTTCTGGTTTGGTTTGTTGTTTAATCCTTTGTACTCATTGTGTTTCCACGAGTAGTGAGATCTGAAGGTATTCCAGAGTTCGCAAATTAAAGATCAAGTTCTCCCTTGACCATGCAGCCCTCGGCATTTATGCTGCTTTACCTTGGCTTGGAAAGACAGAGAAAATTAGATATAGTTATAGGAAAGTATAGTTGAAGTTAGAATTTTGGAAAAAAATTTTCCTGAAAGCTTGAGGTTGGACTGAAATAACATTCTAGTTTTGTTATTTCACAATGGCACCTGTCAGTCCGTCCAACGCTTTTTAGGAGAAATCACCGAATCAAATGTGATGCTTGAACTTACAACTACTCCAATGTTACGTGAAAAAGGAGTTCGGAGTAGGGTGCAGTGGCGGCCTATGTACAAATTAGAATAATGCTCTTCACATGATTCTGGTATTAGTGGAAAATTCACTATTAAAATTATTTCACTATGGCCTCTGGTAGTGAAGAATCTGGTGTCACCTACATTCCTTGATAGAAAAAGATGGGTGATTGAATCTCTTCCTTTAGTTCTCAGCAAGATCGTTGTTGAAAATGTCAAGTCATTTGATTCTCGAGATATCCTTCAGAAAATCAGACAATAAAGAGGTTTGTCCAGCCTACTGAGAAATATTGGCCTAGGGATATATTCAATCACCAGTAAAACTCAGTAAAGTCTACCCCAAGTTCAAGAAAGGTTGCCGACTCAGAAGTCAGTAACTATAGACCAATACCTCTTCTATCAACTTCCTCAAAAGTAATACAAAAGGTTGTACAGACTAATAGGTCACAAATACCACAACTTTCTACCTGATGGACAGCATGGCTTTATCAGAGAGGTCTTAATTAAGTTTAATGAGTTCATCATTGACAATTTATCATCATCATCTGGTGACTACTGTGCTACTTGACTTGAGTAAAGTCTTTGATTGTCTTGGACACGACCTAATACTAAATAAACTAGAACAACTTAGTATCAAAGGTCAGGCCTTAAGATAGTTTAGCAGCTACCTGGAAGGGCGCCAACAGATCGTTGAGCTGAGACATACATAAGGGAGTAACGCAGAAGGTCAGATCATCACCCCTACAAACAAACAAGAGATTAAAGCTTTTGACAAGACAAATCAAAGACACCAAGAAACCCAATTTCTGATCAAAATTGGTACTGTTAGAATACAGGTAAAGTTACAACTTAAGTTGGACACTGTCTGGTGGTCTCAACTTATAAATCTCCAATTTTTACTATTATTGTTCTTTTATCAAGACGTTTAAAATAGGGTGTCACACAATGAGATTACCACAAAAACTTTTTTGATACCTTCCATTTTATAACCACCACCTTTTAACTTTTATGATAAAAGAAGAAAATAGCAAAAAATATAGATCTCTTAGATGACACTATTCAACATATCGTCAAATTGGTGTTAAAATTGAACCCGCAGGGCTCCAAGGTTAATAACTCCCTTAAACTTACAAAAATAAAATGTGCAATAATGGATTGTTTGATTTTAAATTAATGAAGAATTGTATCGAATAAGTAAGAAGCATCTACAATGAAGGTAATTACATAACAATTACAGAAGCATTTATGTTTCACATATATTAAATTTAAGTGTTAGTAAAAAACATATCCAACCTTAAAGAATGTGATAGATCACACCTATATTTTTTATATTCCAAATTCTAACTTACTATGGATTATTGATGGATTTATTAACCATGTTATTGTAAATATTGTATATGTCATACATATACTCAACTGTTTTTGAAGCTATTCTAAAGGCTACCTTGCTAGCTGAAGTATATTTTTTTAATAATACAAAATTTCAGTGCTGCACTTTCAAAACTGGCCAGGCAACATGTGCCTAAAATTGAAATGTCAACAATTTTAAATAATGTTTAAGTCAAGTTCAAATATAAAAGTAAAATAAAATTTTCAAACAGTATAATAATTTTGTAAAAATCTGTTTAAGAGAAAACAAAATGTGAACATAACTTTACACTCATTTAACTTTATATTTAAAATGAATTAGAATTCTACGTCACATTGGAAATGTTAACTACTATATTTTGGTAGTAGAATGATATGTATCACTGCAAAAGTACAATTATTTACTAGACTTTTTACAGTACTGCCATACTCATTAATGATCAGGTACTGCTAGTGTTTATTGACAAAGTACTTATTAGCTAGCAGAAGGATACTGCGGGGTTTATACTAACAACAGTGGGCAGTTAAAATAAATTGGACAGTTTTTGTGATACAAATAACAATGGGAGCTGGTCATAGTCATGTCCTCTACTGTCAAGGTCGCAGGCCAAGTTTCACATGTCCTAGTCAGACCATCATCAAATACAGTAGGTTCTCTGTGCACTCAAACATTTTAATGGTATGTAATAAACATTTATCTCCTCAATATTTTTGAAATCGATCATATCCTACAATGTTTGAATATCAATTAATAAGTAAACACATATTTTAAAATGTTGACTACAATTGGAAAAAATATTTCTACTTTTTTAATTATGGCTTTTGATTAAATTTTCAGAATGGTAGTAACTGGTTTTGTTTATTTTGTACTTTTAAAAGAGTTAACTTTTTAGATTTAGTCTGGATTTTAATAACATTTATTAGTTGTTTAAAATTGCAATTGTTTTACAACATTGAATAATTCTATAAAAGGATTGTCATTTGCGTTCCTGAGAAATACTTGGGACATTTCAGTACCCAGTACAACACTACGGTTCGTTCAACAGTAATAGATTACGTAAGAAATCAATACCAATTAAACCAAAGGTTTTCTTGTTACGTGCAGAGTGGGCTGTTCTCTTGATAATATGGTTTTGTGAATATAATGAATGCGTGTGGGTTTTAAATTTCTAGTTTTAAACAAAAATAAGATTTATTAAGAATGTACAGGTAAGTATCACACATGTACTAAACATAATATTAGATTAGTTTTACTTGTGTGCTATGTTAGATTTTCCTTTTTAAATTAGTTAATTTGTGACTAAGTTTGTTCCCTAATATACAATATTCATATTTGTTATCCGTACTGTTTTTTTTTTTTTTACTAAAAAGCATAACTTTAAAGTGAATGTTAAATCAAACTTATTTTCATAATAAAGTTTTCACAAATGCTTTGCTAATTCTAAATCTTACAATAATGAAAATAGGTAGACTAAAATATAGGTGTTACATATATATTTCACATTTCTGTTATTTCAAATTTACTACTGCATACAACGTGTCTTTACTTGTATAAAATATCTTTTCACTCATGTTCCACTATAAAGTATAAAATTATCTGACAAGTCAAATATGTACCCAAGTTTTCATTTTTTTGGCACATTTTCTGGAAATGTAAACGGAAATATAAAAATATTTTGAATAAAATATGACTGACGCCGTTCTTTATTTGTATAATTTTAAATTTACATTATATGTACATGTATACATATAATATGAATAAGGTTGTTTTGAATTTGAATTTCTTAGAAATTTAAACAGCTACAGAAAGTAATTTGTGTTTACAGAGGGGTAGATACAGCTTTCGTTGATAACGCCAAAAGTCACACCATTATGTAGCAGAGATTACATCAGTGATTCCGGATTACATTCTAGTTGAATTCTAGTTTTATTGAATTAAGTTGTCAAGCTCAATAATTATATCCTCACTAACTTGATTATACCGTTTGGGGTTGTCATCTACATAAATTCAGCGAGTTCAATAACCTGATCAGCAATTCTTATCTTTGAGCAGCCTTAACCATAGGACAAACTAATTATCACATGTAGTAGTGACAATTGTATGGATTACATCACCATCCAAACATATACAGATGATTCATTAGCATTCTGATCTCTAACCAACACCAGTTACATAGTAGGGAAAGAGATCCAAAGTGTATAAAGGAATTTTTTATAAAAGGAGAGGCTGATTCCCTTTTAAACCTTATTCTGTCCGTCCTCATGGGCTACTGGCCTGTGCGAGGATCTTATCAAACCGAATAAGGAGGATACAGTACAAGTTTGATGGTACTGATAAAAAGTGCGATGGTCGCAGACAGGCCCTGTGATGTCTCTAACTGAAATGAAAAGGTTGATATCTTAGACCGCGAGGCTATCCGCTCTCCCGACAAGTCATCAAAGGAATTGGTTCATAGGTGATTTTCCTAAATCATAAATTTGTTCTAGTGATCTGTACATTACTGAATCAGGAGTCCAATAATCAGTGCCATAATATTAGATATCTCAATGAAATAATTGCTTTGAGATTACTTAACTTGTGTCTTTCAATCTTCCACATATTTAGCATAGACTGACATTCCAGCATCCACCTCACAACATAGTTTTCAGCTGAAAAGAAGCTTAGAGGTTATTTTAAAATAATATTATTAAAAAACTCTAAAAATAAAAATGTACGGTAACAAAATGTTATGGAAGTGTAAATTAGGCAGATACTGCGATTCTATTGACTCAAGAATTTTTGGATGTATGATACATATTTAAAAATTGATTCTATGGTTTTGACAAGTAAACAGACAAATCAAAAAAGATACGTTGTAAAGAGTTACTTAGGGTAAAACATGGATCATTTCTAAATATTTTAAAAAGTTTTACAACACAGTGCTTTGCAATAATGTCTGTACTTGACTTGCCTTCATATAACAACAATATGTCTTTACAAGTGGCAGGTTTTAAATATTATATTAGGATAATATCAGGTACTAAAACATGCTTTACTGTTGTAGTCGAATGATTGTTCTAATCAGCCTGGTGGTGACTCTGCTCACAGCACACTGTACAGCAACCCACTACTTCACATTACGGAACCAACTTGGTGAGTCATGTCATTTATTATTTCAGTTCTGTTTTTAAACATGTACTGATTTAATTTTTAATTGTACTTTTTGTTTCAGATAACAATATTTTACAAGCACTGGACAGAGCTGAAAATGACCTTTCGGATGAGATAGTTAAAGTAAGCTGTCTGTCCATGATTCAGATAAGTTACACTAAATTATTTTCCAAATCTTATATAAGCAAATGTTGAGCTAATGGATTTTCAGAGTATATAACAAATCTCTATGTAAGTAAAGTTCAACAGTGATGGAAGTAGCAGACAAGAGGTTGTTGTTTTATTGTTGGGCATGAGGCGGTCGCTTCTGATTCAGGGTGCTCATATTGATTCTGTTTTGTTCTTTGAAGGATAATGTTTTGAGGGCCATGTCCCAAGATGTTGTTAGATTTGAGATTGAGATCAATATATCACTTCTTTGGATTTTGCTGAAAATCCTTCATTTGATGAGTAAAAATAGTGTTTTCAACTCTGGATCAGGTAGCATCATTACAAGAACTTGCCTTCAATTTGCTTAACCCAGAGTTTTGTCTCGGTCAGCTAGTTAAGATGACCAAAACAAGCTCCCAAGTTCTTACAGCTCCCACATTCACCTCTAAAGAAAGTGTATTTATTCCTCAGTGTCTTCTTCTGGATAACTGTGCTTTCCTGTGTGGACTGAGACATCCACTCAGAACTTAATAAGTTTTTTTAAGACATTCACTCATATCTTTATCAGATAATGACGGCTCCTTTGAAGACTCAAATATGTTATGTTTATTTCTCCTTCTACTTTGTTATCACAATTTTGTTCTTGGTAAAATGTAACACTTACAAAGTTGAGATCACTGGATCATTCTGTACTTGTTTCAGTTTTATAATAACTGCAGTTTTGCCTATGACACTTTTCCCTGTTGATGTATACAAGGGCTTCTGGCAATTTAAAGAAAAGTTTATATAATTATTTTTACATGATATTGCATTGACCAACAATACTTATAAGTTGCATATTTGTTTATATTTTGTGTCAAATAATAATACAAATATAAGCTTCATAGGAAGAAGACCTTAGTATTCAATCAGTTCAAAGTTTCCTAGGTCACCACAATTTTAAGTTTACAAAACCCCATTTATACATCTTTGTTTAAGTTATTCAAATAAACATCTCTACAAAACAATTATAAAACTAATGGTTATTGTAAATCTATTCCTCAATAAGTAAACCAACAATTTTAAAAATAGTTTTATTTAATAAGAAACAATACAAGTGCATCTATTCTTAGTCTAGCAATACCTTGATTTAATTTTCTCATGAATACAATAAGTCTCAGTTATAATTAAATTATTTTAATAATTGTTTGCAATAAATAATTTATGCATGTTAATTTCACAGAATAGAGGAGCACTAAAGCTAAGCTCTCTTACGAGTATGGAACTGAAGCCACTGTACTTCCATATTGATGATTTAGCTGTGTAAGTTCGCTTATTATTTTTAATAACTAGAGTATTGACTGAGATTGATAAATCAAGATTTTTGTAAAGATTTATTAAATTACCAAATATATGAATAAATTAAACCTTTTTCACATCCACATCCATGAAGATAATGCAAGACATTCCCAACAGTTTACCCTACCTACACATCGCCTAGCACTCTTCCAGAGAAAGCCGTCCTGTGTCGGAGCAAAGTTTTTCAATGCCCTACCAACAAATCTCAATAATAGTCTACCAACAACTAAAGAAGAAGCTGAAAGACTGGTTCATTGTCAAATTCTTTTACTCTATTGATACATTTTTTACAGAAATTATGAAACTCTGTAACTATTTAACATTGTATGTTTTTTTTATTTTATGGTTTTAAGTTAATATGGCGTACTTGCTAAACTTGATGTTTATGATTATGATTAAAAATTATTTTGTTTTTTGGATATAATTACACAACAAATTATGAACCAAAAGTATATTTTGGTAAGTATATTCTGTTTATAAATTTATGTAAAGAATAAATGGATATTAAGTCATTATTGCAAATTTGTTACTCTCAGAAATGTAAAGAAATTTAAATCAAATGGTTTTATTACTGAAAACTATGCATGGAGGATTTATTTATAAAAGAATGTATTGACTCCATCAACTTCATTGAAGGCGATTATTGCTTATTGCCTCCCCCTCTACCCCTTACACCAACAATAGGTTTTACAACAGTCTAGTAGCATATCATATCACATAAAATCAAGTGCTACAATGTAGCATTGAATTCTCATGTTCAGAAGTAATCTATAGCCACTCTTTCCCTGGCTTACTGTACACACTGCATAAATACTCTGTTTGACAGTGCACGAATCATAGTAAATTTGTTGATACATATACATATATGAATTCATTTAAATCTAAAACTTGCATAAGTAGTTCCTGAAAATTAGTCTATCGATGCATAATTGCATCAATGTATCACATAATATAAGAACTTACATACATTTTTATTTTATAGTTGTTCAGTAGATATTAGAATGCAACATTTTCTTTTTTAGAATCTACTATCTGAAAAATGTTTATGAATGATGACAACATCACTATTGTTTATACTTCAAACTTGAAAAACACAAATATGTACTTGAAAGCTTATTGTCAAGCTTTAAGTGTGACAGTCGCTAGCTTTAAATTGACTTTCTATACCTTTCATTTTTATGGATAGCAAAGCTGGTATAACTCATCATTACTAATTATCTAACTCCTAGTAGGTTAATAAGTAAATTATTTGATCACTCAAAATGATGGATGACACTATATTAGTATTTATAAGGAACTAGCTGTTTCCCGCGGCTTCGCACGCTTTTCGTAAGCTTTGCCCGTATAAGAGCATTTCTGGTTCAAGTAAATTATACTTCCATCGCCAATGTAGAGTTTGCCTTGATGTTCCGATCATGAAAATGTATCAAAAGTGTATTGTACATGTATATGTCCTTTATTATAAAGTGGTCTAACACTCAAGCTTTAAGTTCAACCAGAAATTTATTTTAAAGACAAATATACATTATAACTTAGCGCCTTCAAATAGTATTTGGCAGTTAAATACGTAACTGCCTTGCGATTGCGGTTTATAATGTGCAGGCGATTTGAAAACTTTTATCTTTTGCAGCGCCGCCTGGTGGCGAGTTACATCAATGGGCATAGCATATAAACCTTCTCATCGGAAAAATACATATACATACAAATTTTCATAATGATCGGCCACATAGTTTACGATTCCATAAATGACAAACACACAAACATTCATTTATATATATATATATATATAGAAGTATTAGGCCAGAACACTTTATATTTTAGCATAACACCTTTGAATTAGTCTCTAATTTTCAAAAGCATGGTTTAATTTGAATTTTATTTGGAATACTTGGTTGTAATGATTGAGTTCATTTACTTTCGAATCAACGCCTCTCAACAAGAATTAATAATTACAGTCTAGAAGCCAAAAGCTTATTTGTGTTATATAAGCTCACAGGTATGACAAAATCAATAGTGGAATTTCTCCTAAGAAATACATTAATGCACTAGTTTTGGTAGGGGTTGAAATTGGGGGGAGGTTAAAAAGGGCTACAAATATGAAACAATATTCTTTTCTGAGATTATATATTTTTAGCTTGACACGCTCAAAACCATCCTCAGACATGTAAAAATCTATATCACAATCTGCAAAAAATTAAAAAGTAGTTGGTCTTCATATAGTTGGCTGGTGCTGATTTAACTTATACATACAGTACACATTGAAAATATTTGTATGTCAAGCTAAAAATTAGGTTTGAAAACATTGTGGGATACATTAAATTTTATTCTTTTAATAACTTCCCAATTTAGGCACCCTCCAATCTATTTAATCAATATCTTTCTTAGGGAAAATCCATAAAATATAGAGTTTACAAAAAAAAGATTGTGTGCTTGAAGAATGCAAATTGGCTCTTGATTTAAGACTTTAAGTTCTGAGTGGTTAAATAATAAAGCAGGTATTCAGTAGAGTAAAAGGATAAATCCACTAGCTAAGTAAATGAAGAGTTCTCGATACATCTGAATTATACTCATAGAAAATAAAATGAGTAAAATATCCTGACACTTTTCTCTTACTACATCTCTAATAATCTCAATTTTTCTAAGCAATATAACACTTTTTCTATTTAAAAAAATCAGTATGTTCCTTTTTAAATTAATATTTTAATAATATTCATTAGGCACGTATCTGACATGCGCATGATAAGCAGCGAGTTTGAGATGGAAGAGACCAACTTGGATGTGTTAGGCCACAGGATGATGCCATCAGTCACTTTCCAGTGGATTGAAGTCAATGGGAAGCTGAAAACAGGTCTTGGGACAACAGCACCTCTTAAATCTGAATTCAGGTCAGTCACATTTTTATATTTTCTCTATGAACCTATCTATACGAGAACATGAAATCCTTTCATATCTTCAAACAGAGATTAACCAATTGAAAATTTTATCTTCCTGTGGTTAATGATGGTACTGAGTCATGTGGCATTCTTTATTTTATTGCTACTGAAAGCTGCAATCTGACAAAAGATTATGTTACTCATCAGATTTTTAAACTTTATATTTTAACACTCCGCATGTGGTATGGTCACTGACGACCGCCACACACCACTACTGTGGCGGTCGCCAGTGACTGCGCCACACACAGTGTGTTAAGCAGTGTAACATCTAATGTTGCCTTTTGCTTGAGAAATCACCATTTGAATCCCTTGGAATTCTGAGGAAAGCATACAGACAAGATCTGTTGAAAAAATTTGTGTAAAAGATGCATAAGTGGTCTCATGGAAGTTAAACAAATAATATTTAATATAAACTTCAGTTGAGTGCCTCTTTACTTCCATCGCAGGTGAAAAATTTGATCATGTTCAAAAGAGTTGTAAACACAGACAGTTGATTAATTAATTATCAATGCTGATGCCTAAAAAGTTGGAATTTCACATGGAACAATATAGATTCCTATTGGTAATTTGAACATACATTGTTTTTATCTGCACATTGGTCCAAAAATGTTACCCTTGATCATTAAGAAGTGAGATAAAACATGTCCTTGAATATGATTGACAGCTTCTTGAAGAAAGGTTGACAAGTGATGAACATTAGTGTTTTTTCAACCTTCAGACAAAAGTATCAGCCATCTTAATAAACACTCAAAATCCAACAATTAAAAAAGTATTCTTTCAGAAATGACCCTTACCTTTTCACAGCGGTAATGAAGAATAACTCCAGATGGCTTGTGACTATTATCAAAGTGCTCAAAATTACCAACCAGAAGAGAATGTTTATCTTTAGCAAACCCCTGCTGGAATATATGTAACAATTTTGTAAACTTTTGGCTCTACCTCATATATAATTTATTCTCATCTACCATTCAATAAAAACAGAAATTCAATCTGTAAATTATTTTAATAATTATATTAACGATTCACATATGTAGTCTTTTGTGGTAGCATTTACGGCTCCATGTTATAATGTGAAAACTTAACCCTCAGGTCCTTAATAGTTGGAATTTGTGAGTAGTGAAAATATTCATGATTTTTCACAGATTTTTACAATACAATTTTCACGTTTTTAAAACCATTTCTTAACAAGTACCTGAAGTGACACTGTTGTTTGTAGAAAGTTTCATCATTCATTGGTGGGGTCATATTGGAGATATGGCTGTGCCTAAGGGATGCGTGGTGCAGAGCTAGTGTGTCATAAACTAGTGTGTCCCATGGAGGGAATGGGTGCTCTCCCAATCAAATAGTCTTACCTTGGTTACCTGGTCATGCAGGGCTCTGACTGGGTGAACCTTTTATTTCCTCATTATTAATGGGACTTTTTATGGATGCTGTTGCAGACTTGACTCCTGAAATCTGAAGTCATGTTCGTCTAAAGGGATCCAAAGCCAGTTGGCGACAAAGAATGAAGGAACTCAAAACGAAATCCCCGCCGACTGTTTTTGGAACCCTTCAGATAAACATGACTTCCGATTTCAGGAGTCAAGTCTGCAACAGCATCAGATTTCAGATTCTGCACGTAAGAGGATGGTGAACTGGAGCTAAACTCAACATTTACATTGAATCAACCCTTCCCACCATAGCTGCATTATATGGAGCTGCATTTGTTTAGGAGGGATCTCTCCTGGAGCATCATCAACATCCAAATCAGCATATGATTGAAAAAGTGGAATAATGTTTCAGTTATGCAGATTCAACATGGCTTTCCACACAATGTTTTGAAGCAGTGTGAATTAGAAAATTTAGATGATAGTATTATTTATCACACAACATGTATGTGAGTGTTAATCTTTTTACAAATGGTGTCAACTGGACAGTAAAGCTGGGTATACCATAAAAATATTTCACTTGGTTTTCAACTTTAGTTATTTTACTGAAATTAACCTTCATTGTCATCAATATACAATAACAATATACAATTTCAGGGATGGCTTGGGACTCTTGAGTTCCTTCTCATACATGGGACCTCATCGTATAACAATGTCATTCTTTGGTGGTGGTACTTTTGATCAAGAGTTGTCTCATCTGTATGTAATCTTACAAGTAGTATTGAGATCTTAGATATAACTTAGTAAATTGTTTATAAAGAGAACAAGAGGACTGGATTTAGGCCAGTCATTTATAGCACTTCACACATAACTGTACTTGTAATACATAAAGATGTTAGGTTTTTTATATAAAATCACTCAATAGGCAATCAAAGTCTGGAAATTTTTAGATGAGTAAGTAGAATGAATTAATGTTGTACTCAGTTTTTACTTCTTTCAAGCTTCTGGAAGATTTTGTTATTTGTTTAAGGATGCTTTGGTGTCAAGTAATTATTTTATACTTTGTAGGCTTATGCAGTACCATCTTCGAGGCACAGGAGTGGTGAGCTTGACTGTTGACTTGATCAACGTTATGTGGTCCTACTTTTATTTCAGGCCAAACTCAACATCATTTGAAATTAAGGTACCATTAAATTGTAAATTATGTGTATGCTATTATTCTCAAAATCTATAGTATAATCATGAGTAGTATAGAGAAGAGGGTTTTACTGGAAGTTTGTACTTCAATGAAAACATTCTTATTCATCAGTATTACGAGAATACATTGAATGATATCCAGTCTTAAAATAACAATAAGCCTAAATTGCAGAACTAAAACCCAATCTTAATATTTAATTAAAACATTATTTTATACAATATTAAAATATTATATTAATCACTGATTTTATATAAACAGTTCATTATTTTTTTTATTCAAAGATCAGTGAATGAATAAAGTGTTTGATTGATTAGGTATTATTTGCCTATTTTTGAATTCAAGGAAATAAATTTCTAATGTAATATTTTATTGTATTTTGTTATAAAGGATTTCACTGATACTATAACCATCAGTAGACTATAAGAATGTTTAACTTTGTACACTTTTCTTTAACTGATGTTTGAGGTTTTAAATTCAGTATTATTCTTATTGCTTTTTCATTTTTAATATTCAGTCAAAATTTTTGAAGGTTATTGCACCATATAAGGAAATACCAAAATTAATGATAGAATAACTATAAGAAAAAATTGTTTTTAATGTACTATGGACTTATAAACAGTGCAACAACCCCAGCAAAACCACAATCTTGTGAGTTATGTTAAGTGTAAATTAACCAGTTGGTGATAGCTATGACATGAAAAACATTGGTCAATATGATTTTGTCTTTATTTATACAGTGTGTCAAAAAAGTCATGTCACACTTTTAATTCTTTATAGTTACTCTATTATTGGTTGCAGGTCTATGAAGTAGATGCAAATTAAAACAGCTCTTTATAAAGTTTTGTTATTATTAATCAAGTTACCCATTGTTACCATATAGTAATGCGTGGCTAGAGCTTATGGCAATATTGTAGAGAAAAGCTCAGTGTATTTTGTGGCTAGCTAAGTTTAATACTCCTCTACATATACTGATGTAACCCTGTTTAAAGCACTGTTTAATCCTATGTTAATCTCATTCATGTCCTACGGTATAAATACTTTTGTAAGGAAAGTTATTTAAAAGTTTGACATGACGTTGTAGACACATTGTATTTTTGACCCTTGTATGAGCCTACTGTGTAAAACTTGCACTTATACAGTTATATCCAAATCCTTTGTGCTGATTATTGGTAGTCAAATTTTTTCAGCTACAAATGTGTCCTCATGCATACTAGGACCTCAAAATACACATCTGACATTAAGATTGGAAATCTGTATTCACATTTATTGATTTGATCATATTAACAGACACAATGTATAGATATATCAATATCATTATACAGTCAAAAAGTTAAATTCAAATTTAAACTACTTACATAAATAATAAATTATATAAATAAATAGCGATTTGTAAATAGATATGATAGTAAATAGTGATTTTTAAAAAAAATATAAAAACAAAGTAAAAATAACAAATTTAAAGAGAAAAACATTAGGTAACAAAATATTTACATAATCCAGTTACAACTCAATAATAATCTTATTCAAAAATACACAAATTGTGTACTTTAGCTTAGTTACTATAACAATTGGAATGCTCTTTATTGTATGTTTTCAAATGTTATTGTTTAAGTTGTCTCAGGAATTTTGTTAAAACAATTGTTTGCAGCACACTACGTCTATTCCCTGTGAAATCCGTGACTGAACTAGTGCAAAATAAACTGTTTTAGTGTTGTAAAACACAAATAACATAGTCTTCTAAAAGAGTCCACATTTAGCTACTATAAAAATTTTAAAAGTTTGGAGATACAACAGAATTTTTGCCCTACTATAAAATAGCATTATCCAGAAATGCAAGTCAAATTATTGCACAGAATCTGTATTTCATTCAATATAATTAGCATATGAAGGAACTTTATATTATTTTACTCTAATTTTTCATTTTTATATTGAAAACTAAATAGTGAATTAATTACAATTAAATGTAACTGTTATTTTTACAGAGCTCTGAAGAGAAACTTGATGGAGATATTTTCAAAACATTAAATTCGTCTCAATTTGGTAAGAATTTACACAGTTTTAAATATTATTGATATGAACATACTTAAAAGTTATTCTCCCAATACATCCACTATATCTTTGTTGTAACGATATTACATTCTCAGGGAAAAAGTATACAATTGAAAATATTGCCTATTCTCGATAAATTTTGTCAATAATAGTTTTCAAATAAAATAAATACATCGGAAGCTTTCTTTCTTTAGGTATTAGAATTGTATTTCACCATTTCCACATTATCATAGACTTTTCAAAGATCTGATATTGTTTTAATCCTCATGGATTCATTTATTTTACATTTTTGTTTAATTAGAATTATATTATTTTAAAAATATAATTCATATAAGCATGTGGTTTTGCTATTTTAAACTATTTAGGAGTTGTCTCTAGTGAAAAATTAATCAAGCTTTGTAAATAAAAACTTTGGTTTTTTTATTTTTTATTATAGTTTAGTTGGTAAAAATTACAATCAAAATCACTCAAAAATATTTCTAGTTAAATAATTTTAAAATAAGGCTTTCTGGATGAATTAATAAATTAGACTTTAACATTTAAAACTTCTTGATGAGAATATTTTGTAGAACATTTTACACACTGTAAATAACAACAATTTAGTCAAAATTAGTACAGCTTAATTTTAGATATTTTTGCTGTTTCAGTAAAAATTTTAAAATTAATAAAAATAAAAATTTCTAAATTAGGAGTGCGCTCATTATTTCTGTAATGGATTTGGCAAAGCGATCTGTGGTTGGCAAATTCTTTCCACAAATTATTTTTGGTATTCCACATGTAAGAGCACTTCTGGTTCAAATGAATTACATTTTCAATAATTTTCTACGGACAAATTTACCTCACTGTCTCAAAATATAATACATACAAAGGTCTGAGAAGCTTAATTCAGTCAAAATTATCTACTTCCGTTCAAAGAGATCCAGACCAACTTTGATGTTAATTCTCTGCTGTACATCAAACCATTCTCAAGATAATGTGCAGACAAACCCATGTGAACATACCCATACACACACACACACACACACACACACACACACACACGTGCGCACACACGCACGCACGCACACACACGCACACACACATGCACGCACGCACACGCGCACACACACACAGACAAGATGTTTTCGAACTAGCCCTGATTATTCCAATTAAGCCTGCATATCAAACTTAGTCAAAATCAGTCAAGTATTTGGTTAATCACTTACGCGTTTGACTGCTTACATATCCAAACACATGGTTGGACATATTCCAAAGACTAATGTTTTTAGATCTAGTAAGTTCAAAAATGTATTTCTCACATGAAAATCAAAATTCTGTTATGAATCATCGCAGTACTATATACTATGATATGGAAGAAATTAAATACTAATAACTATTAGTTACAGCTTTTGAAAATATTTACTTGTACATGCCTAAGACAGATAATTAGTTTATCTACAGAGATATTTCAAGCAAGTGAAAAATGTATATTGTTTATATTTTTAGGGGAAATGTTGTCCAAAAAGTTACAACGTGATATAAGTGATCAGCTTACCAAAGTGGTAAGTAAGAATCTCAACCAGACATTGAAAAGAACTTCAAAAATAAAGAATTTGATGCCGTACTCCGAAGAAATCAGGTTCGTCTTTTGAATATATAAAATAATAATACAATACTAAAAATAACATAGATATGGCGGGAAGGACCAATTCAATGTGAATATGGAGCTTAGCTCTGGTTCACCTTGCTCCCAGTACAGCGTCTGAAATCTTCAAAGTCTATTTATCATTTCATTAGTCTACATTATTATCTCACTTATGTACCCTTATATGTTATAAGGGTTGTGCTCAATTTGTTTTAAAATGTATTTATTCTGTGATTTTCCAGTTGCCATCATGGTTACTCATAAAACAATATAAAGATGTTCACTAATGCTCAGCCAAATCCCATAGAGTGACATATACTCGTATATACTGATTATAGAGATTTGTCAATTTGACATGTCAAACTCGATTTGAGATTGTCTGACGATGTTCACTACGGATTCAGTAACACAATTTTATTGATAGCAATGTATTAATTATTTATCTAATCATCTGTTTTCTTGTAAAATCTTAAAGAATCACCAAATATGATGAAATGCAATATTAATCTAAATCTGTTATTTAAAAAACCTGTAAACCACAAAAATTTTTATTATGACTCATCAAAGGGAGGAAAGAATTGTACATTTTTAATGATGGCAATACAAAGCAAATCAGTGTATTTTAAAACTAATGAACTACAACAAAATTATGTTTTTTTTTTTTTTTACTTTAATATGTAGAAATCTATAATATACAGGGTCATTAAAAAGGTAAACCCGATTTTAAACATTACTAAGTAAGTTTAATAAAGATACTTTTATTTATTTTTTGCACAAAATATTTAGAAAATTTTAACTTTAATAAATTTCTACGTGAGCTCCTCCTGTACACTACAGACATCTAAGCAATAGTCACAGTTGCACTCACAGTGTTGATTCGTACCCATAAGTGTCGCAGGTTGCGGTTCTTCGTAGCATAGTCAATATTTTTTATATAATCCCAAAAGAATAAGTCCAAAGGAGTTAAGTCAAAGCTCCTTGGCAGTCATGCAACAGGACCACCTTTATCAATCTACCGATCAGGGAATCAGTACGTGTCAATATGGTACCTGCTCATGAGCAGAATTGCAATAACTTCAAGGTCAGCCCAATGAAGATATTAAAACCTGCACATTTTTTCTATATTATGACATTAGTGTTACTGAAATCGCTTCATTAATATTTTAAAAATTAAAAATTAAAATCGGGCCCAACTTTTTAAATTACTCTGTATTTAGATTTATGAGGAAATGGCACGTTCAAAGTCCGTTATGAGAACTAACAGGTATAGTGGTCAGAAGAACACTTTTTTTGCTGCATTACTACATTTTTACTTAAATTACAAAAACAACAGATCTCTTTAAATTTGAAAGATTATGAAGATTATCCATGGTTGAAAGTAGTTCACATAGTTAGAGGTGGGGCCAGCTCTTCTGCTGCACATCGGTCGGTATACAATTGTCATTATGTTCAAGTGTTGAGCAGGCCCTATTCTCTTGTAATGTGTTTCTTGTCTAGTTATGTTTTACTTTGTATCATGTTTCCAGAGACTAAATGTATGCAAATACCAAACAAACTATCTTTATCTTAAGATAGTTAACACATAAGTGGTTGAAAGCAAATGGTCTTTAACTCAATACTAGACCAATTCTTAGTTATATAGACCAATTTTCCATTATAACACTAGCTTTGGATCTGACATTTCTATCCTTGATGTAACATTTAATGTATATGAAATAAACAACAACCTTATTAGGCATTGCCACTAATAATGTCACCGCATACAGCTATGTAATATTTGAATTTAAAATAAATGTCTTCACATTAATTACTGGATAGACTATTTCATAGTTCATGTAACTAAATACAGAATATATTCTCCACATAGACATAAGTCTATGTGTGGGGAAGAGTTCCTTGTAGCAACCCAGTACATGAACAAACTTAATTCTTTGAATTAAAATTGATTTAAGCAGATTAGCCAAACAGAGAAGAGAATTAAAGGTACACTTATTATAAATAAATGTTAATTATTTCAAATGAAAATGTAACAAATACAGTAACACAATTGATTAAATTACAAATAATTTAAAAATTAATATTATGATACTGGTGGCCTCCAAAGTATCCGGAGAGATCCCATTTTCAGTTTTTTAAATCATGACATATAAGGAGGCCTTATCAGTAACTTTGATACATCTACATGTCTGTATGTACAATATATAGTGCCTGTCATATGATATTGAATTCTGGAGTAATTCCATGGAACTAAATAACCCTTTTTCTTAATTCAGATAAGATAGAAAAACTAGTATTATGTACTACAATATGATTTATTAAGAGCCCACTTTAAGAGTTTTAAACTTTGTAACCTTCCATGAATTTGAAATTATAAACACTAACTAATTATGATTAAGAAAAACATAGCTATTTTAGTTCCTACCTCAACATACATAATTCCAATAAACTCCAACTCTCTTAATTATTAATTACGAGAACAGGTATTTTTTAAGATATTGAACAGTTGCGTGAATATGTCTGTGTAATAATTTAACTAATAATATGTCAGATCAAAAAATGTCATACAAAATTTCAAAAGAATAAATTAAAACTGTCTTTATACTATTTTTATAATGTGGGTTTTCAAGTGAACATCAATAACATTTTAATTTTAATATCTAAAGTTACAAATTTTAATTTTTGGTTTTGATTAAGCTTATTTATACATTTGGTTTTTTTATATCTAATGTGCTTCAATATTAATGCCTTATATTAGATTTATTACAAAGATGTATATTTTTAACTTGACTTAAAGTTTAATTTAGGCAAGATATTTTTTGTATATTACATAGCATTTCCTGTAATGTATGGAATTATACAAAACATGTAAAATAAAACAACAAAAAAACCAAGCTTATTTAAAAACGTACTGGAAAATGCTTATATATCTACAGTATCTGTTTTACTATAAAAAGTTCTCATTACTCAATTTTAGCCATCAATAAAAGTTTTCTACCTAATATTTATGTTTTAAACTAACACAAAGCCACCTTTTCAGTGTAATCGGAGTTAACAACACAGAAAATGCAAACACTTTCATAGATAGTCTACTTAAAATTGGGGGAGCAATGATTCGTGGCAAATATGGTGATCGAATAAAAATTCCTGACATTGATGAGGGATTTTCAGAGAAGGTGAGTACAGTGGAACCTCGATATATCGAATCTCAAGGCAAAATACAAAACTTTGATATAAAGAGATTCACAACAACTACAGTAATAATGTAAGCTTGATTGTGAATATCTTATCAGAAAATGTGTAGTAATAAATAATAATAATTATTGTACATTCAAATTTACTAATTTTAATCAACCGTACAGTATTACAGTGTAAATGGGAACATGAAATAGTAATTGAAAGAGTTATATAAAAAACATGTGTAAGCAATCATACTTTTACGCGAAATACTATCACAGTTTAAATCTAACAGCCATAGTTCACTGAGATAACTTATTCACGGTAACATCCGAATCAAACTGAGGGTAGAGTGGAGATTCACTACTGACGACAACAGAAAACAAAGGAGTGTCGGTGGTGGGGATTTCAAGTCTCAACATGAAAAATACAGTACTGTACTTCAATTCATTACACTGATAAACTGAAACTTCAATACTTACACAGTAAGCAAAATTAAGTGTGCAAATATTGAGGTTATTTACGTTAAACCTTTGGCATATATATATTTAGAGGTCAAATTTGCATTGAAGTAAACAGTACATCAAAGGGAAGTAGGAGAATGACAAAACTTTGATTTATCAAGAAATTTGATATACCAGGTTTAATAAATCAAGGTTACTCTGTATTGATTTGCTATTAGGATTACAACCAAAATCATGACTATTAGCAGCTGGCTTAAAGATCTATTAATGTCGAGTAATAGCACTTTGTTAATTCTCAGGTTCAGTAGAAACAGTATTCCGCTGAATGAAGTATAAATGCAAAATATAGTTTATTAGTAACAGAGAATATTAGAAACATTAATTAGCTATAAGGTCTAACTAATTTTGAAGTTTTGAAAACATTTAATTAATAAATTGTAAATTTACTTTCTGACAATTCCTTATTGTTGTGTTGTACATCAATACAATGGCAATAAGAAACAATCAGAGAATAAATTAACTTATTAATGATTGTCAAGCAGTAAGAAAAGAACTGTAAGAAAGAGTAATATACTGTTGGCCAGATATTTGTTAACATATTGTGGAAATATTATTAAAAACTTAATACTTCTAAATTTAAACTGAAATAATATTTAAATCTGGTGGTATACTCTTTATATCTTCCGATCTTGTGTTGAAGTGTTAGTTTCTATGTTAGTCCTTTAATTCATTTTCAATTTTCACTTGAATACTGTTGTTATTTTGCCTCTTGGTCAATATTAAAAAAGGAAGTACTTATGTACTATGATGCTAGTATAAAGAATTACTGTCCTATAATTTTACACTATCTGCTTCAGTTAAAGTGTTATGTCAATTTTGCTTTACAACATTTTTATTTTGCTTATAGAAATTACATCAGCTGAGAATTTATAGTTGTTTTTAACTGTTATTTTTTAATTTCAATTTTAAGGAGTATACATGTTATTAAAGTTCTTTGGTAGCATGCTTACGCCTTTTGAATTCCTGATTATTACAAATTTGTGATAATCAGTTATAATTCACTTCATACCCGATTGCTTGTTTTTTCATGGATTCTTGTAATATGATCAGGTAGGGAACCACTATCATATATTCTCAAGTATAAGCATTTCCATAGTACAAGCATTCGTAAATAAATACAAATTAATTAAGAATAATGTAATAAAAATAACACACTTCTAAACAAACTACTTCATTACATAACACTGAGACTAGTATAACGCTTGACGGGCCTGTTTTCAGTTTCTAGTTACTTTCCGAGGAAGTTTTAAAGCCACTCAAGGTGCTGCTATTGGTGCCTCCTCAGTCTATCGTATTGGCGATGTAGTGTTTGGCTACAGCAACGATTTACTTTTACACTTCTATGGCACTCTAGGATTCCAAGCTTTACATGTAAGTTTTATAGAAAAATAATTATTATCAGTTTTATAATGTATTACCACGCTTGATTAATAATGTATTCTAATATTACTGCTTAAAATATTGGGATGTTTAATATTTTTCAGGAATCATAATTATTAATCGTTATTAAGAATTGAGAATTGTTATGTTTTGATTATTTATAACAACACTTCTAGTATTATAAATTGTTTCTTAATAAGACAGTATTCATTTATAACTCAATATGAACAGAAGATCACATAGCTCTCAGATGTGTCTTAGATCTCAGAAGACAAGAAGATAACTTTATATTTCACTTGCACATTTTAACAATATAAAAAATTACAGCAAAAAACAGCACTGTAAATCAAATTTAAAAAATAATACACATTCACTGAGAGTGTGTATCCTCTCAGAATGCAAGAATCGCCATCAAAGAACAGACAAAAGCTTTATTTTATTGTTTATTGTTGTCCATTGATTCTTTAATGTATCTCCCTTATTTCGATCAATGACATTAGTTGCTTTCAAAAAAATCTGTTTGTTTTTTTAAACTATTTTGTTGTAAAAAAAATTATAATTTTAAAATTAACTGCAGGACACTTTAGACAGACTCTGATTACATTATTATAAAACAAATTTAAACTATTGTTATTAAACAAATGTTCTATTATTTTAATTTAAAATTTTGTAATTATTTACTATAATTTTTATTCACAAAAGTGGTGATTGTATCACCACCCATACCACTACACCCTACTAGTGTTTTTGGTAGACACGCACAAGACATTCCTCAAGGAATAATATAATCAACAGTATCAATTGCTTTCAAAACCAAAAAAGGAGCTTTGTTCACATGTTTTACCAAAACAACATTATACATATATGTGATTACCAGTGTTGTATATGCCAATGTTTTCTAAGCATGCTGTGCACCACCACACACGGCTGTTACTATAAACTATAGTTAAGTACATCACCCATACCACTACACCCTACTAGTGTTTTTGGTAGACACACACAAGACATTCCTCAAGGAATAATATAATCAACAGTATCAATTGCTTTCAAAACCAAAAAAGGAGCTTTGTTCACATGTTTTACCAAAACAACATTATACATATATGTGATTACCAGTTGTATATGCCAATGTTTTCTAAGCATGCTGTGCACCACCACACACGGCTGTTACTATAAACTATAGTTAAGTACATCACCCATACCACTACACCCTACTAGTGTTTTTGGTAGACACGCACAAGACATTCCTCAAGGAATAATATAATCAACAGTATCAATTGCTTTCAAAACCAAAAAAGGAGCTTTGTTCACATGTTTTACCAAAACAACATTATACATATATGTGATTACCAGTTGTATATGCCAATGTTTTCTAAGCATGCTGTGCACCACCACACACGGCTGTTACTATAAACTATAGTTAAGTACATCACCCATACCACTACACCCTACTAGTGTTTTTGGTAGACACGCACAAGACATTCCTCAAGGAATAATATAATCAACAGCATCAATTGCATGTGTGATGTACTTAACTATAGTTTATAGTAACAGCCGTTTGTGGTGGTGCACAGCATGCTTAGAAAACATTGGCATATACAACACTGGTAATCACATATATGTATAATGTTGTTTTGGTAAAACATGTGAAGCTCCTTTTTTGGTTTTGAAAGCAATTGATACTGTTGGTTATATTATTCCTTGAGGAATGTCTTGTGTGTGTCTACCAAAAACACTAGTAGGGTGTAGTGGTATAGGTGATGTACTTAACTATAGTTTATAGTAACAGCCGTGTGTGGTGGTGCACAGCATGCTTAGAAAACATTGGCATATACAACTGGTAATCACATATATGTATAATGTTGTTTTGGTAAAATATGTGAACAAAGCTCCTTTTTTGGTTTTGAAAGCAATTGATACTGTTGATTATATTATTCCTTGAGGAATGTCTTGTGCGTGTCTACCAAAAACACTAGTAGGGTGTAGTGGTATGGGTGATGTACTTAACTATAGTTTATAGTAACAGCCGTGTGTGGTGGTGCACAGCATGCTTAGAAAACATTGGCATATACAACTGGTAATCACATATATGTATAATGTTGTTTTGGTAAAACATGTGAACAAAGCTCCTTTTTTGGTTTTGAAAGCAATTGATACTGTTGATTATATTATTCCTTGAGGAATGTCTTGTGTGTGTCTACCAAAAACACTAGTAGGGTGTAGTGGTATGGGTGATGTACTTAACTATAGTTTATAGTAACAGCCGTGTGTGGTGGTGCACAGCATGCTTAGAAAACATTGGCATATACAACACTGGTAATCACATATATGTATAATGTTGTTTTGGTAAAACATGTGAACAAAGCTCCTTTTTTGGTTTTGAAAGCAATTGATACTGTTGATTATATTATTCCTTGAGGAATGTCTTGTGTGTGTCTACCAAAAACACTAGTAGGGTGTAGTGGTATGGGTGATGTACTTAACTATAGTTTATAGTAACAGCCGTGTGTGGTGGTGCACAGCATGCTTAGAAAACATTGGCATATACAACACTGGTAATCACATATATGTATAATGTTGTTTTGGTAAAACATGTGAACAAAGCTCCTTTTTTGGTTTTGAAAGTAAGTGTAGTGAATATATATTAGTAAAAACTTAATATTAATGGTAGTTTAATAGTCCACAACAAAATTAAATAATATGTAGCTTTTAATACATTTTTTAGACTTTTTTAAAATAATTTTAATAATTTAGGGCCAGTTATAGATGATTCACCAACACCTAGACATTCACTGGGCTATCCAAATATAAGTTAAACATCACTTCTTACTGTACCTAGCTTAAGTTTTAAAGGTAGAGGTTTTTTGTATGAGAGAGATAAGTAGATTACCGCTGAAAAGGGATTAACCATAGTGTACTGTTTATGACTGAGTTTAGTTACACATAAAATTAAAAATAAAATTCAAATTAAACAAACCTAAAGATATAATAAATAAATATGTGAATGAAATATATAAATGATAAAACTATATAGTTAGAAATCTATAGTATGTAGTATAATTATGGTAATTAAAAAAAATTACTAAAACTGTAAACTGACAACAAATTACATTAGAAAATTCTGACCGTATTACGTAAACACAAATTAACATTAGAAATTTAATGTACTTCAAATAAACTAGCAATGATACAAACACTATGTACTAAAACTAACACTCCTACAAACATGCTAATTTCAAAGATAAATTACAGTATAATGTAGTCTCAATTGTATATCAGTTAAACAATAGATGTACTGTATATCGTAGTATGTACTAAAACTAACACTCCTACAAACATGCTAATTTCAAAGATAAATTACAGTATAATGTAGTCTCAATTGTATATCAGTTAAACAATAGGTGTACTGTATATCGTAGTATGTACTAAAACTAACACTCCTACAAACATGCTAATTTCAAAGATAAATTACAGTATAATGTAGTCTCAATTGTATATCAGTTAAACAATAGGTGTACTGTATATCGTAGTGACAATGATGTAGTAACTAAACGAAGGGTGTATTTTTTATAACTGAATTATTAAATAATGGATATTTAGAATATAAATTAGGTATGTTTAAACAATAAATTTATGCTGTTTGGCTTAATAATTAAAAAATGGGTGAATACAGGATAATTTGATTATATTCAACCAATGGTATACTGTATAGCTGTATACTGTTAATAGGTGAATACGTATTCAAGCAATGGGTATATGGTATGGCGTAATAAAGCACATGTTAATAAACATGTAAAATATAACTTAGTTCTGTTCAAACAATGAACATATCAGCTTGTTTACTGTTTGTAAAATCACCATCATCCTGCAGCTCTACTACGACCAGTACAAAGCTGAACTCTGGAGTGTTGGGCCCTCTGGATCCCTGGACACCAAGTTGGCTCCACTCTCTGTTCTGGTACACGTCTATCTAAACACTTCCTCCAAAGTTATAACGTTGGAAAAATTCAAAATTACCAATGTTGGGTAAGTAAGAGAAAGTTTTTATAAACTTGCACTTGTATGTAGGGAATGGATGTTTAAAACCATGTAGTCAAAAATGTAATTACTTAATAGATATAAAATTTTAAATTGCATGTTTGGAACAAAAAACAGTACAGTGTAAAAAAACAACTTTAATGGACTCAGACCAACCAGATATTAACATTATTAACAGCTTATAAATTGGTTCAAACAGCCAGGTAAATGACAAGTTAACAAAAACAATATAACTACAAAAGTGATAAAAACAAAATGATAAAACAAAATATACTGAAAATAAAAATAAACAACTGATGTAAAAGGTAAATAAAATGGATAGTAATAAAATAGTAACAGATAGACAAAATAATAACAGGTAATGAGACAACAATCATGGACCTTAAAGAAAAACATCCACACATAACAATTGGTGTCTTAACTCATGGTTCATCAGTGTTTAAGAGGATGGAACAGACATACCTTCTGAAAGTGGCGTGGCTGACGTTTCAGAAGAAGTGCAGTTGAACTGAAACCTCGTTGCCCACCTGCATGAGTCTTGGGAATAGCTGAGTGTTATTGGTAGTTCATTGGATGATATTGGTGAATAAACAGTGCTAGGAACTTTGTCCTTTATGAAATTCTTATCTCAAGCATTGAAAGAAAGTCGGCACAGTCAATATCTTCATATAGCAGCTTATATAGGAGGCATAGGGCAGCAATCTCAATAGAGTAAGTCCAGCCTGTGTCACAATGGTATTGATAGGCATGTTCACTGTCCAGATATTGGTGGCCATCCTCAGCTACACCCACCAAATAAATCTGCGTGATATTGATTGGATTTTCCTGTTATAAGACAGTTTGATCTCTTGAGAGTCATAAAGTAGGCCAAAGGCTTTGTTGCCACTCAGGTAGATATGGTTTATATACTGGTCAGATGCGACTCTAGCAGACAAGGTAACATCATGCAGCACTTTATCACTGTTTAGTCAATTTGTATTGAAAATCAATGGGATAATTCTTGTGGTGAACTTGATGACTTTGCACTTCTTTTTGATTGAGTGATACCAGGTTGTGTTCTACCCAGTTGATCACAGCATCTAGAGCTAACTGGAGTTCATCGTAACCTTTAACAGGCTATTGATTAGGAGATTGAACAATAATTTACCCAGTAATGAGCCCTATGGGATACACAATGTGACTAAGATTGGTGTTTACTTACATGATGCATTGTCCTATATAGCTCAGCAGATCCGAGTATATCATAACCTTTTAGAATTTTGATTGGGTGGATAAGTGTATCGAATTCCTTTGTGTAGTCCAAATACCAAACATGCACCTGGTATACCCTTTGATGAAGCTGGAGAAGATCATGTTTTATAGTAGAAGCAGGTTGGTTTTAGTAAAGCACCTGCATCTGAAGACATGCTTTTTATCGCAGAGTACATGTCATGAGATAGGTTCCAGTTGATTGAGTACCAAACCCTTAAAGACATTTCTTATAGGTGATAGTATAACTATGGCCTGAAATTAGTTACTACTGTTGTCTCCAACCTTCGGGTATCTACAACCCTTCTTTAGAACACTGGAGAAGATCCCAGAACACAGTGATCTGTTAATTAGGCTGGTTAGATAAAATGTTAGTGCAACACACAGAACAGAATGTAGAATACCATCGGGACTACAACCTTTAGAGCCATCCAGGCTGGAGAGCCTCTTGTGCATGCTCTCTTTCTTTATTTCGTAAGTTGAAAGGTGATGCCTGGGAGGTGAGGAATCTGAGAAATAAGTGGTAAGTAGATTACACATACGTATCTTGAGGCTCCGGAACTTCGATGCCATTATGTTGTAGCATGGCCAGGACTGAAGAGAATTTCTTCAGTTTGCTGACGTGGCTACAAATTGTTCAGGAATTATATGGAAGGATGAGTCGATGAAGTGATGTAGTTATGACAGCCATACAGGCTGACACATTTTCATCTGAGAAAACTTAATCTCATTTATCTCAGTTGGCTTAGTTGAGGTACAATCTATATATGCCTTGTTAGCATTTTTTTTTTTAATGGTTATGTCCTTGAGTTGCCTGGAAAACCATGCCGGAAAACGTTACCTGCCTACTTCTCTTAATGGGGTATGAATGAAGACAATCTCACTGATAAATTGTCAAAATACTATAAAAATAAAAGTGGAAAATTGATATTAAACAAATCACATTTTGATTAATCTAAATAAAGTAATAAATCAAAAGATAAAATACAATTTTTTGATAAATGAATCAACATGACAGTGGTACCGAACTGTGTAGCTCTGTGAAGGAAATCTTCGTAAACATCTATAATTCAATAAAATATTACAATTTTAATATTGATGAATATTTAAATTATTTAAACATTACACATTCTTGGTATGTTTTATGTTTGTTTTTGAGTACCAGACACTGCAGGCAGGCATCAACCATTAGTACAGGCAGTGGTATCATTGATTTATGAATGGTGTTTGATTTAAAACATAAAGGTTAAATAAAAACTATAAAATATTCATACTATAGTAGAATTACTTTCCCTGCAGTATGAAAAGCACAAAATCAGTTGATTATATTAATTAGTTATAACTAATGTTAGATGGTATTATTTATATTTAATATGAGTAATTAATAATTCAGTGTGAAATTATGGGTACAATCTTAATGCCTTAATCTGGTTTGTACGTGACTCTTCTGTAATGTCTATAGAGACCTAGATGTATCACTGACTGGAGTGGGAGGCTGGTTTAATTGGTTTGTATCTCGAGTTACCACATGGGTCGTGGGCCTTTACCGAGACCAAGTACTGCAGCAATTGGAGTCCAGATATGAACAGTATGGCCATGAAATCTTTTCCACCTACAGCATCGAAGAACTCCTCAACGATGGAAAGAATGAAGCTTATGTTTTGTAAAAATATAAATTAATATTTAGAATATCTACCATTATTAATTTTATTTGTTCCATTTTTGCAAAATCCTCTTCAATAAGTTCAAAATGACAAATTTTTACATTACTTTACATAAATGTAGTAGACCTGCAGCTCATACTTAAAAACTAGTTTAATCATGTCTCTTCTATAGAAATTTTCTTCAAGGACACTATATTCATTTCTTCTAAATTAAATTTAAATACAGTAAACCATACTTTAATATAAAAATTATTGAATCTGTATCAAATTATTTTCCAATACTCCAACACTCGGTTATCCACACCCCGTTTGGTTACCCTGTATCACTGCTTCCAAATGGATTCTACATGACCACTGTAATATCCATTGGAGCCACAGGAACTCCATTGAACATATAAATTTTCATTGGCATAATTACACATATTTTGTCTCATTGTCCTGCCAAATGTCCCAAACGCATCAAAATGAATATCATCTGGAAGCCTGATATGTCTTCAGAAATGTCCCCTACAGTGATTAAAAAGTCATGATTATTCAATTAAATCTCTATTTACACTCATCTAAATCATAAAACTGCTAGGTTGACTAGGGTATATTTCAATTGGTGTGTTTTCAGTCTGGTCTAGGCAACAAACTTTCCGCTGCCACTCTACCGCTAGCAAATGGTCAATATACAATAAAATATTAAAACTAAAACTTAACCTAGTATCTAAGATTAGAACTCAATATTTTTCCAATATACCTTGTTTTGTATAAAAAATGTAATTGCATATTAATTTAAATTTTTAAATTCCTTAATTGAATACAAGGCTAATCCTTTTAAGTATTCTTTAAGTTTTTTTTAATATGTTATGATTTTCCTCCCTCTTGATTTCATCAGGTATGTTTTAAAAAAATATTTCCTGCAATTCTTTTCTTTCTAAGAAATTCCAGCTGGTGATTAGGAAAACTAAATTCATTTTTGTGTTTAGAGTTATATGTCTGAGTACCTTGAAAAATATAAATTTTATAAAATGTTCTTTAGCTGACCCTAAAAAAATAACTATCACATGAAAAATTACTACCGATTGGCCTAGAAATTTTATCTGGTCAACTGTTCCAATTACATTCCCGTTAATTACTATGTTAGGCTGTACCAGTTATTTACATTGTTTAGTTTTGAAATTACAATCTGTTTTTCATAATTTAAGGTTCAATACTGGTTTTGAAAAAAATTCTTCAATGTCAGATAATTTGATTGAGACCAATGTTTCTAATTCTGCTTACATTCTTGCTAAAACTTTCAATTTAGGGTCATGAGCATAGAGGCATAACCCTGAATAAGGTTCAAAAGTTATATCCTAAAGTTGCTCAAATAACACAGAAAAAATATCCCAAAATAGTACCTTGTAGTACACCCAAATTATTATTTTTAATTTTATATTGATATTAAATTATATAGTTGAGGGGTTCAGGAGAAGAACATGTTAAATCCATTTTCTTCATTTTTTTAAATCACATATGATGCATCAGTATCAATTATCAATTGATTGCTTGAACATGCTTCAATTATAGCTGTATTATTTAGTTATTTGTATTGGGGAAGAACATGTTCAGTCTACAAATAAAGAGGTTGAAAAATATGATATTCAGGGGTGAAACATGCTTAGTCCCAATAATTTGGTGTTCCTTTTATGGTAGCACTGAAGTTGGCTATGTTGCCACTGTTGACAGCTGAAATGTGGTGTGTTACAGTTCATCTTGTTTTGTGTTGGTGCTGTGAATTGTGAATTCGTGTGCTAACATTAAGTGAAATGGATTAATCTGAAGAAGAACGAAATGTCTCTATTACGGTCAAATCACTTACTACAAAGTAGATACATAAGTATGGA
This sequence comes from Homalodisca vitripennis, assembly GCF_021130785.1. Taxonomy (NCBI): domain Eukaryota; kingdom Metazoa; phylum Arthropoda; class Insecta; order Hemiptera; family Cicadellidae; genus Homalodisca; species Homalodisca vitripennis. Next base: position 33,571,330 of record NC_060210.1, read on the forward strand.
TGTTTAAAAGAGGTTGCAATGAGGTTAAAACTGCAGTCATTTGATACAGAGAAATATTGTAATTCCAAAAATTAGTGTTTTGATTGTGTCGGTCCATACAAAAAAAGAAATTATTCGGCGAATGAACCAGTTAGGTACAAATAATACTATAAATTCATACTTAGCAGGTCAAGTATCGGTGATCCCAGTAGATAGGAGACATCCTCGAAATTATGAGGACGAAGCACAGTTTCGAGATGCAAATTTTGTGTACAGAGTCAGGTATATAGATGGTAATGAAAGGCTGATTAAGTTTAATGTATGCAAAAAAGCTTTCATGTCGTTACATAGCATTAGATATTTTAGACTCATGCACCAATTGATAAAAGAGGCAAACATGAACATAACCCACACACCCATTCAGAGCAATCAAAGAAACTTATTCGTGAACATATTAAAAGCTTAAAACCGAGAGAGATCCACTATAGTGCAATAGAATAGAATAAAAACATTTCTGTATTGAGGCGAAATTAGGACCATATGGTCCTTTCTTACATTTAACCTCTTAAACAAAAAAGCAATCTTAATAGTTCAAAATAAGGCTTATCTAACCACAACTTACTAACACAATATGCCATTCACACAGTCATGATTCAAAGAGTAGCTCCGCCGCCCGCCATGATCATCCAGTCCAGGTATCTACGTCTCATCTCCACCACAAACCGTTTCCGGCTCTCAATTTGTTTGACCGAATCTGATAATGAATTCAATAATCTATAGGCAGTGGTGGTGTAGGATTGGTTATAAGTTGTGGTTCCGTGTATTGGAATTCTTAAACTTAGTGCACCAGACCGAGTTTTTCTTGTGCCATTTCCTGCCAAAAACTGAAAATTTTCAGTCACAAAATATGAAAACTTCCCGATGAGGTTATCGTTAGAGCTACCTGTTTTTTTAACAGATGCTCCAATTGGTTTCCCTCGGCAGTTTGACAGTGAGCAAGGTGGTTTTAGTAGCTACCCATAACATTTCGTAGTATCTCATCATACATGCCTGCTGGTTCATAAGGAATGTATTAAGCCGTTTAGGTTAGAGGACTTGGTCTCATAAACTTTGCTTTTTAATTGACACCAAAAAAGTAATCCGAAGGTGACAGGTCTGGTAATCTAGCAGGCCATTCAAATAGACCTCTCCGACCTATTCATTGCTCTTGAAACGTATGGTTCAAAACATTACTTACTTCTATTGCATAATGAGGGAGCGCTCCGTCTTTTTAGAACCAAACATAATGCCAGTTTAATCCTTCTTCATACATGATAGCAGGCATAATTTTATTCACCAACATGTGGTGGTAAATTTCTCCATTCAAATTTCAATCAGTAATAAAAAGACCAATAATATTTTGTCCAACAATGCCTACTCACGTATTCACATTTTAGGTAAGCTGAGTGTGTGCCTCTATCATCCAGTGAGAGTTTGTATCAGCTCAATATCCACCGTTATGTCGATTAACATCTCTTTTTAACATAAAACGTGTTTCACCAATAAAAACCATGTTGCTCACAAATTTCGGGTCTGCGTAATTTTTTTATTTTCATTATATTGCAGTATTTGTTGAGCTGATAAAAATCGGCATTTGTTGCGTTTTAAAATATTAACCACAGAACTGTTACTCATTACTGTTACTATTAGTCACAACGAAAAACTGAGTGGTTTGTAAAATGGAGCACAAAATCATTTATTTTGTCATTAAGGTTAATTTCTACCAGCATCACAATGTTGTTGGGTCTATGTTGATATCGACACTCGCAAGTGACTAAGGTTGGTTCGAAGACCTGTATCGCTACACCCCTTATTGTATGACCTTTCTTTTATACAATGTACAAATAGCAATAAACACATAAAATAACACAATAGAATGTTTTAATCCCGTTCACTTACTTAACACAGATGAAGTTATACCAGAGAATAACAATTAAAGCAACAAGCTTAAAATGGAGATGTTGAGAAAAATAGCATAAGTTGTTAACTTCAGCAAAGTATTATACAGTCAACATAGTGAATTTGTAGTTAAATGAAAACAGTTAGGTAGCATTTCTAGATACAAATCTGACCACTAAAACACACTATAATTTGATTCACTGGAACTCAACCTAAAGTGCAAATTAGTAATAATTTCACACCTATCATTTAAAAAAATAGCTAAAGTAGCTACAAATTAGTATAGAGTTTAAATTGCAGTTTCCAGTAGGACTGAAAAAGGAAATTAATTTATAACTAAACTGTACCTTCGTTAAAGTCGCTATACATACGCCGTACGTACGTTTCATATCGTAAAAATAGTTTGTTTATATGGCATGGTTGATATTGTTGTGTATCCTTTACGACAAATAAAAATCAAGGCAGGCAGGCAGGCAGCGGGTAGGCTGGAACTCTCGTCCCTTCTGTGGTAGCGTCTCTGCAACAAGCAGAATGGCTACTGATCATCAATAAATGCAACACTTATATATGACAGCGCAAAAATTACATATGCACTAAAGTAGAATGAGTAATATGTAAAACAGTTGACAACAGTGAATGTCTAGATACTACAATGAACATAACAAATAATAATTATAATTATAATAATTTTATATATAACACTAACAAGTGTATACATAATAATATGTAATACAATCAACAATATAGTTACAGCTAATTTAAATGGACAAATATAAGGCCAGCAGGCAGACAACATAGAGGCTTTGCATGGCTGTTATACAGGGAAACAAACCATGACCATCTTAAAATGTTTGTAGTTTATCCTGGAAGAATTCTGCTTCACCTATAACAATTACCAAAAATATGTAATCTAGCTTTGGGTCCTGCCTTCAAGTAATTCGTTCTGAAGTGGTTGTGAGCAAATAGTTCAGTGGATCTGGTGACACTGGAATCCTGAAGAAAGTTTCGGCCAGTAGAGCTGGACAGTCTATGAATCCGTCTTGCTCCTATAATATGGATGGAGAAAGAGAACGTTAGCCAGATCAAATCGTTGTTCCAAAGGACTTAGATCAAGCAAATTCATTATACCGCTGTCGGGGACGTACAGGTACCGAAACCCCAAAATTGTTTTCAACAAGCCTCATTCTCTGAATGCCTTCCAGGCTGGTAATATTATGAATATGTATGGTTTCCATACTGCTGTAACATATTGCAGAATGGAATCATCTTGAAAAGGAATAATATGGAGTGGATTGACAGACCACCAATAGCACCACGCCACAAGAAACCTAAGAGTCGGCTTGCTCTATTGCATTCAGCATCGATGTGGCAATCCGAAGAAAGGGTAACGTTCAAGATAACCATTAAAAAGAAACATTAAGCTGCATTCCGTTAGTAAAGCACCAGTTATAAATGTCATCAAGAGAGCGCTGTAGAATATTGCTTACAGATTAACTTGTTCTTTTTTTCTTCTTTATAAAATTGTTAATAAGTAACTCTCCAAATACTTATCATGTCAACATCTAAAGTAACCCTGCGTGGTTTTATTATTAATAATTTACTTTGTCAAAGACAAAATGACATCTGTTTGCCTCGCGTTGTCGTGAATTTTGATTTCTTTCATGGTCTGTCTTTAGTACTTCCCACTTGTTTGTCTTTTTTTAGTATTGAACGTACTGCTTTCCGCTGCCTTCTTTTATTTTCACATTCACTGAATTCACTCACGTCACAAAATACCACCTCACTTTGTTTTGAAAATAGTAAACAAATAACCTTAACGCTGGAAGTAAGAAAATTGTCGGCAGGGTTAATCTCCTAGTCTAAGGATTGTCCAACTAACAACTTATCGTAGTCAGGTATTATTTACGAATTTCTTTTACAATTTCAACAGAATTTATTTATGCCTTATTTTAAACATGTTTAATTTTCATGTCCTAAGAATGAGAAACTGTTACAAAATTAGTTTTTTAGACCCACCTGTTTTTTAGACCCAAGTTCTGAGAATTTTTCATATCGGTATTTGAATTTAAGTGGCTAAATTAAATTATCTGTATTTTAATTTGGTATATTCAATTAATACACTTCGAAAATCAGGTTTAACTCCAGAATGCAGTCTTATTGATAACTAGACAAACGTAGTCTCAAGTGATAATTCATAACAGTTTGATGTATATAAGTTGTAAATTAAAACATGGGCCGTATAGTTAACCTAGTTAACATAGCATGTCATGCTTTTTGTATCTTTTAGGCTTTTCCATGTAGCCAAATTTTAAACTTTATTTTTAAGTTACACTGAATTATTTAATTTCTATTATTTCTACATTGTGACTGCTGATTCTACCAGATTTATATTAATTATAGCTATGGTTATGTAGATTGTTGCTGAAAAGAACTTGCAGAAGTACATGCTAACATGATCTATATGAGCACATGCTAACATGATCTTCTATGAGCACATACTAACATTTTACATGGTTAATATAAGCCTATCTACGACTATAGACTACTATTAAAGGAAATAAATAAATTTATTTTCTGCGAAAAATAATACAAAACATACAATATTATTTAAACTTGGAAAATACAACCCACTCTGCCTTTAAGGCATACTTTTCAGACACATTGGATGGTGTACGATAATCAGACACCCAGTTTTTTATAACAGTATTGACAAATGACTTTAAACACTTTTTCATATAATAACTGTATTTTCTTTTATATACTAACAGACAGTCCAAAGCTCGTGGAGGACTGTGAAACAAAGTTTAAAAAATGGCGTATGAGCTGACCTGCTTTCAGGTCTCTGCATCTCTATTCGAGTATTTGTACAAGAGAAGTTCGGGTTTCTAGAGAGGATGCTTTCAACAACTTCTTGAAAGCGATTAATCATTGATAACCTGGAGAAATACAAAGTTACGCGTATTTTGTATTTTCTGTTATCTTATTTCATTATTACTTGAATGGGTTTTTCCTATTTCTAGTTCTAATTGTTTGTTTCATCGTCATAGCTCCTTTATTATTTATGAGATTGTCACTGTGTATTATAGTAATTATTTTAATTTAAAATATGATTTTTATCATTATTATGTTAATATATTTATATTATTTTGTTATTATAGATATGCTGATTCATGATTGTTAGACTCGTATTCGATATATGAATATTAAACATTGATGATTATACTAACCAATATAAAGACCGGATCCGCTTATTGTACTTTACCCCTCACATCTTTTTAGTAGCATATTATTCTTTTCCTAGGCTTATGAAGAATATGTAGAATTAGTACAAATACTGTTTATGGTAGGTTTTCTGTCCTGTTAAAGTAAATTAGGGGAGGAACAGTGTTGGTGGATTTTGTTGAAAGTAAAAGCACATGTTTTAGAACAAAATTGGTCAAAATCAGTAAGTGTATGAATTTTATAACTGTAGACTCAGTCTATTAGCCTTCTGCATGAAAAAGTCCGTCTCGCAGAGTAAAACTGTCTCTGCAGGGATTAAACTCATATTCTTAAAACTAGTGACCATTTATGATTCACTGAATTTGAAGGTCTAGACAATATTGTAAAATTCTGTGAGATATATATATATATATATATATATATATATATATATGTAAAGCTCTTAGTAGCCACCTGGTAAATAATTGTTAAGTTTAAAAGTTTGTGAAATAATTATTAAAGTATAGATTTTACATAACATTTATAAAGACTAGGAAAAAGTAGTAGGCCTAAGCAAGGATTATTTTTAATTCTTTGGTCAGACAAAGTTTGTTTGTGGGAAAAATTTTGTAAAATGAGGTGATATTTTTATAATGTAACATTTTTTATTGGGCTTTTAGTTTTGACTGCAGGAGTTGTAGAACATTTATTCAGTACTATTATTCAGTAGGCTGACACAATTTCTGTTTTGTTTGGTGGGGGATGTAAAGATTTATTTGTTGTATGATTGTTTGCCATTCTACCTGTCAGTAATGAAATGAGCTATGGACTTGAAATTTTGCATTGAACCTCAGTGAAGCCAAGTCTTTTACATGGCACACTCCTACCTTGTATATATAAATACATATAAAAATGATGGCACACACTTTTGATATATTGTGTAAAATCTTCCATTCTTCTTGTATTTTACCATAAATACATTTTTGTTATACTCAATAATAGTCCTTTACGTTTGTTTCTTTACTGACCTGTAATGAAACTGACATTCAGCTTTTTATTTTATGCATGTTAATATTTGCCAGTATATATATTAAGGATTTTGATTTGTTTCTGAAATATATCCTTAATCTAAGTAACAGAAAACGAGACAAGGAATAATGGCTTATATATCAACTCAATCTTGCACATTAGAACATTTCAAAGAAGTTAATTGAAAGTCAACTGTGTATGTATGGTAATTCATACCAAAATAATTTTCCAGTTTCCAATAATTTATATCGAGCTTTGTAAATAAAGCCGTAAATAACTCCAGTATTTTACATGCATAACTGTCTTTGAATTGACATATCGTTAGATAAATTTCATAATTTATTTGCTTGTCCACAATATGATTCAGTAAAAATACTCATATAAATGGTAGCATAATGAAGGTTTATGTATTTCTTAGAATTACCTCAATTTAAAATAAGCAATAGATAGTGGAGTAAAGTTTAATAATAATTACAAAATGTTATGTTTTAATAATTCAGGGATGCTACAGGTCAGGGAAATCAGGGAAGTCAGGGAAAAAAAACAGGACTGGAAATCAGGGAAAAGTCAGGGAATCCGGTCTCAAGTCAGGGAATTTCGACGTTGGTCAGGGAAAAATATAAAATCCCTTTACACAAATAAACTTACTGCCGCCGCGCCGAGTCCAAGCCTGCAGACGACGCGGCGCATGAAGCAAAAACTCTGGGGATTGCGTCGAAAAAAGTCAGGGAAAGATGAAAAATTTGGTCTGGAAATCAGGGAAAAGTCAGGGAATTTCATTATTGGACTCCTGTAGCAACCCTGTAATTATAAATTAATAATAATTTTAATGTTGTAATTTGTGTAATTTGCACTGTTCGAAACAGCTAAATATTTAATATTCATATTACCAACAAATTCATTGATTAAATTAATTAAATTTTATTGCTTTATAGTAGATCTTAATTTAACCTTATATATTACCTATTTAATTAGAATAAACTGTCGGAATAACTTGGTATATTATGTCTGACAGATCTAACAGCATGGCCGCTGAATCAGGGGAGTTGCCTTCTATCTCAGAAGATATTGAGGACTATAATGAAGGTCTACGAGAACTTAAAAACCTAATTGGTAAGCACAGTATGTTGTATTTTAGTATTACTCTAGAATATCAGTTATTTGTTAACACTTTCATTCTTAGACCCAAAAGGGACTTGTGCCTGTTTTTGGGCTACGCTACTATGTTTATATATTTCGTATACACTGATTTTTTTGCCTATCCCATGTTTATCGTATTTGTACACACTACTTTACCATGTTCCTTCAACCTAATAGTTCTACTTATGTTATGGTCCTGATTTCTCCACCAAGACCCCTTGAGCCATTTTTGTTATTGCCTGCTGATATAAACCTGCAGGTACAGTACGTGTCCTTTGTGTGATCCAACCTTACTTTTACTAGTATTTTGTAACTGTTACATCCAAAATGGGCTCAGAACGAATAAGACATGAACTTAAAGCAGAGTGTGACAGTAGCAACAGTGAACTGAGTATTTTTTTAAATCTAATTATTATAAAGGATAGTGATGATCTTTTAATTCATTTATCTGACATATAGACTATGAAAGTGACAGTTATTTTTTTTCCTTCTTAAATATTTGTCAATGCATTTGTACCACTGATTACAGTTATTATATATTTTTCTGAACATGAGCATTTGCGTAAATAATATATAGTGAAAAATAAGTATTTGGTATATGTTAAGGTATGACGCAATCATTTTGATGACATTGATTTGTATCTCACAACATTATATGAGGCATAACCAAAAATTAAGTGTAATGAGGCTCTCACGGCCAGAAGGATGTTCTCTGACATGTTGGGTTACACTGCTGTGTAGCCTGAATCCTCCCCTATACAACAAGGCCAGTTCAAAGTCAATATGTTGAGAACTGACAATGCGACTACGTTTTGTGAAAAATATCAATCCAATATCCTGCCGAGTGTAAAATACAGAGTTTTATCCATTGTCTCGTTTGGAAGGAAAGAACTCTGATTGAGGTTTGTAATAAGTAAAAACTGTATAATTCCAAACAATGAAGTGGATGAATTTATCTCTATGGAGCTTGTAACAACTCAAAAACTCTTGTCCAGCTTCCATTTGATTCAACTTATGTTGGTCTGTTTTGGGACCTCTCGTGGATGTTTACCGATATCCAGGGTTACTGTGATAGTTTTGTGTTGCAGAGATCTGGGATTTGCTGAAATATCTTAGAAAGTACATCTACAGTGAATCTATTATCTTTAAGGAGCACATTTTCAATTTTTTAGAGTATTTCAGTCACAATTGAAGGTATTTTGCTCCTCTGTTCATCATGCACAGACATAGACCAATTTTAAACTCGCAACACCATTTGAACACACTTGTATAACTCATAGCTTTATCACCATTTCCAGTTTTTACCTCATTATAAATGTCAACCAGAGTTTTTCCCTTCCAAACGAGATAACGGATGACGCCACGTATTTTGCACTTGGCAGGTGATTTAATTGATATTTGTTACGAAACATACTATTGTTACATCGACAGTTATCAACATATGGACCTCAAACCAGTCTTGTTGCAGAGGGGAAGAATCACGTTACATGTCAATGTAGCTAACATGTTGAGAAAAAAGTCCTTCCACCTGTGAGAGCCTTAGTACACTTACTTTCTGAATATGCCTCATACATACTTAAATTTTAAAAGCTAATCAGAGCTGTCCAACCATTCACATTTTAGTTTACTGGTTTTTTCTTGGAATCCTGAACTATAGATGAGCTGCATTGAAAGCGACCTGCGTGAAGATTTTATGTTTTCTTGCGCATAAGGGGGGGGGGGAGGAGCTGGAGCTTGACCACTCCTACCGCCACGCCCTCTTTCACTGCTTGATCTATTTCTTGCTGGTGCTCTGCTTCCCTGTATTGGTGTTTTGGAGCATCACACTATGTTCTGTTATATTCTCGTTGTTACGTAATAACACATTTATTATCTATGTTAAGCCTTCAACTCACTATTTAATTTGAACTGAACACCCCCTAAGTGGTCCACTTAATTTCTTGTTTTTCACAGTTTTGTGAAAACATTACCTATACATACATTAAATGATTTTCTGTTAAGCCTATACTTGTAAAAGTGATTGTGTTGCTAAAATATAAGTATGCCCATCATAACTTATGAAATAAAGTAATAAAACAGGCCTAGGCCTAAACAATAATCCAAACCAATTTTAAAAACTAAATCTAAAACTGTTTCACTTCACTGATGCACATACGAGTATAAACTCACAATCAGATTTGTCCTAAACCACAGTGAAAATCACTTTCAAACAACATAATTGATAAAATTACACTCAAAAGTAACACTATGAAATAGTATGTAAATATAACCAAACAAATAAACAGCTAAAGACAAACAATAAATCGTCATGCCAGCAGACAAAGTTGCGCCACCTTGATCGATGTTTTTCGTCTACTATAAACTACATGTTGAACGGCTTTCGATACATAGGTTCGATAAACCGATAGTTCATTTCATCTTCTTTCCAACGATGTATAACTCAAATGTATTACACCGAAAATAACCGAAATATATTCGTTATAAGATCGGACTGCGCGATGCGTACAGCGTACGTCGCGGGCCGAGTTCAGCGGTAAACGCTAGACGTACAGCGTACGTCGCGGTCCGTCGAAGGGTTAATAATAGTGCATTGCATCTATTTAATCATCATCATCATCAGATGTTTCCGTTATCACGGGTCGTCGTACACAGCCTCCTCCACTTTTGTCTGTCATTCCAGGTCTCCTCTTCCTCCACCTGTATTTTCTGTAGTCCCCTTCTCTCTATGTCTTTCCACACTTGGTCCTTCCATCTTCCTCTCGTTCTTCCTCTTGGTCTTCTTCCTCCTTCCTCCTTCTCCAGTGCTATTCTAGGCATTCTATTACCTCCCATCCTCTTCACATGCCCCATCCACTGTATTCTTCTTCCTTCCATTGTCTCTTGCAGTGAGACTACCTTCAATCTTTCTCTGGTTATTTCGTTCCTTATTCTATCTCTTCTTGTAGTCTTCTCTATCCCTCTTAAAAATCATACATATGATTTTTGTATGTTAGTATGTTAGTCATCTATTTAATATGTTAGTATAATTAGGAAGTATTTAAACAAATGTTTATTGTTAATAGCTGTTGTTATTGTTATTAGGTTTGTAAAACAGCTGTTATGTAACACATATCCTACGAGTGGTAAAGTGGCGACTGAGTAGTGGTTGGTAAGGAATGTGGAGGGGGAAGTGAGTTTGTGATTCTTCTCCCTCTTTGCATCTCTCTCTCACTCACCCCACACTGTTTAATTAATAGGTTGCTTTCAAAGCGGCTCATCTATATCTTGTTAGATCCAACAACAGGAATGTGAAGGTGTCACCATTAGAAAAACAAACTTACCTTATTGCTCTGTTGCACTGATGAGCCATCTGTAAACTTGGGTGTCTGGTATCTCACCACCTCACTGTATACGGCAGGTAGTAAGATATGACAACTGACTGCAATTTATTATTTTACTCATAAATATATTTTGTTTTCTTTTTATTCAAAAGAAAATGGCATTTATAGTATATGGCACTCTATAATTCTGTTTCAACTATACCTTTTTTTCTGTTTTTACTCGCCTTTTTTTAGTAGTACTTTGTTATATATTATAGTCTTTGCATTTAAATTGTTCGATATTGTTGTTGTATTTTATAGTTTATTGATTATTTCATGTACCTGTTCTTGTTGATCTTGTTTAATCAACCCTGTTTTGCTTGACTCTCTGTGCATCTTAAATCTCCAAACTTTTCTTGTTATATTGTCAAATGGTTACCTGTTGTTATTATTGTTATCTATTGATTTAGTCGTTATCAAGTTATTGTTATCCAATTGTATCAGTTGTTGTATTCGCTTGTTGCACTCTTATTCTATATTGTTATGTTATTTTACTATGTAATGGTATTGTAAAAGTGGCGATTGCCGTGGAAATAAATAAATGAAATAAATGAAAAAGAAATTTATTTGTTAGTTGGTATATTTTGTTACATTTTAACTGTTGCTATTGATACACATTGCCTACACTAACTCTTTCAACAACAGCAATCATGTTAATCTGGAACAAGTGTAATAATACTGACCATACTCACTTGGGGCTGAGAGTGTTAAAATTGTGTACAGTAGCTTGTCAGGTATTGTTATACAACACTCTCAGCCACAGCAGTCCATGTTAATCTGCACCCAATGCAAATATCCTGATCTACCATACTCACTTGGGGCTGAGAGTGTTAACATTGTGTACAGTAGCTTGTCGGGTATTGTTATACAACACTTTCAGCCGCAGCAGTCATGTTAATCTGGAATAGTGTAATATTACTGACCATACTCACTTGGGGCTGAGAGTGTTAACATTGTGTACTTTAACTTGTCCAGTATTGCTATACAACACTTTCAGCCACAGCAGTCCATGTTAATCTGCACCCAATGCAAATATCCTGATCTGCCATACTCACTTGGGGCTGAGAGTGTTAACATTGTGTACTTTAACTTGTCCAGTATTGCTATACAACACTTTCAGCCACAGCAGTCCATGTTAATCTGCACCCAATGCAAATATCCTGATCTGCCATACTCACTTGGGGCTGAGAGTGTTAACATTGTGTACTTTAACTTGTCCAGTATTGCTATACAACACTTTCAGCCACAGCAGTCCATGTTAATCTGCACCCAATGCAAATATCCTGATCTACCATACTCACTTGGGGCTGAGAGTGTTAACATTGTATACTTTAGCTTGTCCGGTATTGCTATACAACACTTTCAGCCATAGCAGTCCATGTTAATCTGCACCCAATGCAAATATCCTGATCTACCATACTCACTTGGGGCTGAGAGTGTTAACATTGTATACTTTAACTTGTCCTGTATTGCTATACAACACTTTCAGCCACAGCAGTCCATGTTAATCTGCACCCAATGCAAATATCCTGATCTACCATACTCACTTGGGGCTGAGAGTGTTAACATTGTGTACTTTAACTTGTCCGGTATTGCTATACAACACTTTCAGCCACAGCAGTCCATGTTAATCTGCACCCAATGCAAATATCCTGATCTACCATACTCACTTGGGGCTGAGAGTGTTAACATTGTATACTTTAACTTGTCCGGTATTGCTATACAACACTTTCAGCCACAGCAGTCCATGTTAATCTGCACCCATTGCAAATATCCTGATCTAACGTACTCACTTGGGGCTGAGAGTGTTAACATTGTATACTTTAGCTTGTCTGGTATTGCTATACAACACTTTCAGCCACAGCAGTCCATGTTAATCTGCACCCATTGCAAATATCCTGATCTAACGTACTCACTTGGGGCTGAGAGTGTTAACATTGTATACTTTAGCTTGTCCGGTATTGCTATACAACACTTTCAGCAACAGCAGTCCATGTTAATCTGCACCCATTGCAAATATCCTGATCTATCATACTCACTTGGGGCTGAGAGTGTTAACATTGTATACTTTAGCTTGTCCAGTATTGCTATACAACACTTTCAGCCACAGCAGTCCATGTTAATCTGCACCCATTGCAAATATCCTGATCTAACATACTCACTTGGGGCTGAGAGTGTTAACATTGTATACTTTAGCTTGTCCGGTATTGCTATACAACACTTTCAGCCACAGCAGTCCATGTTAATCTGCACCCATTGCAAATATCCTGATCTGCCATACTCACTTGGGGCTGAGAGTGTTAACATTGTGTACTTTAGCTTGTCCGGTATTGCTATACAACACTTTCAGCCACAGCAGTCCATGTTAATCTGTACCTATTGCAAATATCCTGATCTACCATACTCACTTGGGGCTGAGAGTGTTAACATTGTATACTTTAGCTTGTCCGGTATTGCTATACAACACTTTCAGCCACAGCAGTCCATGTTAATCTGCAATAAGTGTAATTTTTCTAACTTGCCATACTCACTTGGGGCTGAGAGTGTTAACATTGTGTACATTAGCTTGTCGGGTACTGTTATACAACCCTACAGCCCCAGCAGTCTTTATCTGCAATATTCACTTGGGAGTTAGTGTTAATTTATTATAGGTTAGTAATATACCGACATCTTGATTTGATACAATTTGCGAGTACATGGTTAGTACAATATAAATGATGGTAGGAAACCATGAATTTTAGTTTTTTTGTGGGTTACTGCTATCACCAGTTCTCAAATGTAGGATATTATGATAATCTCTGGTTTTATATTCATAAGAGTTTTACATTTATAATGTCTGATTAATAATCTTCAAAATTATCTTTGAGTAATTAGCTATTTGGTGAATCTAGTAAAAGTTATCTACATTTTCTAGCAGGCCATCAATTAATGTAAACAATAGTATTAATTATTGCACAGTTAAAGGATTTTTTAATTTCTTGAGTTTTTGTTGTTATGAAGTAGGCAAGACTCACCATTTTCTGATGCCTGTTGGCACCAGGAAATGATGACCCAAATGAAGTGTTTATAATACTTCATTCACAAAAATTTGCTATTCATATACACTTTATTTTAAAATAAAAAATATATTAAATGGGCAATTGTTTTTCTAAAATGGTGATAGAACCTTACCACTAAACATTAAACAAAGTGTACAGTCTAGTTTGGACACTGACTAATTAGTCCTTCCATTTTGTTTCTTTAGATATTCCAACCAATAGGATCCTGACTAGCAAAACTTTAGTATTTTTATTAAATAGTTGTTAATATTTTGGATAGAAAAATACAATATTATTGAACTTTACATTTTATATTTTACAGGAGAGGCAAGTGAATTAGTGGAAGAGATAGATACCAACTTCCTTGACATTTTTGAGAAAGATCGGAGGGTATTGGAGGAAATAGATGTAAAAGAGTCTGCACTCAACTACATTTTGCTGGAACAATCCAAACACAGGTGCATTAATAGTTTTGATAATATAATTATAGAATAATAGTGTATATCTAAACATTTTAATTTGGTTTAACACAACTTGTTTCCTTTATTAAACTAGGAAAATGTCCTCATCTTAGTAGAAATATAAATAAATGTTTCTTTGGGTGTATACAAGTTGAACAGTTGGCACTATTAGAAATATAAATAAATGTTTCTTTGGGTGTATACAAGTTGAACAGTTGGCACTAGTAGAAATATAAATAAATGTTTCTTTGGGTGTATACAAGTTGAACAGTTGGCACTAGTAGAAATAAAAATAACTGTTTCTTTGGGTGTATACAAGTTAAACAGTTGGCACTAGTAGAAATATAAATAAATGTTTCTTTGGGTATATACAAGTTGAACATTTGGCTCTGTTCAACTTGTAAAATATTCAAGATGGAAACTACCCGGATGAAAATGAATTGTAATGGAACTTGAATGAACAAGTAAAATAAAGTATTTTGTTAAATGTAGTATTAATTTATTGGACAATAAATACGAGGGTCTTCCAGAAAGTAAAGAACGATTGCGCATCACGGGCGGCGCAGTTCCCCCACCACCGCGGTAGATAGCTTGTTCGTTAGCCACACCTTCTGCCTCAGTGTGAGCTGAGTAGCGGTACCGTGAGGTCACGTTTGCATCTCCTGTGAAAGTTTAAAATGGCGGCGTTAATTGAAAATCCCGCCAAGTGTGAACTGCGTAGTGTGATACGGTTTCTGAATGCACAGAATGTTCGACCTATTGAAATTTATAGGCAAATTAAGGCAGTTTACGGTGACAATGCGATGAACGAGTCATCAGTGAGAAAATGGTGCATTCAATTTAAGGAAGGTCGAACTAATGTGCACGACGAGGAACGAAGTGGAAGGCCGTCACTCGTTACTGACGAGTTGGCAGCGAAAGTTGATGGAAAAATTCAACAAAACCGTTGTTTCACTTTGAGTGGTCTAGTGGAATTTTTTCCACAAATTTCAAGGTCGCTTTTGCACGAAATAGTGACTGAACGTCTTGGTTATCAGAAAATGTGTGCTCGTTGGGTGCCTAAGATTCTTACTGATGTCCACAAGACTAAACGGATGGGAGCAGCTCTTGAGTTTTTGACTCAGTATGACGAAGAAGGTGATGCGTTTCTTGACCGCATCGTAACGGGTGACGAAACTTGGGTTTCCTATCGAACCCCGGAAACAAAGCTCCAGTCAATGGAATGGCATCACTCGAATTCACCAACAAAAAACAGGAAAGAAAAACCAAATTTGAACACCAGGAAATTGATGGCAACAGTTTTTTGGGACCGAAAAGGCCTAATCCATGTGGAGTTCATGCCGAGAGGCGAAACAATCAACTCAGAGGCCTACATCGAGACCTTGCATCGGCTTCGCTGCGCTATTCAGAACAAACGACGCGGAATGCTGTCGTCGAAAGTGGTGCTGATCCACGACAATGCTCGGCCTCATTGCAGTGCACGAACCAAAGCAGAACTCAATTCTTTCAAATGGCAAATCTTCGGACACCCTCCGTATAGTCCAGATCTGGCTCCGAGTGACTATCACTTGTTTCCAAAGTTGAAAGTGTTTTTAGGCGGAAAAAACTTTTTGGGTGACGAAGACCTCAAAGAAGGAGTAAAAACGTGGCTTCATTCCTTGGCGGCAGAACAGTATAACGTCAGTATAGAAAAACTGGTGCCACGCTACAACAAGTGCCTTGACAGTTCCGGCGATTTTGTAGAAAAATAGAGTAAGTTTATAAGTATTTATAAATAAATTTTCATGCTCTTATCTTTTGTTTTTATTGACTTATAACAAAACGTTCTTTACTTTCTGGAAGACCCTCGTATTATAAATTACAAAAAAACAGACTGATTGGTTTTGTTGATTCACAGTAAAAAGTTTACACAAATTAAATTGACTGTGTGATCAGAATATTAGCACTTAGGTTTTTAGTAAATAGGCTTATTATAAATTTATTATTAAGTACCAGGGGGCTTGGCAGGATATGTTTGCTAACAAACATCTTTTGCAAAGTCATCCGATAACTCAAAACAACACAATGCTGGACTGATAAGCATTAATTATGTGATTTTTTTAAATTAAATTCAAATAAACTTTAAAATCTTTTTAACTCTTGCATTTATTTATTTATTGATTTAACGAACTGGCCCTGAGATAGAAATATTTCACTGAAATCAATTTTACATCAGTGATCAATTATAAAACACCCAATTACACTCCACAAACTGCAACAGATTAAATTCTACCTTGAAGAAAAGGTATTTTTTAGAGTACAGTTTGGTTGAGTATATTCTGAGAGTTGTACTATCCTCCAGTTTGCAATCTCTTTTTTGTTTATCAAATAACATAACATTTATCTTGAACTATAACACCTATCTTTATGCTAATGACCTGTCATCCAGTCACTGCAATGGTAGCCTGAGACTGGTACCTCCCCATATCCCTGCATCCTATTCATAAAACTATCAATGTATCTACAATGGATAAGCTTCTTTTCAATAGCAACTATAAATCTGGTCTTAAGACTAGATTGAAAAGACACTAACTTTGTTGGCAATACTATCTTGTCAGCCCCATGGTAAAAAATGAGCATATGTTACCTTCTTAAACAACTCCAACTTCGTTCTTCGCCTTTCGGTGAAACTGGGAACAGATACGCTTTGTCAGGAGCTATGAATCAGCAGCCTCAATTTGATTTTGGAAATTTATAGTCTTTATCAAATCAGCTCTCTATAATCATACCTGATCCTTGATCCAATATGTGACAAACACGTTCTATAGAAATGTTGATGGCCTCTGTTATCTCTTTTATTTTAATTTGGTAAACAAGCACCATTTGGTGAATTTAAACATGTCAGTGGTCACAATATTTGGCCATTCTGAATATTCAGCATTCAAGCTGGTATCCAAGTTGTACTTAAATACAGCTGCTAAACATTTTAAACTGTTGAATAATGAGGAAGAGTTGTTATGCATAGCAGTAGTGTAGTCATTTCACCTTTAAAACAAATATTAATAACATTTCAATATCTAATGTTTTACATTTTCACAATGTATTTTCCATTTGAGCATTTCAATAATTGTTTAGTAACATCCAAAATGATCGTCTTTTATAAAAAACAGATTGTATTCAACCATACTACCCAAAATTTGTTATTGAATGTGGTCATCTATTGATTTGAATGATTGATTTGTATGTAATTTTAATCTCTTTATTTTTCAAGAGATTTAATTGAAGGTGTGAGAAAGATTTTTGAGTACTGTAACCAGCTAGAAGAATTTAAGGCTGCTCACGATGCTCAAAGTGAGCCCAGACTAAAGGCTGCACTGCAGGAGGCGGTATGTTGTATTTGAATTTTGTAATACTTAGTATAAAATGTTAAGGCTGCTCACGATGCTCAAAGTGAGCCCAGACTGAAGGCTGCACTGCAGGAGGCGGTATGTTGTATTTGAATTTTGTAATACTTAGTATAAAATGTTAAGGCTGCTCACGATGCTCAAAGTGAGCTCAGACTGAAGGCTGCACTGCAGTGTGTGCTATGTTAGATGTATATATTGTATAACTTAGCATAACATGTTAAGGCAATATTGTTGATTATGAAAGTGTTAAAACATTGCCTGCAAAGATCTAGTCTACAAGTTATAATGTTTCCTACATTTATTGCAATAGATTTTAATATGAGATATGTTCAAAAAACTACAGTAATTTTAATATGTATGTATATATATATCGACTCCCGGCGGAGCGAGTACTTTTTGCGGTTCAATGTTTATTGAAATTAAATAAGGCTATTGCTATTTATACAATTTGATGTAAATAAAAGTCGTTTGACATGTATTTGGTCTTCCGATCATATGTTAGTTTGCTTATTTAAACACATATGTGACAGATACGGCCAAATACAAAATAATTGAATCGGAAAAAGTAAGCGCTCTGTGGTGTAATGGTAGCACATTCACCCGGCAAGTGAGAGATCCGGGTTCGACTCCCGGCGGAGCGAGTACTTTTTGCGATTCAATGTTTATTAAAATTATATATATATATATAAAAACTTCAAAAAAGCCCACATTGGACATTTTGCACTTGTGCCAGTGCTTCTTCCAATACTCGAAACACTTCTCAAACTCAATCTTTGGGATAGCCTTTAGCTCTTCTAGCGATGCACAAAAATGTCATCTATTCTTGTAAAATAATAGCTCTTTGAGGTTTTTTTTATTTTTTAAAATTAAAAGTCCCACAAGCAGTGAAGTGTGAGTAGTTGCAGTGTCATGGTGCAAAAGCCATGAAATGTTTTGTCACAAATCCGGGTGTTTTTTGAACTTGCAGGTGATACTCCTTATTTACCTTGTAGCAAGAATTCATGATGCACTATGCCATTAAAATCGAAGAACACGGTGAGCAGAACCTTCATGTTTGACTGCACTTGTCAAGCCTTTTTCGGTCTTGGTGATCCAGAATGTCTCCACTGGAATGATTGAGACTTAGTTTTGACGTCATATCCGTAAAATCATGTTTCGTCACTTGTTTTAACACATTTCAGTAATTCTGCATCATCATTGACTGAATTTAGCACCTTCCCTTTGCTACTGTTTTTGTTCAAAATTGCACAGGTTTAGAATAAATTTTGCTGCCACACGCTTTGTACCCAAAAAATTCAAAAGAAATTGGGATATGAGTCAATTGATATGTCAACATCATCAGGGACTTCTGTAATCATAATAAGGCAATGGTTCATAACCATTTCTTCCACTTTTTTCACGTTTTCTTTGATTGTTGATGTGCGGGGATGTCCGGAGCTTTCATCATCTTCAATGTCTTCACAGCCATCTTTGAAACATTTATACCACTCATAAACCATAGTTTTACTCATAGACGACTCACCATAGGCCTTTGTCAATATTTCCAACACTTCATTTTTCATATAAAATTTGAAATAATCTTTTTGATCCATTTTTTTAACGAAAATCACTGAGTTCATCAAACACGTCTAATAATTTTACCAGCTACCACTGAAAAAGTAAACAATAAATACAGCTGGAAATTTTATGTTTCAGGAGCATAAGCACCAACATAATAAAAATAATTTTGACATTCAGATTCGCAAAACCCGCGAAACTTAAAATTCCCGTTACTTTTTTAACATACGTCATATACCTCAGGATACATAATTCAAGATATTAAATTCTTGCAGAAGACTAAATTTTAAAGGACCATGACAAAATTTTCCAGTAATCAAATATAACTTTATATATGTTGACTAAAATGTTTTATGAATTAAAACATTTTTTACATTAGTTATTTATTGTTATTATTTTTCATATTTTCTATAGGGCCACACCCACAGTGTTATTTTTCTATGGTGTTCTCAATAGTCCTTCAGCTACACATAAAATTACAGATTTACATTTTAAGTGTATTTAGAGTCCTTATGACTGAAGGTCTGATTTTTGACATTGTTTTCTCCTAAGAAAGAACTTTAATTTGATATACTACTTGACAAAGAAATGTTTTATCTTCTGACATATGCTATCATTTACAATTCTTTTCCGACTCCTTCTGCACTGTCCTCTCATATAATGAAAAATAAAATATTTACAAAAAAGTAGATATTTATGTATAGTATTATTGTGTACAGTATTAATACTTAACAGCTGTCCCCATTATTTTTGTAGTGTTAAATTTTTATATGCATGTTGATAATTTATCATTTACAAGTATATTTTATTACTAAACTTATACATGATGCTAATAGTCTACTTATCAATACAATTGTTCCTTTTATTACTGTTAAAATACTTACTCTTCAATTCTTATAAATGTCAAAATGTCTAATATTTTTAAACATTATTAGGTTTAGTAGCTCCTAATAAACGAGTAAGTTAACGCTTAAAATGCCAAGAATAAAAATGTGTAATATAAAAAATTGCAAGAAAACACAGGATGTTTCATAAGAAATTTGAACGTTCAAATTTTGAATTCATATTTTTCATTGTTAGTAAAAAGTAGGTGATGTCCTCCATTTAAACTTTTCTGTAAATTTAGTTGTTTTTTATGATACCAATGGTGGTACAGTTCAAATAGACATCCTGTATATAGCTAGAAATAAATTAATTTGAGTGTTGTGTCTAATAAGTATAAAAAATAATTTAAAAATCAATCTCCCCAATAATGTGCATTATGTTTCTAGAAATGTAATTAATTAATTGTATTCTCGATATCTGTTTATAGAAACTGGCATTCAGAAACGCAAACCGTCTGTTACAAGAACTGGAGAAAAGTGTAGCACAACATCAGTCAATCTACAAAACCAGCCGATCAGTTTTAACTTCAGTTAATGATAGTTTCTCTTTGTAAAATACTCCTATCTGTAATATACTATGTAAGTGCCCTATTTTAAAAATAAAAATTTGTTTTGTAATTCTTATGGTAAAATTTTTTACCTTTTATGACTATGTGTTTTTTTATCTTTTTGATTGACAAATTTATTAAACTTAAATGTATAAGACAAAAAGAGTCTAAAAATTTGTATTTAATAGCAGTCATGGATCTATTTTCTTAATATAAATATAATAAACTGGCAAATTTATCTTCTTTTAAACTAAAATATTAAAACATTTTTCAAACATGCTGATATATACATTAATCAGTACTTGTTAGAAAGATTGTGTTGAAAACTATCTTTTTTGTGTTTTATTAGTTACACAATAAAACTAGGATTGAGAATTTACTTTATATATTTGTTATGGTTAAAATTTATATTATAAATCAATTCCCAACCTTTGGTCTGATTGTATTGCTTCTGATTCTTCTAGCTCAGAATTGTTGCTGAGTTCTGGCTATTGAATTATTTTGATTGTTTCCATCTCGAGAGTGACATGCTAACTATTCATAGTTCAAGTAGATGACCGAGTGGTCTGATACGAGATCTGTTAAAAAAACAGCACTATTATTTTTTTTTTTTCGAAGACCATTTATTTATCAATCACAATTTTGTCTTCTTCAAAGTAATCCTATTAGATATTATAAATTTGTGCCAACATTTCTTCGATGCTGTCTTTATCTTGTTAATCATAACGTAGCATCATCTATTCCTGGACCTCTTCAGTTTCAAAACTTTTCAACTGAACTGGTGCACTTTTTCGGTCTTGTCTCGTGCGGCAGCTACCGTTGGGATGATTGAGCCTTTGTTTTTATGTCATAACCATAAACCCACGATTTGTCACTGGTTATGACGCTCTGGATCAAATTTGGGTTAATGTGGACAGAGTCCAACAGCACATAATGGTAATGCGCTGCTGTTTTTGCTCGAAATTGAGCAATTTTTATACAAATTTTGCAGCGACCCGTCTCATGCCCAAATCATTGGTAAAAATCAAATGGCATGAGCCAATTGATATGTTAAGATCCGGCACGAGACAATTGATATGTTTAGATCCTCTGCAACTTCTCTAACAGTGATTCTATGATTGGCCAATACTATTTTCATCACTTTATCAATGTTTACCTCTGTTCTTAACATGCTCGGGTGTCCGGCACACTGTTCGTCGTTTACATCTTCTTGGCCGTTTGAGAACGTTTTGTACCAGCGATAAACATTGCTTTGGTAGCTTCTCCAAGCCACAATCAACGTTCAGAACAGTTTTTAGAGTTAACCCTGTAGGCGTAAGGTTTCCAGCCTTACATTTATGCAAAAAAGTTAAATGATTAGTTTAAGATGAAAGATGATGATGTGTTTAGTTAACTTAAGATGCAAGCTCTCAAGGTCTTTCATTTGTTTACTGGTTCTGGGTCCGTACCGAGAATCAATTCTTTGTTTGAAGGTTATTTTTGACGATGGAAGGGTTGTGAAAGAAACAGGATTTTTCCAGATATTTGCCATCGTTCAGTGAAACAATGACAATGGCAAATACATCGAGAACCACATTTCTTCAAGGAAATTAATTGAAGCAACATACATTAAATTGGCAGACCAACCAATCAGTCAAGATTAGGCCGCTTTGGTTGCCAATTCTATAAAATGAACTAAAAAGAAAACCAAAAGTATCAAACGGATCAGATATTCGTAATAAACCAATGCGGAGTCACAATATGGTTTTAAGAAGTTCATCTAGCATGAACCAATAATAACAAAAGAGCCCATTCCTGACCCCCTTCCTTTTTATTTCCGCCATTTTGTTTTTGTCTGCCGTGACGATTGCCATTGGCTAGTGCCTTCTGGTCAGTCTTAGGTGGTTGGTAGATGAATGCAGACGTATTGTGACCTGTATTCTGTAGTTGAGTTTTAATGATTGGTGTTGTGTATAGTTTTTTAAATTAAGTGTATGTTTTTAGAGTTAGTGAAGTTGACAAACAACATGGTGGTTGTGATTCCTGACTTAGGCATGCCACAACGCTTTGGTATGATTTGTTTATTTCAACCTAGTTAGTAATAATTATGTATTAGGTTAGATATTTACCTAAAGAAGAGATCATATAGCAGATCTCAAAACGTAGTGTTACTGATTTCTTGTTTCACTGAACGATGGCAAATGTCAGGAAAAATCCTGTTTCTGATTAATTTAAATATCAATACTACTCTAGTTATAGTATTAAATGTTCACTTTGGCTACCAAGAGTCTGAATGTGTGATGATGCAAGTGACAAATGTATTAAAACTACTAGGAACAAATTTTGTTCTAGTTCGCAAAGAAATATAGTGGCTTAAAAGAATGTGCAATGAACGTCTCAAAGCTTACATCATGTTTAATGTTTAAGATGATTGACAATATCACTAAATGTTGTTAAATTTTTTTAATAGCTAGAGTAATGTAATAAATAATCATCATCAAACAAACTGGCAATATTAGAATAAGATTTATAGGCAGAGTTTCATTGATATGTTTACAACTTCTTGACCAACTACTGTCATTATTATTGATTTATTCTACAATATACATTGTTATAAGAAGAACAAACTACTGGAAAGTAAAATGTGAAGGTGTCTCTATAATACAATAGAACATCTGGAAATGTCTAACCTACATGGAATAGAAGTACACAGCGCTGGTCTGACAGCGGTTTCAAGAGCAGATAACAAATGTTTCAGTACCAAAGATTTATTTAGAAGTGAAACCGTGTTAAAATGGTTCGGGAAAACATATAGTAACAGCAGCAGATATCACAGATCAGCACTAACGGCAAACAAGTAACTATGCGTGCCCAAATACATATAATTATACTGGATTATAATGGCAAAACTGAAACTGGCTCAACATCGGAATCTGTGAGATTCCCCAACACCTAAGCAGAAAGGGTTAATAATTCAGGAATGGGTTTTTATTAATATGTAAATTTTGTGCCTCTGTTCTTTAACATTCTTAACACAATTTATTTTAGTGGATGTGAATGAAGGAAACTTTTTTATGAGTTATCCAAAATAAAATTTTAAAATATTGCTTGGACTTACAGGTATCCATCATAGCACAAGAAGAATGTTAAATAAACAAATTAACAGGGTATATTTTAATGTTTAATAACACTTTTCAACCAATTATTAACACATGTGATAACATTATTTTATCGGATTGGTTGGTAGATACAAATTTTGAACATTTTGGGTAACCTAACCCATGTGTGGCATGAGACATGTACCACTTTTTGGACAGCCTTAACAGTAATAAGTGACATTGTCTAAGTCCATGTGTTATCGTGCAATATAATTTTCATAATATGCTCAAAAGCAAAAGGTGATAAAGCTAAACTTATCTGGCTGGGGATTGTTCAATAGGGCGAAACAAGGGCTCCTTGTTTGGTATTTCGATAGAAAGATTGTTAGAATGGATGTTCGGAAGCTTTTTAAATCATGACGTCATCATAAATCTATTTAAAAAATAAGGGTTTAAGAGCTTAACATTGTTCTTAGTGTGTAAAACTCTGTCATTTCACTACAGCCGGCTGTTAAGTAAATTGTCTAGCATAACGCAGGTAGTCTAGTCCCTGCATAATACTGAAATGAGTTTTTTAATTTCATGTTCAGTCTTATATATGAAGTTATTTCATGACAAAGTCATGTTCTTCCATTTAGATATGCAGGAAACTCAAGTTAATGTGACTGTAGCTGATTTATGTCTGTATAATGCACCATTAGCCAACTGTCATTCATGGTTAAGAAATGTTTTAGATAAGACAATGGATAATGTCACCTGCGTATGGACTTGGGCAAAGATCATCTAAGTTTTTTGTTTATGCTGTATTTCAAATTACTTGTGCAGGAAGTCGTAAACTTGTACAATCAATTCAAAATCATAATTGGATATGATAAATATATAACATAAGGAGTCAACTGTAGGATAGCAAAACCCACAGAAATGGGTCACAGTGCTATCTGATGGCCAAATCTACAAAGTACAGTTGGCAAGATCAGCCACTACATGTTTTGTGTAGCAAATTCTCTTATGTGACCTAGTTATCAACCTCAGTGAAACATCTCGAGACGTCAGAACCAGAGGGTTCTATCTGCATTTTAACAAATTTTTACAGTAGAGCGTTTTAAAGTTTAAGACCTTCTGCAGGGCAACTTTATATTGTACTGAAAGAAATTCTAGGTTATAAATAATCAACAGTTTGTTAGTGTTTACAAAAACCCCAGTTTATTGAAATATTAGTAAAATACAATTTTTTAGGCATTTTTTAAACAAAACAAAACGTGCAGATGGAACCTTTTGTCCCTGAGTACAAATCAATATTTAAAGTCCAAAAGGTCCTTAATTCAAAACTGTATTTAAATAGTCTACATCAACTGTAGGCATCCATTTTCATCATAGATTTTATGTCTTTAATCTTGTCTGAAGGTTAATTTCTTCCTGTCTCGCACTACGTTTGCTCCCCAGAGAATTCTCGGCAGAGTAGTTGTTGCTCGTCCTGTAGATCTGTTCGACTTATTTTTTTTCACCAAGTTAATGCAGTTCCAAGGTTCCAAAGGATCATGGCTGGTTTTAAACTTTACTGATAGTAAATTAGATTGGCAAAATTGAAGTTGGCACACTTTAGTATAAGGGCAATCTTGATACGCAAGGTTCTTGCTTTGTGCTTGGAAGTCGAAGAAGTCATTTGTCAACATTTGGATTACTGAATAAGGTGACTTTTTATTAGATGCGATGATTACTCTTAAAAGAGAAAACAGGGGACCAAACCTCAGTTACTTTGAGTGCCTTTTCAATGTTGGAATGCACATTATCTACTTCCTGTATGCATGAATGGCCTGGAGTAGAATATTTCATTGTTACTCGTTCAATGTGTTTATTTTTTGCCATAAATAAAGAAAATGGCATATGAAATGACAGAGTTTCTGTTTTGGGGAACACAACTGTCACTCCACAAAATATAATCTTTAACATCTGGAAACGCTGAACTTATTTTTTCCATTATTTTTACCACTGCACTGGCAATATCATTTCCCAGAACGACCACAAAGCGCTTCATGCCAAAATGCGCAATAGCCTTTTTTGTCTTTTGAGCAATGTGCAGTTAAGTTGTATACGTTCAACTTTCTTTTGTAAAAAAAACAGCTTACGTTAGCCCTAGGTAGCGCTATAACATTTTGTAAGTCAAAAACATACAACGACTTCATTACTCTCTCGGTCTTTTTTTTCTTTCATTTCTCATAAATGTTTTATTGAACATATGAATCATCATATTTGGCAGCAAGCTCTTCTGTCATTCGATTTTCTTTTAGGGACATAGAGTATTCTTCGCACAAGTCACATCTGTCGGACTTGGGTAGCAAAAAATCCAAATTATATTCATTATTGAAAATAGATCTATACATTGATATGGATAGAGGTTTCACCTTAAGTTCCTTGCAATGTTCAAGGTACATGTCAAACATTCTACTGATATTTAAGTCAGGGCTAAGATATTCTTTTGCTGTTTTTGCCCTGCAGTAATGGGACTCGACTTTTGCAAAAGATTCAATATGTTTCCTAAGAATATCTTTATCAGCTTTTTGCGTCCTGTCTTTAGTTTTTTTTCCTCTTTCGTCCGATTTCGGTACTTCACTTGATTTGTCCTTATTATTATTGTGAACATTGTAAATGGTCTTCTGACTCACTAAAATAGTTTGGAGAAAAAACTGTTTACAAACTCTAATCTTTTCGTTGTTTATATGTAAAAAATATGAAAAGGAATTCTTTTTCTGGGGATTATTTTTCACCTTTGTTCTTACTGACATTTTGCACTCTGTATTTCTTAGTATGAAATGATATTTTTCATTTTGGTCTATTTTATAATAGCTCAGCATAACAGCTTCACGCTCATCTTTGCTTACTTTATTACTACATTTAAATTTACATTTTGCAGTCTAAGTGTTGAAGGTTCTCTTTGAGGAACAATCTTACCACATGAGCTGGTGTATGATCTACCCGTTTGTCGCCTCTCCTTCCTAACATTTTTCTTCCAATTCCTTCGGATTCCGCTGTCTTTTTCTAGTTTTTTTCTTTTCCTTCATCGGCGTTAGTTCATCAGAAGTGGAGTCTTTTTCTGATTCTGTTTCACTGTAAGGAACTAGAGATCGATTTATTTTTCCACTTTGGTTCACTGTTGGGCTAACATCACAAACAGAACTATAGCTTCCTTCATTTTCCAGAGCTGGATCGGTATTGTTCGTTTGGGCTTCACTGGAAGTTTTATCCGTGTCGTCTGCAATCAAACAACCTGAAAATAAACAAACGATGTTAGAACATAAAGCCAAAAGTCAACGATAAAGCTTTTTTAAAAGGCCCAAAGCATAAAAACATCATGTTTACATAATAAGTTTACAGTAGTTTTTAGTTATTCTCTGCAAGATGGAGACATACTAGGCCTACGCCATGGTTAAAAACTTCAAGTTAAGTAACATTGAATATTTTATGATGACTAACTTTTGTTTATAACCGTCAAATCATTGTTAAAATATAACAGTTAACCCACTAACTGGCAGTTGAAATGCGCCCGAATGTCATAGATTTTTAAAGCGATTTTGCAAGGGTTGACTATAAAATCCGTCAAAAATAGTCAATTACTGCAAAGCTACCTATATTTGATATTAAAATGACCACAGATATAATCTAAACAAATCTAAAATAAACAAATATATATATTCATACCTTTTACAAAGTCTTCGTCGTTTTGGGTTTGGTGAAAGAATACAATCCTCTTCGCTGTTAC
Organism: Homalodisca vitripennis; assembly: GCF_021130785.1. NCBI lineage: Eukaryota > Metazoa > Arthropoda > Insecta > Hemiptera > Cicadellidae > Homalodisca > Homalodisca vitripennis. The sequence continues at coordinate 33,598,684 of NC_060210.1, forward strand.
TGTCGTCAGGTGAAGGTATATATTCATCATCACTATTGATGTTTTCTATTGACAAACTATCATTTAAACTGTCATCAATCCATTTATTTATGATATCACCATCCATTTTAATATGTTTACAAACACACAATGAAATTACTTTTAACACATTAACACGACAACATAACCTTACCAGCAGTGAAACAATACTATTCCCAGCTGATGCAGATAGAACTGTCTGGTTCTCAAGTTTGCCAACTTATGCAGATGGAACTAAATTTCCCTGCTTGTAAAATATTAACTGTTCATAATTACACAAAGATTGTGTTAATATTTAGTACAAAAAGGCTTTAATGTACACATTAATACAATAAAATGAAAAAAATCAAAAAATTGCAGATGGAACCCTCTGGTTCTGACGTCTCGATCTGAGTTTTGGATTTGTCTTTGGCAGAAGCATTGAACAGTAGAAATTTAGAAGTGGTCAAGAGGATATTCTAGCGATAAAAAATTGCTCATATTTGATTTGGATATATTTATTAATAATGTACCATATTTTAAAAATGTTTAGAAAAACTTACATTTTTTAACCCCAACAGTACCAGTGGCAATTTCAGACCAAAACTAACACCTGTTCACACAACATTGTTATGATGGAAAGGATTGATGAAAATGTTGAGATTGCTCCAGTACTTTTTATCTCTTTAGACGGGTATGACCCAGGATTTCAGGAGTCAAGTCTGTAACAGCATCAGATTTCAGACACTGCATTAACACTGTTGTTTAACAGCATGCACTACCAGAGGATTAGTTTAATGACAAAACATTTGGTGATTTTTAATGTGCAGTGGTTATTAATTTCAGATTTGATGCATACATACGAGGTGTGATCAAAAAGTTCCAGGACTTTTTATATACTATGGGAATGCAATGTCTCACAGAGATGCGGTTGGCAGCATTGTATTCCCTGACTCAACAGTAACACAGCTGTGTTTGCAGATCAATCATAACATCACTGAAAGTAACATTAGCACAATTTGTTTGAGATTAGTTTTATAGAGTTTGGCTATTTTTTTGTTTAATAAAAATGAATGTGAAAGAAGAGCAATGTGTTTGTGTAAAGTTTTGTATGAAACTGAACAAAATGTTTTCTGAAACCTTTTTGATGTTACAAGAGGCTTTTGGTGAAGAATGTCTAAGCTGATCATGCTGCCATCAGTGGTTCAAGAGGTTTAAAGATGGCCGAACATCCACAGACGACGATGCTTGTTCCGGACGCCCTTCAACGTCAAATCAATGATGACAATGTTGCTAAAGTGAACGCTCTCATACGATCAGACCGTCGATTAACAATCCGTGAAATGGCAGAAGAGTGTAACATTTCATTTGGGTCATGTCAGGAAATTTTAACTGAAAAACTTCAAATGCGTCGTGTTGCAGCAAAGTGTGTGCCAAAACTGAAGACCAAAAACGTTTTTCATGTTTCTGAGGAACTTTTTCAAAAGGCAAATGACGACGAAAGCTTCTTGGATCATGTCATTACAGGAGACGAGACATGGGTTTTTGGTTACGATGTGGAAACAAAAGCCCAATCATCACAATGGACATCAAAAGGCTCTCCAAGACCCAAGAAAGCATGTCAAGTCAAATCAAATGTGAAGGTCATGCTTACGGTTTTCTTTGACTGTAAAGGTGTCGTCTACTATGAATTCCTTCCACAAGGTCAAACAATTAATCGTTTTCTTTGTCTTGAAACCCTCAGAAAATTGCGTAATGCTGTGAGAAGAAAGAGACCTGAGCTGTGGCAAAGTGGTAATTGGGTCCTTCACCATGACAATGCTCCTGTTCACTCTGCATTATTTATCCGTGACTTTTGTGTAAAAAACGCAATGACTGTCATTCCTCAGCCCCCCTACTCACCTGACCTGGCTCCAGCAGACTTTTTTTCTCTTCCCGAAGCTCAAGAGACCCCTGAAAGGACGAAGATTTCAAGCAGTTGACGAAATTAAAGAAAAAACGACGGAGCTGCTAAACACCTTTACAAAAGAACAGTTTTCTGGGGCCTTTGATCAGTGGAAACACCGGTGGGAAAAGTGTGTAGCTTCCCAAGGGGAGTACTTTGAAGGAGACAAATTCGAATAACCTGTATGTTGTATGAATAAATGTATAAAAATTCAGTCCTGGAACTTTTTGATCACACCTCGTACACATGGGTATTGTCAAAATATATACATAGAATTTAGATGAAAATTCACCCAAGCTTGAAATATATTTGTATCCATGATAAACCAGTTCGCATACACCGATTAACTAAAGTACACAATCACGTGATAATTTTTAACTAAAAATATAAAAAAGTAACTAAAAATATTTAAGCTAAATGTATAACGAGTGAAGAATACATGCTGACAAGTAATTGGTCATGTGATAGTTATTTTCAGACACGATAATATCTGCACTCATTTTATCAGTGGGTAAAAACTGAAGTATTAGGGGAGAGTAGTTTGCCCTAAGGTTGACTTTTTAAATGATATCTGCTTTTGATTGAACAAAAGACAGATGTCGGGTTATCTATGGTGATAATGGTGTTCAAGTTCAAAGAGTGCAGTGGATGGTGTCAGTTCACAAGAGAGCTGACAACATAACTGTCCCAGACCCACCAAAGGTATGTACATTCATTTTATATTTAACATATTTTTTAAAATTGAATAATTTTGGTAATCACCGCACAATTTTGAAGCCACAATAGGACAGACATTCTACTTATTAATATATAAGCAATTATTGATTATGGGACCTAATTCTTTAGCCAGTTATTCCTAAAAAATTGTGTTATTGAAGTCTATCACACTCCACGTGGGATGGAGTGATTTGAAGAGCATTTGAAGAGTTTAATAAATTAGTTTTATCTTTCTGAATCTGGAAAATAAGAAACAAGTAATATTTTATTGTGAATTGGCAATTACAATTCTACAGAGTTTACATTAATTTGTGCATAAATCTCTTAATTATGCTGAATTTTATTTCAGGTAAAAAGTCAAGTATAAAATTATTGTAGCATTATCTTACTTTGTGTTTTATAAATGTAATATTAATAAGATGAACTAAAATTGATTACATACCTAAATTACTGACATGTTTATTAAGCAAACCAACCAATTCAATTTCAGGTTATAATTCTTTGTGATTATTTTCAAATAATTCCTTTTTTCAATAATTTTCCTTAGATAGTTAAAAAAGCATGTAATTTGTGTAAATGTAAAATATGATTTTTTTAACAATCACAGTATTTGAAAACATAACAGTGAAATAATTAACATGATAATGCTCAATTTAAATATATCAAGGTCATTCAAAAAAGTTAAACTATTGGTCGTTAGAGCACAAAATGAAAAATGTTGTATAACTTCTTGAGGGGTGAAAACTTTAGGTAATTTTGTAAGCAATCTGATAAACTTTCTTTTTTGGGAACATATTAAAGTGATTTTCTTTGTAAATTGAATAAAATATTGATATTTTTTTAATGTGAAGTAAAGAACTCATCCATTTGTTCAGGACATGGATGATTGTTCAGGAAGAAAGAATAAAGTTATTGTTGAAGACAAGTGTTTGAAAAATGCAAAATGTCCACAAACAAAATATATGCACAATCTATTAAAAAACCATTAAAGATGTATTCTAGAGCCTGGGAGTAGAGCAAATTTCATACTCTGAGAACTAAGCCATTAACATTAAGAAATTATAACAATTGCTCATATTTATGTATGAGAATTTATTAACATTTTGGATGAAGATTTACTCTTGTATCAATGGTAATCAAATCCAGTTAATGGGTTAAAGATATAAGCTGTTGGCCTTATACAATTCTATTTAAAAATAGCTTCAATATTAGGACTGGGTTTTCTAATTCCAGACTTAGAAAACGTAGATTCTAAATTACACTCATACTGGTTTTAAGTATTGTATTGTGTCTAGATTATATCTTAACTATCAATTGAATGTACAAGCATAACATATTTTTCTATTAACTAACAATCAACCAGTAAGAATTACTCTTAACTAGGTCATCCTTTATCTTTTCATAAAAATTGCATAATGTTGTTTAACCTAAATTTGAGATTATCATACTCGACAATCATACATCATCGTTAAACCATGCTGATCACACGTGAACAGAATTTAAATCCTCAATTTTTATGCCTATAGGTTAACAATATTGACCAATTGTATTTGATTGTAACCTTGTCACATTATCAGTGATTGATCTGCTTGTATCACGCAGTAAGAAAATCTTCCGGCGATGTTCAGTGGAGCCGTTCTCACAGGCACTTCTAACCATCTTGAAACACTAGAGTAGTCAAGTGTCGTATGAAAAGTGCACTGCAATTTTGTAGTCACAAACCGAGTGCATGATTTAAAAAAATTATAAATATTAAATTAAAGCTTTTTTTCCATCTTTTTTTAAAGCATATAACCTTACCTTTCTGAAGCAGTTTTAGGTATAAATTAGAGCAAATATATTACTAATAAAGGTATACTATAAACTTTATTAATTATATATGATAATTAGAGTGTGGCTGCTGAGTAGCAGCTGAGTACTCTTCTGTACATGACCTCGTTCTTAACGAATCTAAGACAAAGCAGATAGCTCTGGGAATAAATAGAGAGAAAATTTCAGAGCTCCCCAGTATTACAGCAACCAACGAAGTAAATCACTTAGGGATCGTGATAGATGAAAAGCTGTCCTGGGAGGGGCAGGTAAACAAGCTCTGTAAAAAACTTAGCTCAGCTATCTACGTTATAAAGAGGATCAAGACAATAAGCACTCAAGCAGCCAGCAAAACCTCATATCATGCACTGTTTGAGTCGCACCTGCGGTATGGCATTGTGTTATGGGGAGGCTCAACAGCAAGAAATATGCAGCGCGTACTGATCCTGCAAAAGAAAGCTGTAAGAGCAATATCTGGCCTGGGCACAAGATACAGCTGTAGACAATCTTTTAAAGACCTAGGGATCCTCACTGCACCCTCATTCTACATCCTGGAGACAATAATGTATGCCTCTACACAAGACCTGCCTAGTCACCAAGACAGACATGCCTATCATACCAGAAATGCTGCAAACTATGCATTACCTCCACACAAGACAGCACGCTACAAGAAGAAGCCAACCTATGCTGGAGCAAAATTCTTTAACCGCCTACCAGAAGCACTCAAGAGTATCAGCCGTAACCTGCTCAAGAAGAAGCTAACTGCCTGGCTGCTAGGGAGATCGTTCTACAGCCTTGAAGAATTCTTGACCTGGAGAGAACGTGAACATTGACCACTTAGTATCCACTGCTTAGTGTCCTCTGACAAATTATTCAAATGCTTCATATCCTATACTGTTTGACACCAATTCAGATCTTGAAGATCTTGTATTAAGCCTACTCAATAAACTCAATAAAGTGGTTAATCATTGTGTTTGTTATGTAAGGTTTAGATGGCCATGCTTCTCTTTATTTAGAATCCATGTATCATTCAAGTACTAATTTCATATTTTCTGTTCAGGAATACAATTTTTCTAAGTGCCCTATTTTAAGTAGAGCTATGCAGTGAAAGAAAAAAGTTCCTAAAATTTACTGTATGTTTATATTTTATCCAACAGTACTTTTCTTCAGATTTCGTTGAGCAAACTGCAACAAAGCCAAGCGTAGAGGGTTTGTAAACAAAATTGGCGTGTGACCCAATGACTCACATGGTGATGGGAATAATGATGTTAATCTATCTACTTCCTACTGTTGTATACTGAAAAAGATATTTTCAAAACTCATTTCCAAACAAAGCATTGCAAGAGTAAAGTTGTTTCATCACAGCAGACCACCTAGTTCAGATTATTTGCATATCATGATGCAATCAATAGTGGTCTATTCCCAGATTATTAATGTAAACATATTCTTAACCCATGATGTACTTTAGGTGCATTGTTAAATGATGTTATAATTTTTTAAAGATTATTAAACTATTTGGCATTATTACAGGTTTGTATTGTTCTATTAAGAAATAATAATAAAGTATATAAAAATAAGATCTAGGTTTGAAACACAATAAGTTGTGTTTAAAAATGCACATTATTGTACTCACATATGTTTTAAAATGCATATGTGAGTACAATAAAACCAAAAGGTAGCTGGAGAATTATATGGGTATAAAGTGAATTGGTTCATCTATTGTAGTGTAATTATCCACTTGTTTCACCACAACCTGGTTGTGTGGTGAGATATATTGAAAAACACACTCATAACAAACTAGACAATCATGACCACTTCAGTCTTGATAAAGATTCATTATCAGGAGGGATAAATACAAGTGACATATCTGGAGAACTGAGCAGTGATAGCTAGGATTGTGTGAGATAACAGCAGTGATTGATTTTGTGTATAACTGTGTGTGAGAGACAAGGTGTGTAGTTTGTGTAAATTTTGTGTTGTGTATTGTACAGCCATGGCCGAGTCAGAGGGTCAGACTATGCAGCCTATGCTTAACAATGGTCCCAGGCCTGCACAGGAGGGCATGAAGGGTCCCCAGTATTTCTTCACCATTGCAGGTATATATACTTTTATATCCTTATGAATATTTACTGTTCAAATTTTATACCAAAAAATAAACAAAATTCCTTTTACACATACACACACGCACACACATGCACGCACGCACGCGCGTGCGCGCACACACACACACACACACACACACATGCATATGACAAAACTGTATGAACATTTTATTCTAACTACTGTAATATCTTAAGTAATCAAAATCATTTTACTGTCATTTTGTTTAAAGAATTTACAAAGTTTGTCACGAATGATGTATAAAATGCAGTACATTTTACATCAGGTGATTTAAACATTGTACATGTCAGTATAAAGTATACATTGACATTTATAACATTTACCTCTGAATTTAGAAATTCATTTACGAAGTAAAAGGTTTGAGTGGTGGCAATTTGTAAATATTTATTTTTAACATGTGAAAATCCAATATTCTCTATTTTTTTTAAATAAGTATTTTTAATTCTTACATTATTTAGCTGTAGGCAGAACTAAGCCATTAGTGTGTCTTCTAATGATAATTATTAAAATCATAAATGATAATTATAATTTATTAATGTTTCAAAATTCTCTCATATGTAAACAAATGATAGAACATAAAAATGCATGGAAAAATTATTACATGTTGTCAACTTTCAAAAAAGTTGAAATCATAAATAATACTGAAACTGTAGATATAAAAAGTATTTTACATAAAGACAAAGTTGTTCATTCTTGGCTTAACTTGAATAGTAAATAAAGTGAACACTACAAAATTGGTTAAAAACATCTTTGTTTGAATAATAGCCTATTATGGGGTACTCTTACTCTGTTCTTTATTTATAGTAATTGGAAAATTGTAGTAAAAATCTTCACAACAACCTTTAACAACACCCTTTGTAATGAGACTAAACTAGAAAATCTAGTTAAAATAACAATAGCAAATCCATGAATAACACAAGCAACAATCCAAAATCTTCCTAATATAATTTATTTAATTATGAATATTATTTTACAAACAAAACCATTAAATTTTAATTGGAGTTTAAGCAATGAAGGAAAATATCAGGTATCAAAGTAATTTTAATCAAACAACAAAAATTAACTTTGACCTTACATAGTCATAAGTGATCCTTCATTTGTGGCATGGACTTTGATCTCTAAATAACTACATTGTCACTTATCTTAAAGAGTGAGAATATTACCTAATTTTTTGTATAGAAAAGGAATAGTGTGCATGGTGCCCTCGATTAGGTACAGTCTAAAATACATGTTTTGTCCCATTTATTATTTTGTCAACGTCTTATCATTTTTTGAGTAGAATACAAAAATAAAATCATAATTTTCATATCAAGCAAGGGATTTTTTAATATCTAATAATATTGCTATAACTTTTATTCAATCAATAGTTTGTATTTGAAAAACATTACATCCAAAATTTATTCACTTGGTTAAATGAAGAAACAATGAGGGGGGGGGGGGCAGTAACCAGTTTACCTGTCAACTCACATACAAGGTCACATAGCGTACTCAGTGCTCTGTTATCTTCTAAACTGATCACTTTATTCTTGTGAGGGTGATCTTACGTGGTATTGTGTGCATATTTACAATGGCACGTAAATGCTTAAACATCCTGATATGTTTTGTGGTATATAAGTGTGTGGTGAGTTGACAGTTACAAAGAAGAAATGTTACTTCTTTAATAGAACAATGTAATGAACTTTTTTGGCTTTAAAGTGGGAAACTAGAATAAAAAGTTGGCACCACATATTTTTGTGTTACATGCTCTAGGCTGTTTGACTGGACGGGCTAAAGGGTTCCCACCTTATGCCATTTTTGTTTACTGTCAGGAGAAATTAGGAAAAGCATTTACATGTTCTGACACAAAGTAAGAAGAAATTGAAGATATATAAGATCCTAGTTTCGAGCTATTAACTGTAAAATTAAATTAAATATTGAATAAAAAAAAAACAATATATTCAATTGGCGAGGTTAGGACTACTAAGTCCTCTCTTACGACTAACCATAAATTTATAAGTGATACTTTTAGTGTAAAACAGAGCCACAGTAGAGTCTACATTACTGTTTTACATTAAAAAATAATAATCTATATTTATATGAAATAATAAAAGGAAAAAAGGTTCTTTAAAAAAATTAAAAATAAATAAATCAAATACACATTGGAAGGAAATTAACAGACATTTAGCCATCAGCATTCATACAAAGCCATCATTCCATACCCTATGCCAACTAATTGCCTTATAACTGTGCCTTGTTTATGAACTTGAGGGGATCTTAATAACCTGGTTCGTGATTTAAACTTATTAGGAAAAAGTAGAACTTTTGGGATCATGCCTTAAGGGTTGGAACTTACTTGATAAGAGTACCAAACGACTCGTATGTTGCTTTAGGAATAGGCTAGAGGATTTTGATGATTTGCTTTCCAAACTAAATAATGCTAAGATAAAATAAGGCATTGTTATAGGTCAACAGACAAGGCAGCTGATTAATGATGATAATTTAGAGATAAAGTTTAAAGATTTAGTAAACAGTCTGGATCTGTTTGAAAAAGTTAGTTAAAAAAATGCTAGGAAACCATAAAGCCAACCAACTATTATGAAGAATGTGTGAACAACCTGCTGACAACATATAGTGACTTTAACTTCAACTTGCCTCTCATAAATCGTTTCTTTCATTCCCACTTGTGTTTTTCTCACAGAATGTAAGAGATATGAGTAACAAATAGGGAGAACATTTTCATCAGGATATTTTAGTTTTGGAAATGGATTTTAAGAATGCTGGCTAACTATTGCTGGATCCTTAAAAGCAAGAAGAGAATTGTTATTGAGAAGTTATTGAAGAGAATCCTCTGCAGCCACCTTTTAATGCACCAAATCTAGATAGAAATTGCTGTAAATTGGTACAAAATTGAATAAAACCATTTGAGTGTCACAAAAAACCTTATGCGATTGAAAAGCTATTGTCATTTTTTTGTTTAGTATAAAAGATACTAGTTCAGATAATAAAACCTTTGTGACTACATTTTCTGGCCTAGTGATAATAAAGTCGACAATCTGAACCAATCGCTTACTTTGAGAAGTCTTAATTGAAATCAACAAACTTAATTCTTAATCCTAGACATCATGAACTCTTTCAATGAGTTATATACTTTACCGTTACGTTTGGCAGCCACCATGAGTGCGTTCTGTGCGGGTACTGCGCTAGCTTGGACTGGTCCCGCTCTGGAGGTGATCGTAGCTGTGGGTAACGCCACGCGAGACCCAGACACCATCTCTATCACTGAGGAGCAAGGCTCATGGGTCGGTGCACTCATGCCAGTAGGAGCCCTGGTAGGGGCGCTGCCTGCTGGCTACTTCTGCAATCTCTTTGGCCGCAAACTTGTCTGCATCTCGCTGGCCATCCCCTTTATCATCAGCTGGTAATATTTTATTTCATTCAAATTTAGCTAGAAAAGAGAATCTGTGATTTGATATTTAGCTAGCTGGAATCTAGGTGGTTCTCTTGTAGTGTGTTTGTTTTAATACTTTTACATGGTCTAATGACTCACAATAAATAGACATTATGTTATTTGAATTGATTTGCAATACTTGTTTTTACTTGTTTACTTAACAAAGGAATCACTACAGAAAGACCAATATTTCAAGACACTGTGTGTATACGAGTGTACTGTTTAACTATAAAATCATTTATGTGTAAAGCTCACACATAAACAACTAAATAGATAAACAATTTTTATCCATCACATATAGGATAGAGTGTTATCATGTATGTTAACTCATCCAAGTATGTATGGGATGAGGTGATCCAATGGAGAATGCCACAACCAGATAGATTCTTGAGGCCAGAGAATTTTTGTTTTTTGTTTTTTTTAAGAGTTTAAGTCCATAAACATACAGTTTTTGAACTGTCTCCTCAGTGCTTAAGTAAATTTAAATGAACATTCACAATCAGTACCTAATCTTGTTTATTTGTTTGTATGTATATTAAAGCATTTTATGAAGTGTGAAACTTAAATGTGAATTACAGAATATCTAGTCATTTTTAATAATACTTTTGTGTTTATTGTAAAATTACGAATAAGATATTTTGTTAAATTTCTCCCATTTTTTATTTTACCCTAATTCTTTACTCTGTGCTGTTTACCAAAGACAAAATAAGAGATAGAATGAGTGTACCACATAAAAGGAACAATTAACAGTTAATAAAAGTGACCATTTACACTTAACCTAGGAGTTGTCCTATGTTTGGGTAACTAACTCTACAGAGTTTCACACTAAAGTAATAACAAAAACTAAATATGAAAGTATAACTAATTTTATACAAACAAGCATTCTGAATGTTGGACTTTAAGGTTCTTCAAAAACCAATCAGTAAACAAGTTACTTGTGAAAGAATATTTTGCTTTACTGATTAAACATATTATAGTCACATAAATTTTATTTCAGGTTGCATTTGGGGATTTATCATTACTTATAGATCATTTTACAAGTAAAGAAATGGTTATATCTAAGCGCATTAGAACAGGACACCATATTCATTGATAACAATTGTTCTTATTTGTAGCCTTGTACATTTTCTGTAACTCATGTTTCTAGAAGCTGGGAAAACCAACATTTACCAACTTTTTATCTTTTCTTTTATGCAATTGAGTATGATGGTTTGTATATTTGACCAGAGTAAAGGTCATGCACTTATCACAAAACATTTTTTGTTGATAACATTCTCCTAACAGACTATATTGTTATTTTTAGCAATTAGGAGCAACAGTACTCTAATTTGTATGTAATATTAATATTTCCCCCTTAATAAAAATTTAATTATAGCTTCCTTATCTATTTAAAATTCCATTTGTTGATTGAAGATGGCTTTCGGTGTGGAGTAAGGAACTATTCAAACCCTTTATACTAGTTATTTCACAATATCAACAATGGCATGATATTTAATAACATTGAATAAATGTAACAACAGATTTATTGATACAAGCATATCTTTAGGTTTCTAGGTGATGTGATCATTCAAAGTTCTATACAATAATTTGATTTCTTATTATTATTGTTCATTGTTTAACAACAAAACTCACAAAGATTGTAACTCTTCCAATAAATTAAAACTATTGAAATTTTACCAAAACTACAGACATTTGGATGTGTACAAGTTAATTTCCTATTAATTATTATTAGTATAAAGTAGATTACAATTAATAATTAGTAGTGTCAAAATTTATAAATTTTAAAGCTGTGACTTGCGGCAGCCGTGTATTTGTGTCTGTTTTTTTGAATATAGAGTGTTGTGCAATAGGGGGGTAATACTAGTACAATTCAGATGATATTCACTTAAAAGCTATTCAAATTTACAATATGAAAATTTTTAATTTTCAGAAAATAAAATAGGAAAATGTGCTAATTATCTCTCTTAATTCAGAAATTCCATTAGATGGATTATATATTGGTGTATATTGCAGTTTGATGTTGATAATACCCAAGACTGTAAAAGTACAGGGCAAGACATACAATTTATTTTATTACACTGTTACTATAACTATTACTTATTTAGAAATGTACATGTTTCGAAACTGATTTTCATTTCAAACACAGTTTGCTGTATGTGATTTGATTTTGTTCTCTATCAAATGTTATAAAATACTTGTAGAATATTTATTACAAGGAAGTTAGAATATATATATATATATATATATTTTTTTTTTTTCTAGTTTGTATATTGTATATATACTTTGATGTATTTATAACTTTGCATTTATTGTTAGGTGTCTCATAACAATGGCATCAAGTGCATGGGAGCTGTACATTGCCAGACTCATCGTAGGTGTAGCTACTGGAGCCTCCTCAGCTGTTGCTCCCATGTACGTTGGGGAAATTGCTGAGAGCTCAGTCAGAGGTGAGATTTTATGTATTAAGATCTTGGTAACTTTTGGATACTGTTTTCCTTCAAAGCAATGACAGGTAAAGATGCTGAAGGATATCATCACACTGTTACTTTCATTAAACTGCGGTATTGTCACAAAAAGAGGCTTAAAAATTCAACATATTGTTGCCATCTTTTAAAGGTATGAAGAAAAGCTACACCAGTAATGAAGCTACCATTTATGGGAATTTTGTGCTGAAATGAGGGATCTACAATCTCCTTCATTAAACTATCAGAATACTCAAAAAGTATAATCACTGTCGTTAACTATCATTGTAATTTTGTGCATTACTTCTTGTTTAGGAGATGTGGAAATAATTAAATACATTTCTAATCTAAAATATTGTACATTTTCAACCCTACAATAAGTTTTAAGGATGCCAAAAAACAAAATAAAGATATGATGAAGTTTATATCTCTAAGCATCCAAAATTTTGGGTAAAATCAGGTAACATTAATAAATTAGTCTAATAATTAATTATTGTTATTAATGAGTTGTTTCAAATATCTAAAAATCATTAACTCAATTACCACATTGATTTCTAATGAATAAGACAATGAATGAATTAATAATAAAGTTTCATTCTTTGTTTATATAACCATGCAGTGCCTCGCCATTACCATTACCATTGTTTTGATGTTATGTGCACTGTTCTGTTAGAGTTTGAAGATGAAGGTATTGTGCAGAAGAACAGTAGTTGAACACCTGCATTCTGAACACCTACAAGGTTATTCTGTATATGATAAAGAAGAGAGAATTATGAGTGATAACTTCTACATTATAAGATACTATTTCTCTTATCGATATATTGAACAATCAAAGGGGTACAAACTAGGATCACCACAATATTGCCATTTGGATGTATTTTCTGCCAATAATAATGATAGAACAAACGCAGTATCAGTAGATAGTTCAATGTCAAGTAGAGATAAATATAGCAGACTCCTAGCTGTTTAAAAATTAGTCTGATCTCCAACTGTCTACTGATATGAGTTTTGATTTATCACAAAATAATACACAGTTTTTAGTCTATTATTTTTACCAAACAGTTAAAATTATAATGATATGGTATTGTAACTGTATGAATAATTAAATGTTTGCTTGTATACCACTTATTTAACAGATATATTCATTCATTGAAGGATAAATGCTGTTATTTATGTATAATAAATTCATTTTGGTACAACATTACTGTTCTTTTAGAAATAGTTCACTTTTTTACAGATGAGTTTGCAAAATATAATTTTGAACAGACAATTTTAACGCAACTAAACAAACATTCTACTTATAATCTAAAAAAATAATCTATGAAAATAATCAGTAATTATAAATGGATTATATAATTATATTTGTTTATTTTAAATGTATCATTGAACATGAAAGATAATATATTATTATCTTATCTGCTTATTCCAGGAAAGTGACGTATGTGTAATTGAAACTGTATTTACTACCACTATCTCTTGAACTTTGAACATGCTCTGAGTAAATAAGTATAGATTGAAGTGTAGGAAAACTCAATGACTTAGAACATCAACCTGAGGGCTTAATGTACCTTTTCACAGGATAGAGTAAAGGCCATAAACTATATGAGATGATCTATTTCAGATCTATTAACAGTCTGAATAATGGTTCCTAGTCCATCTAGGTATATTTGTTCCATAAGTTTAGCTTCCATAAATCTGCTCTTATGCATTTGCACTACACAATCAAAAAAGTCTTCTTGAGAATATTTACTGAATGCCTGTGCAATGTGAGTTGCTGAATGTCTATAACATAAGCGATTACGATTGTATATCTTCATTATTCATGTTCAGTAACAAAAACAATAACCCAGCCTATGTCACTCCTTGTCAACTTTTAGGTTTTTGATTTACCTGTAACTGTTAACATTGTCAATCAATGTATATATTATCATTGTCAAATCTCAAAGACAGTAAATATAATAAAGATTACTTAGGAAAAGACAGAATGTGTTGTGATCACCAGAGCACAAATCATGTATAATAGAATTTCTGATATAAGAAGTAGCTGTGGTGGAAAGGAATAATTCAATGTGAGTTTAACTCCATTTCACTTTCTTCTTAATGCAGCGATGTCGAAATGATGTAAAGAGTACATTTTGAGGTAATACATTTGACAAATATGACTCCATATTCCAGAAGTTAAGTATGTGATAGTAGTGTCAGGTTTCAGACACTACACTAAGAGGAAGGTGAACTGGAGCTAAACTCAACATTCAAATTCCTGATATATTTATCACAAGGTCACACCTTCTATCACCTTAAAATTGAAGTTCAAGCAGTTTATGAAAACTGGCAATTTGAATAAGAGAAAACCACTTAATTGGGCAAACTAAAATTGTTAAAACGTTTAATGTTTATAACTTAGTTGTTTATATAATTATAAAAATCAAAAGATGGGGATAGTTTATACCTATACCTACAATTGAAAGCTTGCTTTACCTGTAGGTATAGGTATAAACTATCCCCATCTAAGTTGCCATGTATTTGAGATCCAGTATAAACATGAATTTAAACTCATTAACCACATTAGGCGTAATTTTCTTTTTCAGTTTAAATTCTCAATACATTTGATGCAGCCAGTATTTATTTGAAGAGTGTTATACTCACTTAAGTAGCAAAGTTTTACATGAATAGTGTTGAACATAGATGTTACTATTAAATTTGGTGGTCTAAGTAACTAAATAAAATTTCTGAGAATGTTTAAGATTTTTCCAAAGCAAACATGTGACTTGGTGGTTGTGTGCATAAGCAAATGATTAGAGTGTTCTTTCTTTTGTTGTGCCAACAGTCACTGGTAATGTTTATTTAAACATGTTAGAGCAGCAGGCTTTTTCAAAATTACAAATTATACTCTTGGCTCTTCTCATTAGTTTAAAGAAATCAATGGGTAGGTAAGAGGCAATGGTATCCTAGAAGTTTAAATTTAACACCATTAAATCTTTTCTGATTGTGTATTAGAAACATTATGTACTAAGAGAAAGTGTCCAAAACGATTCAGCATACCAGGTTTAAGTTAATTGTTATCTTGATGTTTGTAGGGCAATAAACAGTGCATATATAACATATAAATAGTGAACATATTAATACAAATTGCAATAAATTATCAATTTTGTTATGAAAATTACAAAAGATTATCAATAAAAAATGTAATTTACTTAGTTATAATATTTTTATTAAATTATAAATCTGTATACCGACAGAAAGGACTTGAAGGCTGTTATAATGACAGTTAAATGAGTTCTTTGTTTAAAGTTTGTTTTTGACGATGGAGGGATTGTGAAGGAAACATGGTTTTTCCAGACATTTACCATCATTCAGTTATACAAAAAAATCAGTAACACTACGTTTCGAGATCTGCAATTTCATATCTTTCCCAGGTGAATAACTAACCTTACATGTAACTACAATCTAGGTTAAAATAAACCAATTATTCAAAGTAGTTCATTGCGGTTGGTCGTTTAGTGCAGCCCTTTTGTGATCTGTATTATTTAATTCAGTTTTAATAATTATTGTTTTGTTTTTATTAAGCAAATATTTTAGAGATAGTGTGCATGAAATTAACACACAACATGATTGTTCTGATTTCTGACTTATGTGTGCCACAACACTCTGCTATGATTAGATTATTTTAACCTAAATTGTGGTTATGTGTTATGTTAGTTATCCATCTGAGGTAGAGATAAGGTTGCAGATCGCAAAACATAGTGTTACTGCATTTTTGTATCACTGTACAATGGCAAATTTTTGGGAAAATACTGTTTTTCTTCACAGTTATATGAGTGTATAATAGTTGGAATTGTTTTATTATTTTGGGATTTAAAATTGTTATCTCTTACAACAGTATAATAACTTACATTTGCATTTCTTTCAGGTTCTTTGGGCTCATTTTTCCAGTTGATGATAACAGTTGGAATCCTGTACGTTTACGTTCTTGGTGCATGTGTATCATACACTACTTTGGCCATCATGTGTGGCATTGTCCCCATTGGCTTCCTCCTGATGTTCTTCAGAGCCCCTGAAACTCCAGTCTATCTCCTGCAGAAGAATCGTCGAAGTGACGCTGAGGAATCTCTGAGGAGACTGAGAGGGCCGTACTATGATGTCAAGAATGAAGTGAATGAGCTCCAAAGAGAGCTCGAGAAGTCTTCAGATAACCAAGCTTCAATAAGCGATATATTCAAGAGGAAATCTGCTCTACGAGGCCTTCTGATTGCATTGGGCTTGATGACCTTCCAACAACTTTCAGGAGTAAATGCTGTTATTTTCTATGCTAATGCTATATTCAGGGATGCTGGAAGTACTTTGAGCCCCTCTGTTTCAGCTATAATTGTAGGAGTAGTCCAAGTAATCGTTACTTATGCTTCTTCCCTCCTTGTAGACAAAGCCGGACGTAGAATTCTTCTGCTGATCTCAGCTGTAGTGATGGCAATCTGTCAAGGATTGCTCGGCTTCTATTTCTACCTACAAGAGAGTGGAAGTGATGTCAGTAGTTTAACATTAATCCCACTCTCAAGTGTTGTCCTCTACATCATCATATTCTCCTTGGGTTTTGGTCCTATCCCCTGGATGATGACTGGGGAATTGTTTGCACCTGATGTGAAAGGTCCATCGACTGGAATAGCTGTTGGACTCAACTGGCTGTATACATTTATAGTTACAAAAACCTTTACTCCTTTCAAGAATCTGTTGGGCATGGGTGTTACATTTGGCATATTCAGTGTCATATGTGCAATAGGAGTGGTGTTTGTCCTGTTAATGGTTCCTGAGACTAAAGGAAAAAGTTTAGATGAAATTCAACAAATTTTAGGTGGTAAGAAACCAAAAAGAAACAATGTAGTTGCATGATTAATTAAAATTTTATAATGTTTGTGTCTTTGAATGAACTGTAAATTTTCATACTTTAGGATATGAACTTAACAGGGTAATTATTTAAAAGACAAAGACTGGCAATAGCTGTGATTTTATCTTTGTTTCACTGTCAATAACAGTGAATTGATTTTTAATATTAAGTATAGCTTAATAATTACGAATTTAGGTTAATATTTTTCTAAAAATATGTTGATTCTATTTTATATCGAATCTTGTCTATTTTTATACACCTTGGTTTAAGTTATTGTAATAAAACTCATAAGAAATCTCAACAAATTGATATTCTTTTATTAAAAAATATAATAAGAACAACAATAATTGGCTATTTTTTCTAAAATATTCTCACTTATGGACAGTAGGTAAAAGTGTGTCCTGTGTATATGTTGTCATTTTATGTACACATATAGTAAAATAATTGTATGATAATAACTTTAAGTGAGGTTCCTGATGAATAAGATTATGCAAGTTATGGTTTTATAATAGTTAATTAATATTTGAAATTGGTATAGAATGCTATTTTATTGTAAAAACTGTTGAACATTCTACTATATGAACATACATTATATAGTCCACCTAATAATGTAGTTTTGTATCATTAATATTACATTTGTCAAATAGTTGACATTAATTATTCTTATATAATTGACTATGGCCAGTGACTATGTGCAATATTTTGTAAATAATAATTTATATAGTGCTATAATTTGTATTTGCACATTAATTTGTACAAACATATTTTAAGTCTTAATGTTTGGAATGCTAATGTTTTATAGTTAAAATTGATTAGTTATATAAAATAAATATTTACTGTATATAGAAAATTTGTGTTACATTTCCTTGAACATAAAATGCTAGTAAATAAATAAAATAATTTTGAAGAATTTAAATACAATTTTTATGACAATCTAGAAGAAAATAACTAAACAGTCTTTGCTATACTCTAAATGAATTTAGTAGGCACCTAATGGGTGACAAAATTAACAGTGAACACTTTAACTTTCCAAATGTAATAAGTGTACTTTAAAAATTAAAACCGTGTTTTATAAAAAGGAATTTTTAATCAATAACAGATTATTTGGCTTTCTTCACCTAAATTGTTATTTTTTATTTTAATAGTCATAAAAATGTGGATATACTTATATACATAAATCATTGTCACTCTTCTGATAATGCATTAAGCAATGGCGTTTTTAAATTGTTTACTTATTTTGCTTGATTAGTTTTTAGCTTCATAAGACTATATAAACTAAACTGTTTTTAGTTGGTGCTGGCTATATAAGTTGTCAGTTATATACAACTTATATAGTTGATACAAGTGACATACAACATAGTCGATATTTATTACTTTGATATACTTTTGTTTGGGTTCATTATTACCAGAGACTATATTAACACGAGGTCTCTGATATTACAAATCATCAAACAGATGGTATGCTAAATACAGTATATACCGTAATTGTATAGTTTGACTAAGGTCAAAATTAAATTTTGACAACAACATAAAACAAGACAAATATTCCAACAATTTGTAACGTTATAAATTAAAATTGTTACGGATTGAAAAATGTTGAATAAAAATAATTTCAGTTATTAACAGATAGGGTTTAGAGGAAAGGAAAAAGACGGAAATAATAAATATAGTCTCTCAGGATTCATTGCAACATATAGTGATGTCATTCCAATCAATCCAGTATTCATTGCAACAGTTGAGTTGTCACAACAGTTTCAATTGGAATGACCGCCCCCTATTTGTTGCAACGGTTGTATTACCATGAAAGTTCAAGTGAAACCATTATTTTTTCGTTGTCGTGACAAGGCAACATCCAGTTGCAATGACTCACCTTAACCCCTCCACAAGAGCAAAAACTTAAACCTAATTTCTTTATAATGTTAGAATAATATTATACAAGTGCCTCATGATTACTTTAATGTTGTACCTAATTGTACTTTTAATACTTGTATGGCATTGGTTAAACTTTTGTTCACAAATCTGTATATGTTTTGTAAACGTAATAACTTACTTTTAAGATGGGATGTTAATAAAATAACATGTATTTTATATAAAAATACTATAATTATGTTTTTTGGTTTCGATATAAATAATAAAAGTACAAAGTAAACGAAATGAGGAAAGAAATCAGTCAACGATCCAATTATCGTAAGGAATCCTGTCAAAAAGATTGTCAATGAAATGCCTCATTGTTACAAGCAGTTTCTTCTTGATTGAAGGCTTCATCTCCCTCAGCAGCTCTTGAGCATTAGAATTGATGAACAGATTAAGGGCTGCCTCTGAAAATATACAGGTTTTCTTTTGTAACCAGAGATTGACAATTTATCAACACGTTTGATTTAGAATATACGAGTACTACTATTCCTAATAAGTAACTACATCAAAATCACGTTTATCCACAGAGGATGTATCCATTTTGTGGGTTATCTGTGATGTACATAGTAGCAATTTACATTAAGATTGTTTAAACATTGTTTTAATTATTTGGAACTACTAAATTTTGTTACTATGTTTTCTAAATACGATAAAATGTTGAAATTGCAATAAATAATAGAAGAATAGACTGTCAGCCAATATAAATACAGCTATTGGCTATTTTACACCTAGTCCCAGCAATTTTGAGGATTATTCATGAAAGTCAATTATCCGTGTTACCTACATCAACTCTGTGGATAACTCATAGTTTATTGGAGAAAAAAACCCATTTAATTTCTGGTGTCAATATTAATATCTACATTGCATCCAACACTCCCAGTTGCATTACTGTTACTTCTATTTACTTGACTTTTATTTACTTCTTTAAGATGTCAGACGTTGGCTTAAGTTGAATATGAGATAAGTGTAGTATGAGTGACGTAGAGCTATCTCAATTGATATTTAGAAGGAATTGGTCATATCAATAGTTCTGTGACCAAGGATCTGAATGACTTAATGATTGGCAGTGAGTGATGAGTCTTGACTCAGTTATCCCCTTAACATTCCCTTGTAAACCTGAAAATGCCATATATGTTTATTATTGCTCGCATGGATTACAACATGCAAGAACTATGCATGCGAGACTATGCGAGAATTTTTTAATCAAATCTCATCTCAAGTCTCAGTGCCTCCAGGTTGATAAATTAAAGCACTCTGGCCATTCTTATGGATACTGAGAAGTATCTGAATGGGTTAATACTATTACTTAGTTCATTCTATAATTATAAAAATTAAACTTTTCACATCGGTTTAAGGCCTAAAAGTTAAATTTTTCATCAATGATTGTTCACATGAGGAAGTTGGAAATCATGTCCTGAGGAGACGGAATCCACAAAAATCTTCAATTTAAACATATGTCAAGCTATGTATCAATAAAATTGAGCTCTTGTTAAAAAACAATGATATACAAATACTTTGAAACAAGAGCTTAAACAAGCAATTCACACTTAAGAAGACTTTAAAATGTACAAATTTAATGCAAAATAATGGTTTTCCTACTGGTGAGAGGATGTGATAGAATAACAAGTCAATAAATTAACAAATGTATTCTTAAAAGATATCTCTCTTGCTACAGATTGTATTTTGCTCTCATTATACTAAATTTAATTTCAATTTATAATCCCTTTAAATAATTGTCATTATTTCAGAAACGTCTAAATTTCATTTTCTGCAAATGACATTTTTCTCAACAAGATTTTTTTAATGTATACACTATTTTATACTTACAATTCAAGAGTTTCTACTAGTTCAACGCACCGGGTTAATGTTTTGAGAGATTGTGTAAATATAACATTGAAGCGACATGCAGAAAAAAGATTGGGTTTTAAAGCAAATTCAGTTAAGTGGCAGTTTATCAACTACATGAAATCATTAGTTGAGAAACTCAGAGACACACCTACAGAAAGATTTGACATACGTGAAGGTGCTGTAATACTCTTAAAGGGATTATAGATATTCAAGTACAAGAAAATATTGTATTATATACATTTAAAAATGACACTAAAATACTATTTCACAAAAAAAGGTCACCATAAAAAGAAACTTATAGCGGTGAACTAGTTTTGAAATTCTAGCTTTATAAAATTCAACTGCCAGAGTCTTCAACCAGGTAGTCACACCCTCCATCAGTTCCACGTTGTCATCAAAGTGCTGCGTCACAAGCCAGTTTTCCATTGCTGGAAACTGGTGGTAGTAGCTGGGTGCAAGATCCGGATTCTAAGGCGGACGTGGAAACAACTCAAACTTAAATGTAGCTAAGACTTCTTGAGTCTGATTTGCTGTGTGTGGTTGGTACCTATCTTGCACAACATTTATGGCAACTTAACTTCTGTGTAACAATTTTGTGTAACACAACTCCTTGAAATTTGAAGAAAACTACGTGAGAGTTCTGTTATTGTGAATCGACGGTCTTATTTAATGTTCTCATCGACTTTAGAGATAATTTCATCGGTTTACAATGCTTGGATGTCCACTTCGTTCGTCATCACGAACATTAGTTGGCCAATTTTAAACCTAATGCACCACTGACGCTTTCCACCTTCAGTAATCACATCACTCTATAAACTTCACAGAGTTGGTGATAAATCTCAATTGGTTTATTGTGCTTAGCAAACTAAAACCGTCACCAACCACAGTCCACAACTCATGGATTTTTAATTGCATCATACATTTTAAACTGCTATTGTAAAACAACAAGGAGCGACAGCAATCTCTCATGACCACAGCTGAATAGTCAATGAATGGAAAAACACACTGACATCAAAATGGCCACCATATTCCCACCCCTAGCGGCTACAGAGCGCAACGTAATCAACTTTCTGGGTAGCTCTAGTACTCATAAATGGATTAGAGACATCCAGTTTCATATGTTTACTGTATCTAAAATTCTTCCTGCAATAAACTATTTATAGAAGGTACTGCAAATTGAAGGAAAATGCTATCATAGTACACTTAATATCATTAACAAATCATTGAAAATATGTGAGGATTCGGTGGTGGAGATCAATAAAAGGCCAAGGAAAATACATAAAATGCCTGGAGAAATGCTGATGATTTAGGAATAAGCAGCCAACAGGTGATGAAATACTGTCTAATTAGATAAAATCATCGGCAAATTGTCAGCAGAGATGAGCAACAGATTTACTTCCCTTTCAAATCTAGAAAATTAATTTTGGTAATATCATATTGTGAGTTTAAAAATTATGTGAAACCTAGGATCAATGATGAAAAATTATCTGAATGAATGCTGCAAATTATTGGCTAACCATTATCCACAAGATATTTTTGAAGAAATAAAGAGCAATTAAGATACAAAATATGTTTTGATGTTGCTGTAAAGAGCAGCATGAAATGGTGAAAATTTAATTTAAAACCAAAAGGTCTATAAATTTGATAACAATCCTTAGCCACTGCCCTGCACACTTCTCATGATTCCACACAGATATACTGCAAATGATTATTTTGCATGTTTAATGTCAGAGACGTTATTTAAGATATTTTAGCAGCAAAGGCAAGAAAGGACAAGTTTAAAATATTTGATTGAGTCTATAAAAAGTATCAAACATTGTTGACGCTGTTCCTTAAACTTAAGACCATCTGCACATTGTATTAGAAGTGTATTTTTCAACAACGTTAAGTCAAATAAAAGTATTTGGTAGTTATTCATAATGTTATCTGATACCTTCTATATGTTTTATGCATATTAATACTTAAAAACAAATTATATTGGAGAGTGATTCAGTGACACTCACTACACACTTGAATAATTGTTCAATTTCGACACACTCCATGTTATGAGCCATGTTAGGGGGTGCCGCCACATACTTGTGCCCTGGGTGGTAAATATCGAAGAATTTGACTTTTTATTGGGTAGTGGGTACATTGTAAGTATAAATGATGGCAGTATAAATTAAATTTATAAATTTGTGGAAGTACTGCAATTGATCAGGATAATAACTGTAACGATTACAAAAATTAGTGATTTTTTTATGTATGGTAATAATTTTTAAATGGTTTAAAATTAATCTTGCAATAAATGTTATTACAACAAAACTTATAAATATATTATTTACTTTTTAGGTAAAAGAATAATTGTCTATATTCTAATCAAGTCAGTTATTAATTTCTTTAAAAACTGTTTCAACACCATATATTTTACATTGAAAATATGTTTTCCTGTCAATAACTCAATAACTATTCAACCAAAGTAACACAATTACATGCATTGGTCATGTTAGATAACTTCTTACAACAGATTACAATCGTCAATAAAATAACCAAAATGACTTGAACTCTAAGATATTATAAAACTACCAGGTTGTCCAATTAGCCGTCAGTCAGGAATTAATGGACGCTGTAAAAACATTTTATCAAGGAGAAATGCCTTAAGTTTTTTTCTAAATTTTAAATGGTTTGACTCTGTTTTGAGGTGCATAGGGAGTTTGTTAAACAGATTAATTGCATTGGAACGGAAAGCTTTGTGATGTGCAGGGACTTGAAGGTTGTTAGAAATTCTTAAATTATACTGATGGTTATGAGGAATTTTTAAATGTTCAATGTATTGAGTTAGAAAAGATAAAGTTTCATAAATATAAAGACATGGAAAAGTAAAAATATTGGAATACTTAAAAATCGGTTTATAAGATTGACTGATGCCTGTTAATTGAAAAATTACTCTGATCGCTCTTTTTTGTAGGCGGAACAGAAACAGTGTCCCTTTGTTCTCACACCTCCATATGGGCAGAGCGTAGACGAGATGCGGGTAAATGAGTCCGTAATATGCAGAAAGAAGAACATCAGAGTTAGATAATTATGCTAAGGTGCGGATGGCAAATATTCCTGAGCTCACTTTGTTGGATACATTTTCAATATGGTTGTGAAATTTTAGCTTATCATCCAAGGTCAGTCCAAGAAATGTCGTGTTGTTAATGGGGTAGATAGGAATTTCATCTAGATAGAATCTAAAATCAGGAGCGGATTTTTCAGAAATGTGAAAGTTTAGAAACTGGGTTTTAAATGAATTAATTGTGAGCAGATTACTATCAAACCATTGCACTAAACTGTTCGCTTCAACAAAAGTCAGTTGTTCAAGAGTTTCCACAGTAGGAGTCTCTGGACAGCAAAAGAGATGTGTCATCGGCGTAGAGAATGGCCCTGGCCGACTTAGTACCTACAGGAAGATCGTTGATACAGATCAGGAAAAGAGTAGGACAGAGTATGGAGCCCTGGGGAACACCTCTTGATGTAGGAAGTTTGATAACCTTTCACATTCCCTCCTTTCCTTCAATCTAATTACTGTAATAGACATCCAATCATCTAAGCTGTACTGTACTGAAAGCATTATTTATTAACTGTTTACATGTCTCCTCCCTTTCTGATTCATTTTTAGAAACAATAATTTCGTATAGTATGCAGATATAGTTAAATTACATGAAATATACTATGTAAGTTATTGAATTTACCTAATACAGCATTGCCATTGTGCACATTTTTTATCCCCATTTGAAGCTCTTTGGCACTGAAGTCCATCTTGAGGTCCTCCAGTCTTAGAAACTGTTGGCCATTGATCTCTAGAGGGCTGGCTCGGAAATACACTTTAGCTCGTACACCTCCTGAAACATGAATTGGCAAACCATGTTGTAGGTCTATACAACACTTACTCTTAATCTAAAAATTACACTAAAATTCATTTGGAATAAAGCAGGAATAGCAGGATAGTTGAATTATTATTTAAATATTTTCTGGTCTATAAACAATTTTTATTAATGTCATTCGTTTGTCCTAAAATGGTGTCTATAATCAGAAAACAAGCATTTACTTTAATTATTAGATTCTTATTGGCATTGATAAAATTAAGGTATGCAAAAAACATATGATCTAAAAAAATTACTGTATTTTATTTTTAACCGTTTTAACCCTTATAACGGTTGAGGTTAAAAAATATTTTGACCTTCATCAAAATTATTGTGGCTAATAATTAAATTATTTCTTTTGAAAAGTTCCTCTATCAATTTAAAAAAAACTAAGTACTGTGCTTATAAAATGTAAATAGGCTCTCGGCTTCTAGGCTATTAACATTGATTACATAATTTTTACAAATGGTAAGCAATAACATGTAACATTAATTCTTACTAATTTTTAAATAACTCTTAAGGTTTCAATATAATGGCAGTTTTATGTTTTCAGTGTCAGTTGTGTGTGTGTTATGTTCTCAAGTTGTCAGTGAATACCAACATAATTTTGTTTTTGATAGTCCAGAAATCAAGTCCATGTTTACACAAACAAATTTACATACCTAAAGGTTTACCTAAATTTACATACATAAAGGCCGGTATTGACAGTGCGAGGCTGCTCGCTGCGAATGCCTCGTGCCATCTGCCTCAGGGCGAGCTCTTCAGCTAGCAGCTAGTTTGTAACCACGAATGCTCACTGCGAGCACGCGAACCACCCGCATTCATAGTGAAGACAGAACAATATGTTTTTTTTTTTCTAGAAATGCGCAAGTTCCTGCCGCTGCTTTTGTTGTGATGGCGACAATTATTAGGAAAAAACAACAGAAAAGCGACGTAAATCCCGTTGGTGGATCATAAAATTTATCGAAATCGGTTATCATTGACTGCGATATTTCGCGCCACAAGTCTTCTCTCTTGTTTTTATTATAATATTCAGGGTGTTTCGAGTCCCACAGTAAACGTTTGGTTTCTAACACTCCACTAATTGTCTGATCATACCATAATTATCCATGATGACAGTTTCGTTGTGGAGGTTTATTGGTTTGCAGTGCAGAATTGTCTTGTATGGTGCGAGGCAGACAGCGCAGGTATCCACTTGACGCACAGCTCGGAGCGAGGCACCTTTGAGCACTGCTCTAAAACCGACAAGCACACGACTCGCCTCACATTGTGTGACGCGAACGCCTCATAGCGAGCAACCCCGGTATTCACAGTCCGAGGCAAAGCCGAGCATCCGCCACGAGGCATTCGCAGCGAGCAGCCTCGCACTGTCGATACCGGCCTTAATGTTTTTGTCTTCAAGATGATGGAGTCTAAGAGGTAAGGGATATTAAAAAAAAAACATATTTCTCTTGCACATGTACTATGAAATAGTTGGGAAATTAAGATAAGTATCAATCGATAGAACCAAGTATATTAATTAACTCAAGACATTATCAAGAGAAAATTAAACGCATTTACTGCCCTGCTCGTAACATGTACAGTATTCACTAAACATAGTAATGTGAAAGTCAAATTGGAGCCATTACTACCAGAGCAGTCACCAGTGATGTTAGTGAGATCCATGTATATATGTTTGAGCATGAGGCGATCGGCACAGAGCTGACAGAGCAGCACACCGTTAAGTTTGATGGTGACTGAGAGAATACAAACGAGGAGGAGAGCGACTCAGTAATCGATGGTAGCACTCCTTTAGGTGGACCACCAAACTCACGATGGCACACAGGCCAGAGTCGACACAGCTGCCCCATTTAAATGCACTACCTATGTGTATATATAATAAGGTAGTAGGAGTATGCCACACCACATGTCGCATAACAGACTTTGCGCAGGTGCAAACTTTCAAATCTACAGTTTATTTCATTCTTGAGAGGTCGTGCAGGCTATCATACTGAATTTGTTATATCCTCTGTGGCAGGCAAAGGAGAAACTGTGTCAACCTACTGAGTCAAAGCCTTAATGATGCTGAATGATAACATACTTTGAGCATGATAACAACCCACTTGGTAATTAGCTATTACCGACACTTTTAACAAGTAAGTATGATATGAATTTGAATATTGGTACAATATTTACATAGATAAGTTGAGTGTGACTCACCATACTCGCCCCAGTAGTCTCCACCCCCTGTAGCTTGGACCATAATGAGAACTCCAGCACTGCGGTAGTTTGCCCTCACAGAGATTTTGGGTATGTAAAAGGCCAATTGAAACTGTAGAGTGTTCAGGTCTGATCTGAACACCAAAATTGTAAGTTACAAGTAGAATGAACCTTTCTGATGAACATACAATATCTATTTGGTTATAGCGTTGTCAAAGTTTGATGAAAGATGGATTGATAATGTTAAAAAAAAAAAATGCACAAATCTCACACACACACACACACACACAATAAACGTAAGCGATGGCTCAACAGAAAATATGACTAATGTTTTGTCAACAAATGTAAAGAATTTTAAATTTTGTAAATTAATTTATGTTTTATGGAAATATTTAATAGCTTCCTTTAGGAACTTACCGTACTATATTGGTCCAGTTAGAGTTGTACTTCGACTCCTGGTACTGAGTTTTTGAATTTAAACATATTTTTTTCTCAATAAAATACATGTGAAAATGCTTGGCCTGTTAGCAAACTTTTAGTTTGGCCCTCAAACAAAAAGTTTGGAAACTCCTGATATAGACATAGTTACAAACAAACACACATTTCCACTTTATAGTAGGACCTTATTTCTTAATTTTTAAATCGGTTTGGAAAGTATACAACATCCAGCTACATATTGCGTTTAAAAGAACAAGTGTTCCAGAGGTATTCATAATTGGTGTGGGAATCCCTTCCAGTTATTCCGGGCACACAGTTTGTGACTCCATTGCCTCAGTGCTCTGTCTAGCTATGCCTACATACACTCATATCATATTTCACTACAATAGAAGGGGTTGATCAAATAATTTTTATTACATTCCTCATTAATGATTTTAACCATTACTCGTCCAAAACAGTTCATATTATAAATTAAATATATTAAACTACTTTGATCCATATTTAGACTATATTATAAATTTATGTTCCTGAGTAAAATCTGCATAAGACAGAACTCAGATATCCTTCTCAGCTACAACTAGCTTAATGTGGATTAATTCCAGTAAATAAAGTGTTTTGATTTAAACATACTAGTAAAACACAGAAGTTGCATAGAATGTAATTACAAAATAAAAAATACCGAAACAGTCTGATAACTCTCAACCAGAATTACACAATAAGCTTGAATGAACCAACAGAAGTTAATATCTCACCTAACTCCAGTGACGGTGAGATTGCTTACACCATAAGCTTCAATGTTGCGGAATGTTGCTCTGTAACCGTCAGGCCCTGCACCCAGTGCCAGATTGATCTCATCTATAGTGATGGGCTCCACTTCCGTTACTCCCAACTCTGGGATGCCTGTGTTTGTTCTATTCTTAGAAACATTATTGCAACATGACTAAAACATAATTTACTTTCATGCTGATTGCTATAATAATACTTAATTACATAAATCCTTTTATAAGCAATGAATTATTAAAAAACTTATTACCATAATAAAAACATTTAGTGTGTTATTCTTCCAGTCAAAGTAATGTAACATTATGTGTGTGTGTGTATGTGTTTTTGTATTATGGTAATAATAAGTTTTTTAATAATTCATTGTTTATAAGAGGATTTATGTAATTATGTATTAGGATAGCAATCAGCATGAAACTGTGTGTGTGTGTGTGTGTGTGTGTGTGTGTGTGTGTGTGTGTGTGTGTGTGTGTGTGTGTGTGTGTGTGTGTGTGTGTGTTTGTGTGTATTTTCAAAAAATTAAAGCTGAATAATACCAATTTGTCTTATGTGGGTATATAAATATAATTTTTTGAAAATAATACCTTTTTATTATTATATTTTAAATTTATTATCTATATTTTATATTAATAATCAATTTAGTTGAACAGTTCATGACATTGAATATAATAATAACTTGAAGAGATTTAGAATGTATCAGAACATTTTTACAGCAACCCTTTAAAACAATAAAGTTGTATGGCAAATAAAATAAGATATGGGATTATTATGATACTGGAAAACTTAACAATGAAACTAATTTATATCTCTGAATAGACTATTAGAGTATTTCCAGTTTCAAAAACATAGAAAAAGGTTGTATTTTCAAATAATATACTGATCTACACAAAATTATTATAAAACTGTATAAAATTAATCATTACTACCTAAAAATAATTATTCAGTAATAAAAAAAATAAATTATTTGATTATTGCTATAATATAGCATTGGATATTCAAATGGGTTTACTCATTCATTCAAGACTGTTACAACACTAGTGGGCACTTCTTACTGATCTATAAGCATGAAATTTAGTGAATACTAAGGCATTAAGCTCTGAGCACAAGAAAATTAATTAAGCTTTCCTTTTTTTGATGGACATTTTTATCTGAGAACAAAAGTGTTTTGTCCATTTCTCGTAGGGGATAATATAAGATATACTTTTAAATGCTTTTATTTATTAAACATACAATAACTTTTGTTTGATATGACAGCTTTTAATATTTACTTATTATAACCAATAAAGATAGAAATGTTTTGTCATCCTAAATCTGAAAATGCTCTTATTTTTTTGAAGAATAAACATTATTTGTGGTAAATTACTGTAATACCTTTTGAAAAGTTTTTTGAAGTATTTTATACAAAGCTAAAACTTGTATTTACCAAAACCCAAAAATAGTATAATCATTTTAATATTTCCAGTAGCATGTTTTTACATGAAAACAAAGAAAACCATTCACCCTACTAAAGATCATATGCTTGCTAAAAGTAGAGAGGAAGCACAATTTTAAAACTATTCAGAGCAGAACAAAAATCAGTAAATTTGTTCTACATATTTTAATGATTTTTTTTACGTTTGCATGTCTAACTTATTTGCATACATCATACAATCATTTGCTAGTCTATTGTGTACTTGTTGCCAATCAATGATACTCGTATTTCTTCACTAGTCTATTTACCTCTCCTGAAGTTCATGGCAAGATGGTTTGCGGCATATGTGAGACACTGGTTGATGTTGGGGTCTGAACGTGAGCATGGGTGGAGGTAATAAGCTGGAAAAAAATTATTAACTTATAGGTATCTCAACTTTTATCAATTGTTTATTTATTAGAACTTTTCATCATAATACAACTTTACATATGATATAAACTGCCTAAAATTGTATAGCTCAAGCTTTGGGATGTAGCAGGTAATGCAGTGCTTCAGTAAATCTAAGGTAATTCTTTAATATTTTTATTCATTTCTAACTAGCAGTTACCCACGGTTTTGCATGCAATTTCGTAGCCTTTCCATGTATATGAGCACCTCTGATTCAAAGTGAATTATATTTCTGACGCCAATGTTGAGTTTGCTTGTTACCACGATCAAGAAAATCTGTCAAAAAGTGTATATTTATGGCCATACTAATTTACACCAGTCTAGTATTTTTTGTTCCATAGTTGATTTTGCCTCGTTTTCTGATCAAGAAAATGTATATACGTGATCTGAGAAGGCTACTTCTATGAAAAGACATCTAAGATGTGTTTTATAAAAGTCTTAAAATTTTATAGTGAAAGTTAGATAGTAACTTTGCCTTTTAAATCTAATACTGTACAGTTAAAAGTATATTTTTATTAACACTTTTAATTTTGTTATCTGCATATTTTTTTACTCTCAACAGCGATTGCAGAAAATGTTGAATATGAAATGTTACTGTCAAGCTTACTCTATACTATGGTTTTACACTAATGTAAATAAATTGAAAATGGAGGTTAAATTTATTAAACATACGGTTGTGCTGTCATAAAACAATGTTAACACAGAACAGTTGATTACATTTAATTTTCGAAGTAATAATTAGGCCTATATATTCATCCTAGGGACACTAAGAATGTCGATGTAAAAATTCAGTAAAATCGGTTAGTAAGTACCTATATAAATAGCGTTCAAGCATTTATATAACAAGGAGTATTTTACCTAGGAAACATACTCAACACAGAACATGATAGAAATGCGTTACTATTCTCTGTTCAAACAATCCCGGCTGATATCTAACGAAGCAATTACGTGACGGTGACAGGCAACAGCATAGATGGGGGTTGAGGGGTCTGGCCGGGGAGATGAGAAATGTACAAGAGATGCTGCTGTTGTCTGCTGAGTACAACCTGCGCCGTAGCGCGATCTCTAGCCCCAGCATACTCCCGCCCGCGCCTGCTACAGTGCTAAGTGCGTTAGTAAACAAATATATTAAATTAGTCCTTTTTACAGATCTGTAAAAAATATTGCTCCATTTATATTTTAATTAAATACATTATACAAATAGAGTATTTTAATGTTTGTGACACGTCCTTTTTATCTGTTCGGCACCAAACAAAAAAAGAATAATACAAAACGATTAATACGATTTCAGAGGCGATTTTCTAAAAAATATCCGTGGGTGGACTTCTGTACCCACTGCTTAATGAGGGGTATTCCTTAATCTCGAGTCTCCCCGGCACTTAATTCCCCTTCATTTTTATTGACTAAGATGCCAATTATCTACCAAGCAACACCGCTGCTTCCCTATCGCAAGCTACTAAAATTAGGTATCATCTCTTAAAAAAGAAACAATCAGAACAAGTAGGAATAAAACTCGCAGGCCAAACATTCTAGTCTCAAATATTTAACCAAGAAGTTAAAAACATGGGGAATAGCAGCCCTACCTATGTGTTAATACCAGTGATGTTTTGTTAAGATGTTTGATTTCGATCAAACATGTAGAGTTGCCTTCATAAAAATATCCGTCAGCAGGTTATCATCTCAGTACCAGAATACTTCACATGTAATCACATAACGTGATATACTATATAAATCTTAACGTTTAACAATGTCTCTAAATTGTTCAGCTTAGTATTTTATTGGTTGAGGCTTGTGTTTATTGTTTTGGCAATCTTGGCTGTTATCTGTTTAAACGTATTTTGATTTAAATATTTTATTACGTTTTTTTTAATTTTATGAAATTTGCTCAATTTACCATATACACCATATACAAGTTTCGCGTTCTTTGAGGAACATTAAGTCTTACTTAAAACAATGTGGTTACGGGAGTAATTCAGGTAGTCACATTGTAACATGCACTTTCACGTTACATAAGAACTTGGCAAAGAAAAGCTTGCCATATTCAGATAAGCGAAATTTATATTAATATTATTTTGGAATGCCAAGTACACAAAGTTACTGGGTTTGCAAAATGGCATACACAAATGAACAGGTGTCTAATATGAATAGTGTGCATACTCTAGAACTTAGACATATATTTTCTACCGATGCATCGTAAAAATGCGGAACTCTATAAAAAAATCTACCACAGTGTAAAAAGTCTTTTTCTAATTTAAATGGTTTATAAAAGTGATATTTACAACAATATAAATACAATGAATAGTAAAATATTAGTTAACTTGTATGTCGGATTTGCAGTGAATACTTCCACAATAAAATTTAATGTTTTATATGTTAATTGATTTTAACCCCAGTAATGTGGGTACAATTATCAACAAGTAATTTTTACAAAAAAATTACTTTATTGTCAAATAGAAAACTTTTTAACATTGTAACAAATTAATCTTTTTACATTATTTGTATACGGTACATTGTTAACAAAGGCACAAATGCAAATCCATAATAATTGTTACTATCAAATTTAGGATATATTGTATGTGATAATGGATAGGAGAATGATTGGGTACCATTTTATCAAAGGGCACAAATAATAAAACGAAGGAATCAAAATATTAGTATTAATAGGTGCACTCACAATTATAGTACTATTATGAATTATATATTTTCCTCACTTGGTAGATATGTAAAAAGTAAGAAAATTACTTATTAAATAGATTATAGCTGTACACTTACGAGTTGAAGTTTGGTATAACCTTTGACTGTTGACTTGATTAACAGCTGATAGAGTACATACAATCGCTACCGCTAGCGCTGCCTTCCGCCCACATGAACTGTCCATTCCTGTGTTACACTGAAACATTATACATTGTTGTTGTGATCAGCTGTGGTGGCTCACATAACCTAACAGTGCCAGTGTCAACCATGATTCAATCAGTGCTCGTCTTCAACAACTACGGTAAACCTAGACTGATGAAATTTTATACTGACCATTCGGAAGCAAGGCAACAACAAATTTTATCGGATGTTTTCAAAGCGGTGTCACAAAAAAACAATGAGAACTGCAATTTCATCGAGAAGTGTACATTTCTCGGCGACGACTTCAAAATAATGTACAGACACTTCACGACTCTGTACTTCGTTTTCTGCTGCGACACCGCCGAATCAGAATTGGCCATTCTGGATTTGATCCAAGTTTTTGTGGAAGCGTTAGACAAGTGCTTCAAGAACGTGTGCGAACTGGACCTCATCTTTAACGTGGATCGCGCGCACTATGTTCTGAACGAAATAGTGATGGGGGGAGTGGTGCAAGAGACCAACATCACGGAGATACTCGCGAGGTTCGAGGAGCAGAAGCAGGCTGAGCTGCAGGAGACCAGGATCACCCCGGTGATCACGATGCCTTCCATCCCCGCCAGCCTGGTCAACCGCCTACCCAGCTTCAAGGATTTCAAAATGCCCGAAATAGCGTACACGGTGAGAGACATTGGGGGACTATGATATCATGTATGGTTAATATTTAACAGGCCTATTTATACAATTTTCTGTGTTTAATTAGAACGAATACGTCCGTACGTTGTCTATATTTATATCTGTCCTTCAATATTTAAATGTTAATATCTTAAACGCTCTAGCATTCTGAGAATAATACTAACTTAGATGTTAACAATTTAGTCAATGGTAAATTAGTTTCAAACGTATTAGCCTTATTACGAATAAAATGTAGTTTCTATTATTGTATAATCTAAAAGTTTGTAAACATAGACTCCTTATGCTTTACTTTTTGATTGATAAGAAAGAATACTTAATATACTGGAATATCATTATTGTTTATAACATTTAAGATAACTGAGTATATTAGCAATAAAAGTGCGGAATAATGTAAATGCAAATGACTATATGAACCTAGAGGTTCATCTATTACTGTACGTAATTATTGCCTTACATAACGTAAAGTGAAGTGGTTACAGAGATTTACAATCCATATGTCTTCATCACTATATTAGCTGGAACTTAAATTTGTATTTTAAGAATATTTCTAAAACATAGTTCTAAACATAATCAGTTAATGTTACCCCAATTGTATTCAGACCCTATATTGTGGAAGTAGGGCGAGAGCCGCCCTGGGCCCGGATCAATGTTGCGTCTCTCTGCTGACATTTTGTCGCCACTTGCCAATTTAGGAACGCCAAACGTAATACAGTATATGGCTTTGTGTATTTTAAACTTAAACCATTCAATTGATGAGGACAATCGATCTTTTTAGGTCTGTGTTGGTATTGTGAGCATGTTTTGTTCATATGTTTAAATAATAAAATTAAAATGTTTAAAAGATTTAAGCAAGAGCACGACTTTTGTTATTGTTTCCTTCCAGCTAAACGGTCAATGTTTTTCAATGGTGCACATGTTATGGTTACAGTCTAATATGTAAATGCATGATAGTCCAAATATAGAAAATAAGAGGTTAAAGGGTAAACGCAGGACTGTCTTAGACTTGGTGGCGCCCGGGGCCCCCGCCTCACACCAACAGAAATATAAAAAGTAAATAAAATAACGAAATTGTCGTTTGGTAACATTGTAGCAATACAACATTAATCAAGGAACATACGAGTATTTGCAATGTAATTCTATACTATAAAACAAATAAGAGAAGACTGTGGCCTGGGTTATAAGTATCGCATTTCCTGGCTTCCAATCGCACCGCCCGGGGCAACTTGCGCCATCAACGAATGTTTTAAATTTTTTTATTAATAACATTTGTTTTGTGATTTAATACTACTTAAAATCAATTTGTGGAAAAGTTCAAAAATGTGTTTCAAACAGTTCATTATATTTTGTTTAATAAGTCTGCTCGAAATTAAGGCAACGTTTGAATGACTTTTCAGGAAACTCTTACACGTACATAAATACGAGAAGGAATATGTAAAAAAAAAAAAATACTAACGGACAAAATGTTCGCACGAGCAGGCATAGCATATATTGAAGCTTGTGCCATGGACTGGCTCGTATTTAAAATACACAAATGATGGCTTATTTAAGTTTTTATTTACTAATTAAGTGTTTTAATGGAGTCATTCGTTTCAAGTGATATGGTGTACTTGATTTTTAAATAATGAATTCTCTGCAGTTGTTCATTTTGAACATTTCGTGCGGATTATTAGTTTTAAACAATTAATTTAACAAAAAGATTGACTTTTACAATACGCTTATTGTTGTCAATTATGTCTTGTAACACTTAATCTACCAAAGATGTGTTCAGTAGCATTGTGTGTTTTGTCACCGAACTTGAGAATCTATATCGCTTGCCAGTGAAATTTTTAAATAAATTTTTCTTGAGTATTATGAAGTAACATATAACAATAGTTGGGCTAGAAATCATAAAAACCTATACCTATCAAGATAGCCTTTCGCTTTGCTACGCGGGTTCCAAATGAAGTACAACTGAGATGATGCAGCCGATTTTGAATTTGGAAAATATTTTTTATGTAAAATTCATGTCCCTTTATAATAAATATAATATAGTAGGTCTAATATTAATAATATAATATAACATCTCTGAATGCAGAAAAAGCATATAAATTTCTTTTGTTACTCCACTTAATATTTGTTTACTCCACAATTTCGTTACAAGATTAAAAAACCATGACATTCTCTTCACTTATATTTATTAAAAAAAATATATGACTTCCTTACGTCGAAATTTGGTTTTACATCAGTGTTCAGTAGTGATCAAATAAAAAGAAAACGCCCAACTATATTTATTACGCATGCAGGGTGTTTACACATTTTCCAGTAATATTTTGGAAATTTGTTTATCAAGCTAAGGCAAATAAAAAAAGTAGCCTATTATAAATATAAACAAAAAGCTTAGTTTACTGTACGTCTTTGTTTTTAGATTTTATTTTTTATTTCAAACACCAGTTTAGTTAACTGAAATTTTCCATGATTATTGTTGTTGCAGCCCCAATAGAATATTCTATATTATACTATCATATCACGTTTCAAAATGGTTGACGGTTGAAATTTTAGTAGCATAACAACAACTAATAGACCTAAGATTATGACAATATGGGCAAATAATAAGTTGATACATTTAATTACAGACATTTTCGCACTTAAAACATTACAATCGGTTAAGAATTAATTATGTATATGTAATGGTTGTAATACAAAGAACAATATTTTATTACATACAGTATAATTAACCATGCATTGTAACAGTTAATGGCTTATGTCTACATTATTTACCGTCCAAGTTTACGACCTAGGCGTCAAAATGTTTTTATTTCAATTTAAAATCTTTCATTGTTCTTTAACATTGTAATTATCTTATTAGTTTTTATGGCTTAAGATCATTAAATACAATACTTCAATCACGCACTATCTTGAAACTTGATGAACTTAAAATTACAAAAACTTGATACTAAACTTAAACTACTTATCCTATTTAAACTTAGAACTTATCTTGAAACTTGATGAACTTAAAATTACAAAAACTTGATACTAAACTTAAACTACTTATCCTATTTAAACTTAGAACTTATCTTGAAACTTGATGAACTTAAAATTACAAAAACTTGATACTAAACTTAAACTACTTATCCTATTTCTTAAAACTTAGAACTTATCTTGAAACTTAATACTACTCAAATGTTGTATATTGATTTGATAATGCAAAACCCATAATAATTGTCCAAAATTTGAGTTTTTTTAACTTTACTAGTTTCTGAAGTAAAAACATTAAATCTAAAA
This sequence comes from Homalodisca vitripennis, assembly GCF_021130785.1. Taxonomy (NCBI): domain Eukaryota; kingdom Metazoa; phylum Arthropoda; class Insecta; order Hemiptera; family Cicadellidae; genus Homalodisca; species Homalodisca vitripennis. The sequence goes on from NC_060210.1 coordinate 33,635,751, forward strand.
ACAAATAGACATACGGTAAACTAAGCATTTCTGACCCATGTTTAAAAATTAAATTTTTGTTTGTTTTGACACGAACAAATTCTTGAAATATTACCGGAGGCTTCGTAAACGACCCGTACAGTATTGTTTTCAAGGATTGTTTTCACCTCCATCTGTGTCCACAAGATATATATATATATATATATATATATATATATATATATATATATATATATATATATACAACACTTCTTTAAAACCAATTTTTTTTCTCGTTTAAAACACGAAAAGCACTATAACGTCAATAATAATATTATAATTGGTGATAATTTGAACTAAAGTGTAAATAAGTTCTTTGATTATCAATAAAATACAAGGGGTGAAATAAATTATGCTACATCCTTAAATTATTAAGTTTTATAGTAAACTGCGGGGACTACATGCTGAATGCCCATCCCCATTTTCTCGAGGTAATCGTGTTTAATAATATACATTTTAACAAATATTTCGGCATCCACTCAGCTGACAGACAGAAATGTTGTTTGCTTATTGTGTTGTGTCTCAGTCCACACTGAGCGAGCACGAGGTCTCTGTGGGTCAAAGAGTGACTGATAGAGGTACAGCTGTAGTAGTACACAAGCTCAACGTGATGTGACATGAACATAACTTTACTTTCAAGTATAATGATTATTTCAGTAAATATCATTAACTGTTTGGGACATAGCTGTCGTTTATACTGTCTCAAGTTTTCTCCTCTATCATACTATGCGTCCTGTAAATATGTTGAAGAGTAAGGCAATTTATTGGTACGGAACAGTTAATGTACCCCTCTTCGCCCCACGGGTCGACCTCCGCCTTGCTGTGCTTGTTTGTTAGTTGGTACGCCTTCAATGCTGCAAAATGTCATTACATCGAGGCCGGTATGATTTTTTGGTAATTACTGAAAATAAAAAAAGTAACGGAAAGTGGCAATATAAGTTTTATAGCAATTAGGCTCACAGTTAGTTTCACGGATATCCTTATGAGTACGTACATTCCAGAATTGACTTCTTATACTTGCCATAGATTTGCACACTGGAACTGTAGTATATTAAAATATCAAAATTATATTACTTTGTAACAAATCATTAGTTTGCATTTTATTTGTAACGATGACCAATGACCAATTTTTAAGTTATAACTAAGTTTGATATGGAACCAGGGAGCGAGGAGTGGTAATTACAGTATATGAAGGTTATTGTTCTAAGTAACCCAAGTTTCCATAAAATTTATTAAAATTACGAAGGTGAAAAAGACGAAAGGTTTATAACTACACAACATTTTGAAGGTTATTTTGTACTACGCAACGTGCTTAATACTAATATGACGTCTTTTACTGGACGTAGCTCAAGCTACTATTCATATTACAACAATAAATATTCCGGAATAATAAATTAAGCCTCGGCCCTTGAAACCAATTGTAACCCACGCGCGAAACTGGTACCGATCGGGAATAACATAGTCTGCCGTACTGGTTCCCACAAGTATTAACAAAACGGAAGCTTTTGTGAAGGACGTAGCCAATGAGGGGTCCGGACCCACCAAACTTTTAATTTTTTCAATGACTTTTTTAGTAAACGATTATGATTATTTAAATAATTCAGTATTACTGACATGTAATACTTAAAGATCGTTCTAAAAAATATAAATAAACAAAAAATAAATAAAATAAAAAAAAAAACAAAAATTTGATGCAAAAAAGTTAAATACATAGAATGCGGCGGTGGCGTAACTAAGACTTAATTTTTGTGAGGTGAGGTAAGGGGGGTTAATCAAATTAAAGAGCACACCACACAGGGATATGTGACGAATCAACATTAGAATAAATTAGATAGGCCTAATAAAAAGTAAAAAAATTAACTGATGTATATCAAACAAGTTGGGTTGGTGCTATACGAATATTGTTTAAGCCTCTTTGAGGGACGATATTATTTTAATTTTTCCGTCTCCCTAGTTACGCCACTGGAGTGCGGTATCTGACGTGAATACTGTAAACAGAACTAGGGACAGTTTCTGATAAGACAGCTGTAGTCGATGTGTCTGAAGACATCTACTAGAAGGATATTATATTATATTGCTTACACACATCCCTCGTATTCAAATAATATTCCAAGTTTTAACAAAAGAATTACCTACTTTTAAATTAATAATCTAAATAAAACCATTAGACAAGTATCTAACATTGTCATTACAAACGAGTGGAACTGTTTGTGGGCTACTGGATCACTCAAATTCGTGTATAAAGATGGGTGCTGTGCTCCAGAAAGGTTCAGCCATAATTTGGCTAAACGTGTGCCTCTGATCAGATCAGCGAAGGCGCGTGCCTAAGGGACTGTGAAAGCTAATCGTGGAAAGTCTATCTGGAGCCATTAGGGGAAAGTCAACACGCGCCTCGCACCGCGGCCGCTGTGGCCAGCCGACGTCACTGCGTCACTGACTAATGTTCCTGGGCCGTGTCGCGACACCACTTTTCGGGGATTATCGTTGTCAGCCGTCTACCTTTCTCCATTTACCGGCAGTCTAGAGCTTAGTCAACCATACTCCGAAATGTAAAAAAATGTTACATTACATATAATGGCTGTATCCTGTTTTGTTTTCCATCAAAACATTCATTCCTCTAAAACAGTTTAAGATATGGTGTTACAATATGTCCTGAATATTCATTTTACTATGACCTGACTTACTATATAAATAAAAAGTACATAATTTTATTACTTTCAAAATGGTGGTCATGTTGTAACAGTAGCATAGATTAATTGCAAGCACATTCTAAATTACAACATTATAACTAAAAGCCATCCATTTGTAAAGAAAACACAGACAGACATAAAATAAAACAAATTCAAATTGTATTAATTTTAATAGGTAATTTGTTACAATTGTATTGCTTGCGTCAATCATATAGCAACGCATATTAATATAGTTATATACATTTGAATTAAGTATAAAACACCAGTTTTTACTCAAATTACATTAGGTAATCAATTTTTGTACAATTGTTAACATAAAAATGTAAATCATTTAATCAACAGAATTAACAAAATAGTTTTATTATTCATAGAGGTTCGTCATGAACTCATCAACGGAATAAAGCGCATTCGACACTAAAAGCTCTTTTAATCGAGTTTTGAAACGTTCTTTGTTGAAAATCCTTTAATGCATTCCGGGAGTAAGTTGATCACATTGACACCATCCTGAAATGAAAGTTGTTCATATGCCATCGTTCTGTGATACTGAATCCTCAAGTTGTCTCTTATTATATCTGTGGTTGTCACTGCCATGTGTCAAATCACATTTGTATCGACAACACAGGGCCACCTCCAGGATATAGAGGCAAGGCAAAATCAACAATCCTAAACTCCTGAAGGAATCTCTACAAGACAAACATTTAAATTTACAATAATCCTGACTGCCTTTTATTGGAGCTGAAAGGCTCTTTCAAATTCGTTCATGATTTTGCTAGGTTCCGTAGAGCAAAGATACCATTGACAACTCTGGAGCATAGCACGTCGATGTTATCTCTCCAAGTTAGCCCTCTGTACATATGAATTTCTAGGAATTTAATAGAGTCGACTTCCTCTATAAGAGACTCGTTCACTATGACCGCTGGTAACATTTCATTATCTTGCATTCGCAAGTTGAAAAGAATAACGTGTTTTTTTTTTAATTATCCTCTTGTTTGAAAATACCCTCTTCTCTTTCGGACACTAACTCGGAAACCGTTTATTACATTGCATAATGTTACGGCTACTTCATACGCAAGGACTCAAGGAGAACTCATCTCGGCTGACAGACACTTTTCAAGACCGCATTGCGGTGAACTGTATATCCTGGCCAAACCATGCCGCGCAGTCCCAGTAGCTCTTGACCTTCCGTAATCTTCAGGCAGATACCGATAATAATCAAGCGTATTGAAGGAGAGCCCATTCTTTCTACACACCATTAAATAAATCTATCGTTAACGCTTCTAATAATGGTGTAAACGGTCCCATCAAAAGACAATAAAGTGTACATTTTAATATCTGATTTATACCATGAAAACCCGGTTTACGAGAAGTATGGAGTGGAATTTTAGCTTTAATTTGATTCTGGTTTCCTATACGTTGTTATACTAGCAAGGATATGATTTGTAATCTCCTTTAGTCTTGTTTTCGACTTCGAGCACTGTGGTAGTGCGCACCTTTAATTCCAACCCAAACAAAGCGCCACATATTCTTCAATTCAACAGTTAGCTCCATTTCTCTATCCTAGAAGATACCAATAAAAATACATAACTGCAAAAATAGGGTCTTCTATTTTAGGTGTTAGGGTTTATCGCAATGTTCCTTCTTGAGATTTCTTTAATCAGTGGGGTTTGACCAGATTTTATTCGTATAATCATTGTAAACGTAAAATAGAATTTATTACATTATTTACAAATAATTAATATGTTCATCAAAGCCGGCGAGGGAACAAACTCAATCAACCCTCTGGGCACAATACCGGTATGAATTAAATTTAACACTCCTCACCCCTCGGGCAATACCATTTCGTATACGGCTACCGCTTCAAATGATTGTTCACTATTGACCCTAACATTGTTACGTCGTAGTCTTAAAGAGCCAAGCTCGCCTTCTCCGGATAACCGTTTCTAACAATTTATATAAATTAAGACTTCATATAAATTACAGCTTTTCTCTGTGTACATATGAGACATTTTTGTTCTAATGATTTACATACATTTTTTACCAATCGTACGACAAATTATTGCATACTAAATTAGTAAAACTTAAGTTCACGGGACTTTAACACGGTTAAATTTCAAGCGAAAAAAACATTGTAATTGGGCAAATTAAAACACCATACGGACTTAAAATAATATCAGGACGCCCACATATCCATACTAAAAGCGTACATATCTTCATATGTTTATATACAAGTACATCACCGAATGACATGAAAAAGAATATTGGAAAGGAAACAGAATTGGGAATATCGTTTTATACACAGAAGAAATTGAAAGATGACATTTTGAGAACTGAACTGTAGATAAAAATACGTCAGCCTAGTGATTTTCTATTGTAATGTTTGATGCGGGTATGTACAGCGTCGTGTTGAAATAAGTTATTATAAATAAGTTACAGTGTTGTTTACGCTTCGTGCACGATAAAGCTTATTTTCAAGAGTTTAACAAACGAGATAGCGAGCTATTTTAAAGTTATGTTTAATTTTTATTCACACAACTAGGGCATCGTTCATAGTCCTGTCATATCTTCAAATCATCCATTTAGATCATTTCATCGTCGTATAAAATATGTAGTGTTACAAAGAGGAGTACACCTGACGTGTAAGAGGATTCGCTAAGGTTACGTGTAAAATTACGTATATTCCTCATTTCATTAGGCTACATGTAACATGTTAAAATGTCATAGGATAGGACTCAGTTTGTTACCAAATTTATTTATTCTGGAATTTTCTCGCTGCCATCATGTTACTCATTAGACCAATGGCCACTAACGCTCAGCCAAATCCTTTGGATTGCTAGGCTATACACAACTAACAAACTCGATGTTACGTATATAAAAATGAGTTTCAAGCAAAGTTTCAATTCTATGGGTCAGTGCGTTCTTGTGATATAGTGCAAACAGACAGAGAGATAGTCAGACAGAAATAAACAGGTTCTAGCTTCTCAAGTGATAAGCTTCGCTAACGCTCAGCCAATTAAACATTACAAATACGGTGCTCATAACTACATACAATTTACAATCAATAGAGAAAGTAAATGCTCATTATTAGGATATAAGAGTCATGACTAAACGAGAAAATCATTTTAAACAAAACAGGTTTTAAAATGTTTTGTTCCAATGACTGCACTATTTCTGTTCTCACCGATGTTGGTTTGTTGCTGATTTACAACTTGTGTTTATTTAATCGAATGATCAAGTTACAGTTTGAAAAATAGCAAAACCTGATTTCTACGCCAGAATACTGTAACAGACATTCGTTATCATACTCGGTACACTTATTAACTTGTCAGTGACCTGTGACGTACGCCGTAGTTGTTACATTTACACTGTCCGCAAAGCACACCGGTTGCAGAATTGCGCATTCTGTTTTTGTAGGCGTTCATGTTGATCCGTTAGATTACAATAGGTCAGTGACTGAAATTACACATGTAAGTAACGTTCGTATCACGTATGCACCTAACTTAGAACGATTAGGGTTTTTAGAATTCAGTATAAAATGATCTAATAAGTTCAGTCACGATGTGTTCTTTTAATTAGCGGTTAGTTAAAATAATTTTTAGAAAATATAAACCTTTTCCATTACGTTTTAAAACGTTTCTTCAACTAATTACAGAATATTACAGGATTATGTATAAAATACAATAAAGTCGCGCAGATATCAAGTATTAGCACTGTTTGTACTCTTGCAACATGAATTTGGAGATGTACAAAATATAATTTCAACGTATAAAGTTAGATAGTTGTGATTATTTTTATTTCAGATGAGTTACAATCCCAATAAACTACAATGTATCACAATTAAAAACTTCTAATCTGCATTTCGATATTTTATTTTTTTATATATCTTTATAAAAAACCTATAGTCTTAACAGTTTTCAATTTTATTATATTTATAGACATCATTATACTATAAACAAATGAACAATATGCTGCAAACAAATTTGTATTTTGATTGCACTAAATTGTATGGTGATCATAAATTGCCTTATATTCGTATTATTAATGTGATGTATGTACTTTATATGAACTTGATATGGCGTAAATATGTCATAATAAAACTATTGTACCCCATAAGAAGAATGGTCAACCTTAAAAACTCCTTATATCCTCATAGAGGTAATGGGTATGTCTCATTTTTAATATTTAATTAATACGTTTCCAAACGCGTTCTAGTTTTTCGAAACATTTTATTGATTCCTCAGAAACGAAATCTCAAACATATTTATTTATCGTTTAATTATTCAAAATATATAATCTCACAAAAACTAAACATGCGTATAAGCTACCTTTAAAATCAAACACCTCGTATAACTCTACAGCTTAAGAGTGTTTATGGCAGGTGTTCATCAATTGCGATAAAGAATGATCTGACAACTCTTTTCAGATCATTTCATACGGAGTTCTCAAAGCTCTAACCTTTGTCACATACGTAAAATGAACATTTTGTCCAGCCTACAGACCGAAAGGGTTCATCGACTTGGGCTGGGATTTTTACACCTCCGTTCTAGTCCATTGTGTCACACAGCCTTGAACTTATCGTGATACACAAAACACTGGCGATGTTTGTTTTTAAGGAAAATGTAAATATATAGCAACGCTTGCTACTTCCTTCCCTTGTGAGCCATACAATACCTTGAATCTTACATTTTTCATTTATCCATACTGTTTGGCTCGCCATATTTTTAGTTTGGAGCAACTTTCCGAATATTTAACAATTGGTTATAAAAAAAATAATAATGCACAGAATAAAAAATAATTTTCTAACGCTTTATGCTGCTATTTCTTTTCTGCACTTTCCCTTTTCAAATAGCATGTACCCTATTATTTGATTATAGTTGTTCACATTTTTTGCATTCGTAAAATGTTTACTTTATTTTAGGAAATATTCTTGGACTGTAATTAATATAGTGATTATGCTTGGACATACGTAATACTCAGAGCACATCTCGTAACGTAACTTTTAGCTTTGTCAACTAAAAATGTTACATTAATAATTAAATGATAAAAGGATAGTTCATTAAATATTCCAAAATATCAACTTTATAGATTTAGTATTTGCCTTACAATGTATTCCAGAATAAAATCTTATCACACCCTAGCAACGTTTATGAAACGCACAACTGAATTCATAGACAGCGATTAGGTACGTTTTTACAGTCTTCAATTCTCATTGTTGCGTTCAAAAATCACTTCAATAGATTTTATTACGAATTCGGAATTATGTAAACACATAAGAAAAAAATATATACCGTGTTTTGACAACACTTATTTTAATTGAACTGAAAGTAAAGTATTTTAAAACATACACGTTTTGGAGTGATGTTATGGTAACTGTGATAGGAAGCCTCACCTGGGATTGTCTGAGCAGTAGCGGCGCAGGTGACCCCGTTGTTGCGTCTGTCCGCTTCAAGTGAGGCACCAGGCGCAGCGGTGAGATCCGTAGTTGACGGAACTAGAGGTACACTCACCTCCATAGGCCGTGGACCTCGGTCCCGACTGTACTCCACTGTTTACTGCTGCCAAATCAAGACATGAGGTGAAAACCTTAAAAATACAGGTACAGTTCTTCACGGTGTTGTCGCAAACACTACAGTTGCGTCAAACTTGAAGATATGATTTGTATTCGAAGTGTTTCCACAAATACATCACAGCATTAACAGCTGGACAGATTAGGATTATTACATTCTTTATTTGAATTTGATTTGGAATTCCCAAGTGTGGAGGGCAAATGTTAAGAAATGGTTCCGATTACTTGAATTTGTAAAGTAAATTTTCGGTGGCAGTAATGCGGAAATAAACGAATGGTTAAACTGTGCTGCTACCCTTGTTATTAACCCCTTATGGTTCGTCTAACTCCCATATTTATGGTGCCATAGTTAAGTTTACTTTGTTGCCCCAATCAAGGAAAAATGTATAGCCTACATAATTACCTATCTAATGTATTCCCGGAACTACAGCTGATTTTGCTTTGTTGGCCCAATCAAGAGAATATACATACCTGTACATATTTTTGGCAAAAACCATCTACTTCCGGCGCACGTATCATAATCCAGGTACCTATGACGATAAGACTGAATAATATTTACTAATTTTAACATTTAAAAATAGTGGTTTATAATCATAGGTTTTATGTGATAGAACTGTTTTTCGTGCTGTATTCTGAAAAACAGCTCGTTGAGACGTGTTAGTGTTCATTCCTTGGATTTTTACTTGAGTCACTTTAAAATGTCATAACACAATGTCAAAAATCGTACTAGTTTCGTATATCTTTTGTTCAAACGTTCACAGTTTTATTATAAAGGCGGGTTTGATAACAATGTTTAAATAGTATTTAGAGGTATCTAACAGTATATTTATTAAACTGTACAGTTTTAACTAAAGTTCCAAGTTCACTTAAGAGTACTTAAGTGTTGATATTTTCGAAATTAGAACATGTAAACATAATAATAATAATAAACTTTATTGTGAACAGACAATGCACACATTGTATCACAGTCGTCCTACCTAACATAATCATTCATACTGACAATACACCATTCAGACACACATTGTATCACTCACGCCTCTTTCACACGATTTACAGGCCCGGCAAATTTATTTGTTTTGATGGTCTTTGAGAATTTTAGGTTTTAATCATCCCAGCGACCCATCATAAACTCACCAACCGAGTAAAATGCCCTCGAAATTAGAAGAGTTTTCAACTGAGTTTTGAAATGTTTTCCATTTTGTTGCTTGATGTGTTCAGGGAGACTATTGATCAATCTGGCACCAACCTGGGATAGTAAATTTCTGAACGCTTTGTCCTGTGCTGTTGGACGCGCAAGTTGTCCCTGCCTCTCGTCCCGTGATGGTGAACATCCCGTCCCCTAACCAAAGCACACCTTGACACGGAGTAGAGGATCACCTCGAGAATGTAGACACAGGGCAGAGTCAGAAATCCTAGCTCCCTAAACGCGCTTCTACACGACTCTCTATTGTTTAAATTCAAAATTACTCTTACGGCTTTTTTTTGGAGCCTGAAGACTCGCTCCAGCTTGTGCTGTCCACAACTACCCCAAAGTTTGATTCCATATCCCAAGTGGGGATAAATTAAACCATAATAGGCCGTTTTTAATACCGTAATAGGGCAGTGCTTTGCCAAATTGCGAAGGGCAAAGATGCCCGATGCAACCTTGGCACAGACATGATCCACGTGAACGTCCCAGGTTAGTCCTTGATCTAGGGACATTCCTAGGAATTTTGTTGATTCCGTTTCATCGAGCGGGAGATCATTCACAAATACTGAAGGTCTTGTTTCAGATTCTCGTTTGCTTAGCGAAAATTTCATGAAATTTGATTTTGATTCATTTGTTTTCAGGTTTATTTCAGAAAAAAATTGAATGCAGGAATTCAACTCAGAAAAAGTAATTATTATTTCCAAGTTTTGAAGTGTTTTGGCTTTAACACAGAGAGTCGTGTTGTCAGAATACTGAACCACCATAATGTTTCAGCCTGTAGGGAACTTCAGCTGAAAGTCTCAACAACTGTTTATTATTAGCTAAATTGGGATTATGTTTATGAATGTTATTATTTTACAGAATTAAAAAGTATCTCAGAACACTTTTCCAAATTTTCTTATCTTAAGACCCTTTCTCGGACTCCAACGAACAAAAAAAAGCTGAATTGGTCCATCCGGTCTCATGTGTTGCGCTTAGCCTTAGACATAAATTTGTATTTATAAGATTATAATTGATTAACAGAACGTAGTCAACACATCCAGGTCGTCCTACCCCACTCTATACCCAACGAGATATTGTTTCCTTTAAAACATAAGAGAAGAAAAAATAAGAATGAAATTACTAACTCAAGTACAGGTGATCTAAGCTTAAATTAGCAATGGTGTTTTTAGATAACGCAAAAAGGTGGTGTCCTAAAGAGATGTTAACTGACTAATACTAATTTTAGAATTATTTTGAAGTAAACCTGGTTTAGCACATGCATTTTCTGCGTTGTTTAGCGTAATGTTTGTGGTTTTGTATTGCATTGTTCCTCATAAAAGATGCTAACCTGTCAACGTCTCTCCAAGATTGAAACGATCAATCGTGTGACGATAGTCTCCCAAACACTGTAGGCGAAACTGGGATGAAGGAGTTTTGCTTGTAAACCTAGTGACCCAGCCAAATATTCAGGTTAAGTTGATTCAACACGAAGTACTAATTCAGCCGACTTACTAACCTTAACAACGATCTAGACCATGAGAGGAGACAAGCATTATGTGTCATTTAACACCTTGGTGTGGAATGTGTTTTGCACGATTGTGTTAAGGCACGGGGGTGAAGTTACCTAACATATTGCGTGTTGTCATGTCGTTAATTAACAATTAACATGTCTTTTATATACGTCATCCAAAGAAGAACAAATACAGAAATTTAAGATTATTCAAAATGTAAAAAACTATTTAAAACTAGATAGCATCGCAATCTATGAACTGTAATTTCTTGCCGGTATTCTTCTTATTAGAAATAGTAAAATGTAATTTAATTGTAGATACAATGAGACCTTTCGTTTTGAAAGGCCTCGACCAAAAAATAAATCATTTGGACAAGTACTCGTATTGTAATATTTACATTTAGTAGTATTTATAAGTTTTTTCAAACTTCTCCAAGAGTCTTCAATAAATAAGTTGTGTGCACAACAGGTTCTTAATTTATTTGTTTAGGATTCGTTGCATGTTCTTAAACTACATTTTCGTCTAATGATTAGTACTGAACAATAGTTTCAACCAGTGTACCTGTTACTTATTTAGCATAAAGTTACTTCGATATTAATAAACTAATGCAGTTAATACATTAAAAAATTAATTTGTAACAATTTTTAAATTGGTTTATTTTATTATTTTCAGACTAATCCAGCGGTAACGTACGAGTTTCAACCATACAACTGAGTATTTAACCTCTAAAATCAGTGATTACATGGGCTTCTTATGAAGTAATACATTGCTAATTGTATCAGGCAAATAACATTGAAACCCGATGAATCTTGAAGTCTATCCTCTGAGAACAATCTATTGCCGAGTGGATAAAATTTGGAACTTTGAATTCCGATGAATCTTGAAGCCTATTCTCTAAGAACAATATATTGCTGAGTGGATGAAATTTGGAACTTTGAACTCCGATGAATTTTGAAGTCTATTCTCTGAGAACAATCTATTGCTGAGTGGATCAAATTTGGAACTTTGAATTCCGATGAATCTTGAAGCCTATTCTCTAAGAGATGGAACTTTGAATCGATATTTTGAAGTCTATTCTCTGAGAACAATCTATTGCTGATGGATCAAATTTGGAACTTTGAATTCCGATGAATTTTGAAGTCTATTCTCTGAGAACAATCTATTGCTGAATGGATCAAATTTGGAACTTTGAACTCCGATGAATTTTGAAGTCTATTCTCTGAGAACAATCTATTGCTGAGTGGATCAAATTGGGAACTTTGAACTCCGTTGAATCTTGAAGTCTATTCTCTGAGAACAATCTATTGCTGAGTGATCAAAACTTGGAACTTGATACTTCTATAAGTTGTCAATTCTGATTTTTGGATGTAATCTATTGCTTACTGGACCAAAGACAGAAGACACTGACATGAAAATGAACCTCCAACTATTGTAAACTTGGAAAAAAACTACTTCTGAATATTTTAAATCTTAATAACATGAAAATTTTTGGATTTAAATTGGAATATTAATGTTTCGTCAAGCCTGCACTCGGAGAGAATATGCCATTGAACATACAAACAGAGAGAACACAGTAATCCATGCTACACTCAGGGAGCTTTAGAATAGCATGCTATTTCTCTTGAAACGACTGTTCCTATATCTGTTGGTTAAAATATTATATATAATTTTATTCTTGTATATGTTTAATCCAGAGGCAATGGTAACCTTGTTGATACCTATCATTAATCACCTCACCTTCTCAATCATACGATAAATAAAGTAATCGTCTACTCTTAATATTTTTAGTAATGGCAATTAAAAGATATTCCAACCAATCGTATAAACAATCTTTTACCTTTTTCATAAACAAATTGTTGATTTTTAATTTTTAGCATTATGATGATTTGAATAACAATAAACAGATTTATTCTTATCTTAGCTACTATTTAGATTTGAATTAAATAGTAAGGTACATTTTATTATGAATCGTATGGAAACAAAGTGTGTGCTATAAGATTAAAGAGTTTTCATTTTTCGTACAAGTGTGCCATTTACATGTTAAATTCCAAATAAAGAATAAATAAGTTGTAATCACCATTGCTTTGTGTTGGGTTTGAAAGGGTAATGCATTAAATACAATCTGAATAAGAGAAAAATACTGTTTGATTCTTATTGGTTTGTTTGGCGAGCGTTTAATCTAGTGTTAAATATGTACTCTTCTCCTCACAACAAATCCAGTTTATATGAATAAAACGGCACCTGACTTACAGTAAAATTTTTTTTAATAAATATATAAAACAAATTACGTACTAAAATATTTGTAATGCCGGTTTTCGTCATCACAATGAAAACCGTCTGAGCACAGGCTTTTGTCTTAGTATTACTCTTCATTAGGAGTTCTGAAGCAGGATTAAAACATTTTTTTACAATTCCAAAATGTTTTGTCTTACCTTAAAGCGTTGAACATAAAGGTTTGAGAGTAACTAATATAAAGTTACAAAGTGAGCTTGAGACTGTAACAAGCGCATCAAATGAAGCTTACTGATGTTATGCCCCTATCGCGCATGCGCCTTAGACGTTTACTTAAGAAACCACATATCTCATCTCATCTCCATCAGTACCCTCCAGAGATTACAGATATTCTATTCTGTGCTCTTTGGTGTCTTCCATTCCTAACAAAGAGTGACGTAGCTATTACTAGAATGATAGTTTCGTAAAGCTTGTTTAAAATGTAGTTTTAATTTTAAAATTGTGTTTTACAAACGTTTTTATTCAATCCAGATTTTGGTATAAAAATTGAACCTATCTCCTCCTTTTAATTATTTTAATACACATTATGTTGTACAAGTTTAGTCACCACAGACTTATTAGTAAACGTTGTAAACAAAATACAAAAGTACAGTTTGGTTGTTTGAGTGATAACGATATGAGTTTGTCGCCGGTTTTAGTGAACGACCTTGACCCCCATAAAACAAAGTAATCTTTCCTAAGTAACCTCAAAACATTTTCCTGTTAAATTGATCCTAAAATTATGAGAAATGTCTAATTTTAAAAATCTTTATATACAGGCGCATTTGAGTTTGTGGGTATACTTTTTAAATATTTAAACGATAAAACACAATGGTGTATTTGTTATAGACCACCAATAAAAATAACAAAACAATCCTAAAAAGGTTTGTGCGCATATTATTAATATCATTAAAAGAAGAGGTTCTTTTATACTTTTACACGACCAAGTTTAAAAGGTTTAAAAGTTTATGGAGTTTAAAACTTTTCTATGGGAGCTAAAATTAAGATGGCTACCAGTATAATCGGCTCCTGCATACAAAATAAATTAAAATAATCTTTAAGGTTATTTAGTTATCTGTCGTTGGAGACTTTTCATTACAAATTATGTCTATTTGTGTCAACCAGTAAAATTCAAAAGGATAATAAAGAAGAGCAGAGGATTTATCCATCGCTACCAGCTGATTCTCTCAGACCATTCTGTGTACTTAGTAATTAACTCTTTCAAATAGGACTTATGAAGATTCTGAATGGCGGTTTTATGAATGGCGTCTGAGAAACAATCCAAGTAAGTATTATATCTAGTGCGTGATTTGTTTACTCTCGTATACTCCCAAGGGAAAGTGGAGGTCAAGGGCCTGTGTGCTTTCTCGTGACGCAAGCGGGTCCTTCCAGGAAGTGGGGGAAAGTGATAAACACAATCACTATGAGGACCAGGTCCGCTGAAAATTGGATGAGGTGGAAGGGTTCAGACTCTGAATCGCTGATACTTGGAATTTATTATTACAGGTATAATTTGGGGTTATGACGTAATATCGGTATTAGATTCACTCAATGAAAAGAAGGTGTCAAAAAGAAAATATGGAAATTACATGTAGTAATAATAAAAAAAATGGAAATATGAAACAGTGGAGATAAAAAAAAACAGACCACTACATTTCTACAAGATCCTGAATTTTCAGGATCTTGTGCAGATTGTAAAGAATGAATATTTTCACGTGGACGTTACACAAATAATATCTAATCATTAAGTTTTATTGAAATTGAATAACTCACACTCATTCATTACGATGCATTTTTCTGGTTTATACTATTTAGAGTCCAAATAAACAATTGTTATATTTATTCATCTATAAAGAAGAATATTGGAGCATTAAAATGAATCTGTGTTGTGACAGTTACAATAACTAAACTTTTTTTATAAAATTGTATTAAGGTTAATACAAATATATATCAAGAGGACTTACAGTGTATAGGCTACATCAAGAGGGGTTCATAGGTTCTACTCCCCTCCCCCTATATAACGCATCTGATGAATACAAGCGCATCTTAAATATTTTATTTATTGCAGTATCATTCAATATTAACATTTAAAATAGAAAAGTCTACTTATGGGAAATGAGGCATCACCAGTACACACGTGTTAATGATAAAAATAAAATTACATTAAAAAGAATCAGGATTTTGGACATTTTCCATCGTTATACTTACGTTACATGTTACAGGAATATTACATTACATATCTAGGGTTGCAGTCGGTTCTCTTCTTTAGGTTGTCAAAAAAGCAAACAAACAAAAACATTAACATTGGGTGTAGCAAACATTGTAAGCTTTGTAAATTTGTCGAATAAAAGATTTTTTACTTTGACTTTGATTTATACATTAGGTTAAGCAAAGTTAACCAAAACGTTGTGATGAATAAAGTGAATGTTGAAGACAGGACAAGTTGTACGTCAGAACAGCCAATCTTACATCCCCTAGATACAAGCGGTTTGCTAGCAATGACAGTCCATACGACTGCATTATACAGGCGCACTGAACCGATTTTTATGAAATCAAATAATATGTCAATAGATTTGTTTATCTTGTTTTGCTTTAAGAATCGTCTCCATAAATTTTAAAGTTGTTGTATTTTATCATGTTTACAGTTATTTAAATTCGTAAATAATTGTATTCGCACATAAGATGTAATCAAATAATATAGCATTATTCTACCTCGTCCGCTGGTCGATTCTATATTCCTTTATTTGGGCCACGTGAAGTATCCAACTATCGGTACCCAACTCATCTATTACTCTGAGTTAATTAATAATTTATTTTTCGTATAAGGTTATTTAAGTATGTGTATTTGGTTATTTAAAGTGGCAATTTTGTTTAGAACATGTTATGTTACACCTATTGCTTTCAATAAGTTATAATTTTCTTCAAATTCATCAATATAGTCTTGTTGGTTAATACGAAAAAACCGATATTATTCTTAGGTTTTATTGTAATGTATTAAACATTTGTAGGGTGAAATTATTCATTAAATTCTGTTAACTATTATATTTAGAATTGTTATAAGTTTCCATACATTTTACCTGCTTCACCTTTTTATAGCTTTATTGGTTCATTTCTTAGTTTAAATCTACGAGATGTGTCATTAAATTATTGAACCGGTTTTAAAATTGTATTCTCACTATTTTACCTATAAGTCTATAAGCATGTTGGCGCATAAATCCAGTTCAAGCACAGTTTAAAAATGATGATAAACCAAAATTTATTAGCTACTTCTACAAAATAGTAAATATTTCTTTCATAATAAACACATTTTGTTAATATCTTCCGCTTATTTATTCATTTTTTGGTTCATATAATAAAAGTATTGCAGTCGAGGTGATTCACTTTTTTAAACAAATATGAAGAAAAAGAACAAGCGTAAATTTTCTTTTTGCGTAAACGTACGTCCAAACGTCGCGTCGTACTACTTACATATCGGCGTTTGCTTATACATTAGTAGATTAAGCTACACAAGGTTCCTTCCATATCATGAATGCTGCCATGTCGTCATCGCCTTACAACTAAAATGGAAGTGCCCAAAGAAGTATTTAAAATCGCTTAAACACTAATCAATTGATAAAACAAAGTTAAAATGCTGTTTGAACAGTGATCAACTAACTATAAGGTAAAACTATCATCCGGTACGTAACAGAATTAAAGAATTTTGTCATTGTTAGCGTTGTAAAATTTGTGTAAGTGAATGTAAACAATGTACCAACCTTCTACCCAATATTATTTAGAGTTCGGTTATTGGGTCACGATGTCTTCGCAAGTACAACAAAACAAATACTTCACAGTTTATTTAAGAAAAACGTCCCTCGAAATAGTTTTGACATAACAGCATATGACTTAGTTAACTAACGCAGCCAAATAAGTTAGACCTAAGGAGCCCAATCTAATACAATGTAGAGAATGGGTTAATCTTCACTATACAAACATTTTTAGCATTTAATAAAACTAGGACTAACTGCTGTACACTTACGTTCAAATTTAACCAACCATATGAAACAAATATCCGTAAAATTTGTAAGAATGCAGTCATGTATCCGTTTGCCCAAATAAGAAAAGTTATCTACCTAACACTAAGTACAAAAAGAATACTACTGTGCTAATTATTTTAATTATGCAACGCAAATTGAAAATGCTAGACCTTTCTGGTCTTTAACTGAGTAAGAATTTTTGGCTCTTTACCTTCAAGGCATTCAACAATCCTCGTGTACGCGCTGCCACTACAGGTAGAAAAGTCCAATTGGGTAGAAAGAACCCTTGATTATGAGACCTTCTGAGAAATACTGAAAGATTAGCGTCTGCTATGAGCTTAAATATTTTCAGGTACTACCATCAACTATAAACTGTAATATAACTAACTAAATCTCAAGAGTTACGATAAGGCATTGATCATGCAGGTGAACTTCTTGTTTACCCAAACTCCGCCCATGGCCTTATCAGGTACTCCAATTTGGCAAACCCAATGCTGCAGTTAAAATGTAAGTTAATGGCAAAATGTCTATCGCTGTCCATGGTTTTTAGTATAGACTAAAACACCAGATATTTCTCGAAACTAGCATCACGTTACATAGACATCGTGTACACGTAAATAGGCCTATTTATAAATTTACCATACGATGCTTTATAAATAAATAGCTATGGCAAATAAATTGTCAATGAGACAATAATAAATAATTTTAACTATTTGGTAAAAATTCAAAACAACTGAAAAACACAATGTTGTCGAAGAAATTGTAAAACGCCACTGCTGCTAACCTAAAACAAAACGTTTTAGTTGAATTGTCCAAATCTGGCTCTAAAGCGATTCATCTAGATATTAGAACATAAAAACTTATAACAGTATAGATAATCTTTGGAATTAGATAAAAATATAAGCCGGTTCCTTAATATCAATAAATTGAATAATAATTCCAATTTCATCATTTTAATTTCTTTGCTTGTCATGTTCGGTCGCAAAAATTAGTTGACAGTTAATAAAATTATAGTGCCTATCTACAATATTAAATAAAATAATTACCATTTATAATAACAATTAATTACTGTTGCTATTATACCAGTATCAATTACTCAATTTATCTGAAATATATATGTTCGAACGAAAAACCAATGAAATTGACAGTGAAATGAAGGATGTGGGATCCATGAAGCTGCGGCAGTCCTCACAGCTGACAATGGTAGAGAGGCGGACCGTTATCTCCGTTACTCAGGTCAATGCCGTGACGTCACATCCGGTCTAACCACTTTTCTTATCACACGTCATAACCTATAATGATGACGCACACCGCGCCGCCGCACAGTGCATTGACCAATGGACAAAAATAAAAAACAAATATTCTTAAATATTTCAGTTTCTTACGCTTAATTTTTGTTTGTTTACAACATTCAAAAGTCTTATTAAGTATTTTTAACTTTATTGCACAGCAAAAATTGGCATTGCAGCTTATCTTATCTCGTATGTCCGGTATTACTTGTGAAGTCGAGCCCGTTCTGGAACCACTTCATATTCCGTTCCTTATGTTAATTTTCATGTTACGTCACCCTAATTTCAAAACTATATTTTTATACATACAAAGATTTTAAAACATTTTATATTGGTTTGAAAATTTCCATTTAATTTATTTCACTCTCTACTCATGGATCAAGCTGTTGAAGGTAAGCACTTAATTTATTAATAACAATTTTAACATTGATTTTCTCCAAAAGCTAAAACCAACGAACTATACTACTGGAACGCGCGCTGTCCATAAGCCCTGTACTATGTTTTCCGGGCACACACAGCCGTGTGCTGCGGGAGTATCCATAGACTTGCAGGCGCTCGGAGTGGGCAAGAACTCAACCGCACTAATCGACTACACAGGTAACCCGCTTTTACATGTCACAACATGAACTTTTCATGTCACAACACGAAACTCATCATTGGACATACTTTACTTCAGTCTGTCTCAACGTCTGCTACGAGAAGGTCAATTGTTATTTTTAATCGTTTTAAAGTCAATTATTATTTTAATCGTTTTAATAGGTGTTTAAGAGTTACAAATTTGTTTTATATTCGAGATGCTTTTTAACAATGGTAAAGAGTTGTGCTGCGTACAACTGTACTTTCGAGATGGAGTAAAGGCTGCAACACTTCTTTTCACAAGTAAGGACTTAACATTTTTAACCATAGTAATACATTTAGCAATTATAAATTGTAACATGATATGTTGTATTTTATACTTGTTTCATAAACTTGCAAGATTATTAGGACCTAACAGAAATAGTTCAGTAAGTACGACTGTTTGATGGTATATAAATAAATAATTATGTGTAAGACTGATTATCCGCTAGTCAAAAATATATTTTTATATTTTTTAAAACTATAATTTGATATTTCTGTAAACAATTTAAAAAATCCAATTACTCAAGAGAGTTGTTCCAAGTTAGCCTATCTATTCTTAAAGTAGATTTTAGCCTTTTTTACACTATGCACCAAATTCCAATCCAGTACGAAACTAAAACATTTGTTTTATGTACTTCAGAATTATTGTTATGTTTTGATTTTTTCAGTAAATTATACAGACTTTTTATGTTTTAGCTTTCCGTTGGATGATGACAAACTTTTAAAAAAAAATGGATTATTGCATTGAAAAGAAAGAAATTCAAACCAACAAAACATACTGTTCTGTGTGGTAAACATTTCAAAGAAGACGATTTTCATTTAGTTTTACCAAACACAACTAAGAAAAGACTAAAAAATGAAGCAATTCCGACATTGTTTGACTTTCCATCAAATATCCAACCACCGCCAAAAAAACAGAGGAGGGTTGTCATCAAAAAAGAAGTTACCCGTACCTATTCAGCCACCTAGTGCAGATCTTCGATTTGAAGCCAACACGTCTATGTCATCGGTAAGTTTTAACATAATTATTTGTGTTGTCAGAATCAAAAAGCAAATGTGTAATATGATAAACATAATTTTTAAAAGAACGTAAAAACTACTTTGCTCCCCTGCACAGTGTTAAAAAACATAAAATCATTATATTAAATTGTTATTATTCTATTAATACTATTGTAAGTATTTTTTATTTGATATAAAACTATAAACAAATTTTAAGCCAGCCTTGTTGCCGCAAACCCTCAGTTATAATGTTCTATTGTTTTTATTGTCTGCAATTTTGCTGCGATAGGGCTATATTCAACGCAGGTTAATCTAACAGCAATTTTTGTTGTATTTTTTGAGGTTCTGCTGCTGCCGTTGGAACACAACCAGTCAGTTTCCACACCAAACGAGCAAAAATCAACAGTTGGCCTACATCAAACACCGGTAAGCTGTAGTATAGTTCGTTGGTAGACATAGACACGGACATCACGTAAAAGGTTTTTTTTTAGAGGATGCGGCTAGATAAAAATGTCTCATGAATTGGAGTGGGGTTCTTATACAAATGTTTTTTTTAATAAGTTTGGGTTAATAATTTTAATAAATTCACGAATGATAATTACGATAATTTTAATTGTTGTAATTAATTCAATGCTAATGATTCTAGGATAAGCGGAAAACTGCATCACCATCCACATCTCTATCTCCCAGAAAAGTGCTATTGCGCCGAAGGTTTAAAGCTCTAAAGCAAAAATTAAAAAGAAGGGACCTGTAAATTAAGGTCAATGAAAGAATTGATTTCAAATTTGAAAAACAAATTTAAAGCACCAGATTCGTTTAATCGAAATTTGTAGAAAACAACTTTACAGGGTTGCCTTTCGAGTTATTGTTGAGTAGCCTGAAAAACAAAGGAAAAAAGTAAAAACAAACATACTTTCACAGAAAGTGTTAAGGAGTTTGCCTTAACACACTATATTTTTATTCACCAAAAGCTTATAGATACTTGCGGGCTTCAAATTTAATTTTACCACATCCTGCCACATAAGAAAATGGATTTCAAAATTTAATTGTTGTCCAGGGTTTTTGGAGGAGTATTCATGTATTTAAGACATAATGTTAAGGAACAGGAGCACCTAAGAAATGTAAGTTTGGTATTCGATTCCATGAGCATTAGAAAGCAGATAGTTTATGACGAGCAACTAGGGAAAAATGTAGGATATGTAGATGTTGGAGGATTCAAAATAGACAACAACGAGGAGATTGCTACGGAAGCTTTAGTATTTCAAATTGTTTCTTTGAGAGGCCACTTTAAATGTATCGTAGGGTATTTTTATGTAAATTAAAACTTCATCAGTTTTTCTGTCGCAGCTAAGTAAAGTGGCTATAGTTAAACTAAGTGAAGTGGGCGTTAATGTACAGAGCGTGACCTTTTGACGGAACCAGCACGAATCTTAGCGCATTGAAACATTTAGGTTGTAAGTTCCCTGAAGCGCCATTTTTTCAAACTCGATACTATGAATTACGATATTTTGTGCCATTTTGGATCCTCCACACATGTTAAAACTAGCAAGAAATGCACTAGCGGACATAAAGGTTATAGACTCCGAGTCAGGGAGAATTTGTTTTAAGTATATAGAGGATCTTAATAATTTACAGAACAAGCTAGGTCTGAAATGTGTAACAAATTATCAGACAAACATGTTTTCTACAAAAATAGAAAAATGAATGTAAAGGTAGCTGCACAGACTATTAGTTCCAGCGTAGCAGACGCTTTACAATATTTGAACATTAAAGAACATCCACAGTTCTCAGATTCAGATTGTCTAGCAACTGTAGAATTTTTAAGAATAGTTGACAATCTTTTTCGATTTTATGAACAGTATGGATCCATTTGGAAGAGGCTACAAGGGCCCGATGAAACTAGAAAACAAAGCAAATGATGATTTAATGCTTAAAAAAGCAGACAACTATTTGTCAAAACTTAAAATTGGAGGACAATCAATTTTAAATCATGCAAGGAAGACGTTCGCTTTAGGTTTTCTAAGTAATATTAAGAGTTTTTGTATTTTAAGAGACAGATTGTTAGTTTTAGAGGATTTTAAATACTTGTTGTCATACAAATTTAGTCAAGACCACCTGGAATTATTTTTCTCCTGTATTAGAAGTAGGGGTGGGAATAATGACAATCCTAATACAAAACAGTTTACTTGGGCAGTAAGGCAACTAATGTTTAGGACAGTGTCAGGGCATCTGAAAAATTCCAACTGTCTTGAGTTTGACCCCAACTCACACTTAGGCCTTCTTGAGTTAGGCCATGGTTTATGTGTTGTAGATGACATAGATGACGAGAGTGAAATTGAGAGCGCCATATGTGTAATGGAAAATTATGATGACTCTAGTTTTAAGGATGAAATCTTGTATTATATCTGTGGAGTCATTGTTAGACGAATGGAGAAACAAATCAAATGTAAAGATTGTTGTTATGTACTCCATGCTAATGATTCTGATCTTAGAACATATACACGCCTTACTGATTTTAAATCTAAGGGCAAATTAATCAGATCAAGTGAGGATGTATTAAAGGTTGTTAAATATGCCTATTTGCTCAAGCTATCTGAGACTAATTTGACTACTGTAAATTTAACAATGAGAGTTTGTAACCATTTAACAGGTAGTGTATTCAAAGGACATTTAAGTAACGATGAAATTTACTGGAAGCCATGAATTATTGTTAATAAAATCTGTAACTCAATTGTTTTTTGAAAATAATATCTCATCACATTGCAAAACAAAAAACCTTGCATGTGACGAAGAAATCTAACTTGGGCATAAGACAAAAACTTAATAAAATGATTTTGTTTTCCAACACTTAGACTAAGTTTATCATGTTTGTGAATTGTTTGTGACATGAATTGAAATATACCACAAGTAATAAGAAAAACATGTAGCCTACTATTTTACCTAGACTATATCTGGTTCCTGTTGTGTTAGTTACTGTCGTAGCCTACGGTAATTTGATAACGATTACAGGTTATTGTTTATAGTAATTTAACATACACCTCAAATGCTTAAGAAAAAACGCTGTGTAACAACAGATGTTAGAAAATTATGTTGTAAAATTTAATCATATTAGAGGCTACAGGGCGATTTAAAATGCCGCGAAGCAAAACTGCCATAGCCTGCTTGTACGCGGAGCGTGTTCTTGCCCACTCCGAGCGCCTGCAAACGTCAGACGCAACCCCGGATTTCGGCCCGGTTCTGTAGCCCCAGCGCGCGTTCCAGTAGTATAGTTCGTTGGCTAAAACCGACTCTGTGAATAGCAATGCTTCATTCTTTAGACACTTTTGAACTATTTTCCTTGATGAAAGTCTGCCCCTTCTTTTTTAACCTTTTTCCATTAGGTAATAAGAAATAGAGTAATATTTAAGAAATGGCTTAGCAGTGAATAAGGTACTAGAAAACTTGAAGCCTTACATTTTGTGCAGACATACAAACTGGAAAACTGTTCAGATGAAGTCCTGTCAGAATTGGTGAACTACTGTGACCTCCTTTGCATGAATATTGAGAAAAAAATGGCAAAACTGTCAGAAGATAACTTCAATGTTTAATAAAATTCCAAGATTGGTTTAACACACCATGTAGCCTACTCTTCCATGTAGTCTTCTTTGCTTTGTAAACCTTTTAAATTCCGATTTGTTAAAGGAATGCCCAGACATTGTGATAGAGCAAAAGAGTTAAATAAAAACAGAAATTTCTCAATGTGGCCAATATGAAGTACAAGTGGATAGCCACACTTTAAAAGTTAATTTTGATTTCTACTTGGAAGTGTATGCAATATTTTGTATGAAACCAACTCTACTGCAAATTTTTTCATTTGTATTGCTGGGCCATCGCAAATGAATACTTCTCTGGTAACCCAAAACACATCAAACGAAGGCATTACTTCTTTGAAGGCATTAATTCAATCGTCCCTACAAGATTGAATTAGATGCTTTTACGGTTATTCCTAAAGGTTGGCATTCAAATCTATTCAAGTTAGATAAGAGGTCAAGATAAAAAGGAAATATTAAAAAATGAATTCAGTAAGAATTCAATACAAAAATGGTTCTTAATTGTCGATAAACCAAAACAGGGTTTTGGATCATCAAACGACAGCAACAAGGCCTGAAGGTTCTTTGGAAACCCAAGAAATTACTGTTATTAATGAACAACTATTTAAGAAATTTCCCTTACTTTTAAGAGTAGTTTCCAGTAGCAAATCAGTTAACTTTCGATTCCAGGAGCTACTCAACAGTACAAGGGATTTGTATTTAAAGTTATATGGATGGTAATACATGCCAAGCAGCGTCCACAAACTACTTATTCACGGGATTGATATCATGGAATCATTTCCATTACCCATAGATCAGTTGTCAGAGGAGACCCTTGAAGGCATGCATAAAGTTATTCGCCGAAACCGACTCGCCTACTCTCTGAAAACATCCAGAATGCACATTTGTAAGGACCTCATAAATCAGTTGTTACTAATGTCTGATCCTGCAGAGGATCTGAAAACGCACTCTTTTAGAAACCCCACAAAACTGGACAAAGTGATTGATTACTACTTACTATCAAATGAATCTACATCTTCAAACTTTCAAGAAATATTTTAAGATATGGATTTAGAAGAGAGTGATGAAGACTCAGGCTAAATATTTAAATATACAATTAGTTCAGTTCTTCCATCCAGTTTCATTTAACAAAACAGACAAGATTTCTTTATGAAATTCTGCTGATGAAAAAATATGTTTTAGTGTATATTAATGTGTATTTATAACAAATTTTTGTACGTATACGGAAGTACAAAATAGTTACTGTTATAAGGTAAGTTTAGTTTGACTCTTACATTTTATTAGTACAATACTATGATCAGCTATTATCAATTACTATCACTGATAAAAAATCATACTAAACAAACTGTTTTAAGGCTAAATATAGTCAAGCTAATTAATTCTAGCTAGGCTTATTCCAAAAATATTTCAAAATTCACAAGTTTAATTTATTGCTTTAAATATTTCTGTTTTCCACTTACATTGCAATAGACAATAGACAACTGTATTAACCGTTTAACAAGTAGCATACATGTAATAGGTTTAGTCAATAGAGGTTAAAAAACAAACATAGCTAAAACTAAAAACCAAAGGCTATGTAAAAACCATGCAGGATTAATAAATACTAAAAGCAAGCATTCCATGCATTAGAAGTAAGGGTTAAAGTCACTCTGAGATAAGGCAAGAAACCCACTTTGATTGTAGGATGGGTTTGCCAAAAAGAAAGCAGACAGTTTGTTTTTAAATTTTGATGTCTTCAAGGTCCGAGCTGAGCCTGGAAGTTTATTCAAAAATAATATACTTTGGTGATGCAGATTAAATTTAGATTTAGTGAGCCTTTTGTATGGAATATCAATAAGACTTCTATTCCTAGTATTTTATCTATGGACATCACTTCTTAATATTAAGCTTCTCATAATTTTCCTTCATAGTCATAACAACATTAAAAATATATATCAACCACAGTCATGATATTCTGGGTTTTAAACAATGGTCTACAGCTAGTACTTGAGTTAACTTTACATATTATTCTAAGAGCTTTCTTTTGAAGTATTAAAACACTATTTACACCAGAAGTGCATCCCCATAGACTGAGCCCATACTGGATTAGGCTTTGAAAAAATGCAAAATATGCTGTTTCAAAATATCCAATAGGGACACAGTCCCTTAGTTTTCTCAAGAGATATATTACTTTAGATAACTTGCTACTTAAAATATGTACATGATCATGCCAAATTAACTTACTATCTAAGGTTATGCTCAGTAGGTTTAACACTATCTTTAAAAATATTTACATTACTCAAGCTAAATATAATTTTCTGTTTTATTCATGTTAAGCATAAAAAGGTTGGCTTGGAACCAACTGGAGACAGTCAAGTGAGTCCTGCATTAATATGACAAAGACATTTGTATATCAGCATTAACATCAATCAGAGTGGTGTCAGCAGCATAACAAATTACATCAGAGTCGGTGTTACAAGATAAGTCGTTTACCATAACAAGAAAGAGTAATGGTCTAAGAACGAATCCCTATGGGATTCCGTGCACTACAGCACCTACCCAAGAGCTACGACCACTTATTGTGACAATCTGCTCACGGCCGCCCAAATAAGACCTGAATAATTCCAAATTATTGTGATTTATACCATAGTGCCTTATTTTTTCAAACAATATACCATGTGATACACAATCAAAGGCCTTACTGAGGTCACAGAGTGTTACCCCCGTATTTAGCCTATGCTCAAAACCATCTAGTACGCCACTAACCAAGTGAGAAACTGCACTCACCGTGGAAAGGCCTTTCCTAAAACAGTACTGGGCATCCTCAAGCCACCATCCTCGAGAAACCTTTGGAGTTGAATCTTAATAAGAGATTAAAAAACCTTCCCAAAAATGGGAATATTAGAAACAGGCCTGTAGCACACGGGCAGTGACCTATCTCTCTTCTTAAAAATTGGTGTGACCCGAGCAACCTTTAACTTACTGGGAAAGACACCTTCATTTAGACATGCATTGAAGCAGGCTTTCAAGGGTAATAAGATAGTAATCCTACAGCCATGGCTAAGAGGGCATGATTTTATTGATGATACCACATACTGAAGATATAAATATCTTGAGTCGGTGAAACCAATCATGTCTGGATTGAGCAGTAGGTAATCCAAAATCATAAGCAATATGTACTTATTTGCACATATATAATGTAAACCAATAATGTACTATTCCTATTAATTTTAATAAGACAATGTTAAATATGAGATATTAGAGACTCAAATTAGTCTAAGGGACTCTTTGATAAAGGAATTTTGCTTCCATAAAGGT
Source organism: Homalodisca vitripennis (assembly GCF_021130785.1). Classification (NCBI taxonomy): domain Eukaryota; kingdom Metazoa; phylum Arthropoda; class Insecta; order Hemiptera; family Cicadellidae; genus Homalodisca; species Homalodisca vitripennis. The sequence goes on from NC_060210.1 coordinate 33,662,784, forward strand.
TAGTTTGTTGCTATCACTGAGCAGCTGAAGTACCAGGCTAGAAATACATTTTAATGTTAAATAATAATGTTTCAGGAATTTTTTAAAACGCAGGGATGCCATTATAAAAGGAACTATGGGCAAAGGTCCTGGTTAGATGTTTTTATAAACATTTTGATTTTAGCTTCCTTAGATATAACTGTTTTAGTTAACTAGCTCAATTATTTACAAGTAAATTAAATTTTCAGAAAACAGTCACTTTGTTATTTATTTAAAATATATTTAAAAATCTAACAATCATTGTAAGATATGAATTAATATGCAGTGACGGTTTTAGCATTACAAGTGCCCTGGGCGAGATTTCTTCGGCGCCCCCTAACTGCAATTCAATTACATACGAAAAAAGGCTACCGGTGCCCCTGGGCGGTCGCCCAACTGCCCCTACCCTAACGCCACTCCTGTTAATGTCACTGGTTCAAGATTGTTAGCACATTTATTTTAATATTATTCTTTGTTAAAAGGTCTCTTCATCATAGGGTAGGGGAAAGCTGTGGCTTTCTAACCAAGAGTTTATAACATTAAAATATATTGTCTGTAAAATTTGTCTGTTTTAAAATCAAATGAATCAAAATTCTATTTGAATAAAGTCCTACACAATTTATGATTTATTTAAATAACATATAACTTGTATAGTTGTAAATACCTGGCTTTCTGTTTATGATTTTAATATATATATATATATGTTTACATTATAAAGGAGTAATTTCCAAAAACTAAATATTACGTTTCTTTGTCAATGAGACACAAATATGGCTGTCTATATTTTTGACAAAATAAGGCAGAGGGATTAACTTTCAAAATGAATTGTTTCAAATTCTATTGTCAATCAGAAAAAAGGTAATGAGTGTTTCTTTTATCTAACATCCTGAACCTAAGGCTTTTATAGTGACAGTGATTATTTTATAATTGCCATATGGCATAGACTCTATATTAATTAAAACAGAGGTGCTGAATGTCTTGTATTTTTACGGGAAAGATGTAAATAGTTTTGTGATCTGAAAAATTCAGAAGTAATGTACAGTAAGTAGTTAATTAGTGTAATAGGTATGTCTATTTCTAAACTTTCACACAAGTATGTATAATTATATTATGTAACCAAGTGTTTCCTGAGTTTTTTTTATAGTAAGCGTTATAAGTTTCATCCGACATAAATCACACAATAAAATAGGTACCTTAGTTATAATTTATAGTTATTAAACCAAACACAGCAGAAATTGCCAGAATAATTCATACAGGAGAGGATAATATACGCACAAAGCAAGGTACAAAGAAGGATTAATAATAGTGAAAGTTTCATTGTGGGTACTGTATTTTAATTTTAGGAATAAAATAAATAAAATCCTTTATGTTTGATTAACTTTATTTGTTCCATCAGGCAGTTGAACAACAGTTTCTCCTGGTTTTGTGATAAGGGCCATAGCTTCTTCATATGGAGGTGAAATAGGTAGTTGAGTAGGTGCTGTGTACTGGTACGGCTTTCCATCCAACTGTAACAAAAATGACGAACTATTGATTTTTGTCACATTTGAGAAAAGAGTTATGACAATATAAACAATGCATTAGGATTAACAAAGTATGAGCAAGACTTTATTGGTATGTAAAAACACAGAGTGGGATGAAGAGGCTGTTCAAAATTTGCAAAATTTGCTATTAAATTTCACAATTTCAAAGATCATTCGAAATTTACCCAAAAATGACATCCAAGTTTATAAAGAATTGTAAAAATTTCATAAATTATAATGTAAAGTACTGATAACTTTGAAATAATTCTCAAACCAATTTGATATGTGAAACTTATCTTTTTCCTATTATAACTTTGTATTATAAAGATATCCAAAATAGTACAAACATCTAAAGTGTAGAGTCAGTTTTATTGGGCTTAATAAATAATTAATTGTGGTAAAAATTTTAAAACTCCTAGTTGTACTGAACCAAAGTAGCATCATTGCAGAGGAACTGCATTTATCACCTCTCCACATTCCTGGCTGCTAATATTCTGCATAGTTACTCAAATATTTAATAAAACTTGTTTATAATTACAATGACATGAAATTGATTTAATAAATGTAGGTTACTATACATTAAATAATAACTATATTCAAACAAGAGAAAACTTTACTTTGACTTACATTTAAACTGTAGTTGGTGTCAGAATCGTAACCACTAAGGTCTCCACATGCCACAAACGGTACAATGAGCCGGTTGATACCGTTCAGCTCTGACCAGTCACAGTTGGTGTTGTCCAACAAGGGGTTGGCCATTGTTGGTACATACCCCTCAGGTGGCGCATAGTTCTGGCATACCACAAATGCTTCTGTAAAAAACATTCAATGCCATTAAACCTAATGCTAGGTAGTGTGTTCAAGTTAACCAAAGATGACTTACTTTTACAGTGGAAATAATATTAGTTTCATATCTGATTGATTAATGTTTGTCAAGATAAACTTATTTGGGCAGAGCAAAAATTATATTGTAATATATAAGAAAACCATTGGACAAACTAATATGATGCATATTTGTGCAGGTGTGAAGATCTCTAGAAGGGGGAAATGGAAGTATTTGGTAATGTCCTATTATTATTGTTATGAAAAAGTTTGAATAGGCTGTATATTTTTTGTAAAAGACTTTACATCTTTATCTAGATCTGAGTGACATCAAGTCTAACGGAATAAGATAGTTGTCCTTGTCTAGGGTACAGTGTCTTCCAATTATTTTCAAGGGTCATTTTTCTCTTTCCCTTTATACATTCCATTTAATGTTCCTTTTTTAAGATGCAGTGACATCAGTAATAAAAAGGAGCAGTAGTACAATAAGATCACAAGCAATGAGACATGTAAGGTGAAATCCAACAACATTTGCATGCCTAGTAATCTCCCATGCTTATATCCCTACAACTCGTACCTCACTAAACCACTGAGTTGGGAAGCAGCTATCAAAGATAAAGCTTCCAATTGTCGTTAACACCAAATACAAGATTTTGAATACAGATTCCATTCTGGAAATAAGCAACAATCATGGGAATAAGACAAAAAATTTTCATGGATTCATACCAATGCCAATTGAACCATCATATTTACAACCTATAATACAATAAACACCAGAACAATAAGAATAGAAAACATGTTCAAACTCAAATTTTGGTAATTTTACAACATGAGAATACAAAAGATAGAACGCTGTCTTCACTAATGTTTGGTTAGAAATGGTGGTCATTAAAAAAAATTTAATAATGCTGCCTGTTTTAAAATCATGGGAAATGTATTTAATGATCATCTCTGTAAAAATAACAATAATAGAAAATAGTCCTTCCGCCTTAGTCGGAAGAGAATGTCGATTTTGTGACAACTGAAACATAATTTATTTATTCTCATTGGATCTACATGTACTTAATATTTTGAAAACTGTTCAAGACACACAAATTGTTTATGATAAAAAGTTTAAGAAATATTACAAACATTCCAGAATTAAGTTCATAAATAACAGAGTTGTGAATTTTTAAAAGTTTAAATGACCGCCATCTTGAAACGAATGGTGTACTAAGCTTACCAAAAAAAGCCAGGGAGATATTCATAGGACCAAGTTTCAACTTGTTTGGGTGTTTATGGGACAGTTATCGTCTCCACAAGCTACTTTATATAGCATAAGTATAAAATATAAATATAAAACATTTGAACGGGGTTTGAACGGGGGTGGTTTTGGACTCTGGGGGCTCATATTTATTTATGACATGCAACAATTTTTGCTAAGTGCTAAAATTAGGACTCTTGAAATATGCTGATTTTGTATACATTGACAAATCTAGCAGTGCATCTTCTGTCATTTGCTATGAAATTTGCCAGGGTAAGTGCATGTAAAATGACATATTTAATATAAGAAAATGTAATATTATTTCAATGAATTAATTTATAGCATGACAGCACATTTAATGGGAAACAAATGACTAAATGTGAAGTTTGTTTATTATGAATTGACCAAATTCCTTAACTGTTCTTATAAGATACAATTATTTAAGTGTGTGATATTCATAGCCATATTGAATACAAACAATAATAACATTGGTATTAATACAACAATATAATTACCAGTTTGGTACAATGATGACAGAATATCCTATGCCATAACACTGTTCTAATGATAAATGGTTTTTTAAAACAGCGCTCAATGTTGTTTAAACATAGCGAATGGAAGATGCCTGTACCCTATATTTTGTATTTCCAACCATCCATCATTAACAATGAACTGAAAACAAAGATATTCACTTTGCAATGCCCAAAGACCTATGATATAAGTGAGTGAGCTGGAGCTGTTAATAAATTATTTCATGAACATCACTGTATGCCTGGTAACTTTAGTAATTTATATTTACACATAGAAAACAATCAGATCAATCATAGGCGTAGCGTGACCTAATAATTTGGGGGGGCACGGGGTCTCCGGGGTGGGGGGGGGGAGCGGGGGGGGGGGGGGGGGGGTGGTCCCGTGGAAACTTTTTTGAAAACTACCACTTAAGAACTAAAGTAAAGCATATGTGTGTATTTTTGTTAAACATTGGTTTTAATCAATTTTTACTATATTGATGGATTGTAAAAAGACTCAATTTCAAATTATACAAGTTTATTCTATTCTAGACATAACTGCAAGGACATTTATAACACAAAAACAAATTTGTGTACAAGACAAAGTTTTAAGGTGAACAGAACTACAGTAATGGTTTTCAACGAACCAATTTTCGTTACTTCTAATGAAGCATTAGCCTCCTATCGGCTAGATTTGAAAAATCTGTTAACTAACAGATCTAGTTTTTTATCTTTCATGTATTCAGACGTCAATTCTTGCTCAATAGACATCAGGGCAAGCCCACTTAAGCGGTCTCTGTCATGGTGCTTCGAAGAAATGTCTTTAGCCTTCGTAGTGTAGAAAAACGATCTTTCTGCGCTTGCTGTTGTGATAGGCCACGAAAGTGATATTTCTAGTAGCTGCCAAACATCTGGTACACTGGCTTGAAGATCAATTCTCAATAAAAAAAATCAGCCAACTCTTGGAACGTTATTCTTGTGGTTGCTTTGTCTGTTTTTGACAAAATTGTTCTTTGCATAACAGTGAAAAAACTTAAGATGTACAGAGAAACTTAAAGACAAGTTTATAAAACTTTTGGATTGCCATAACAGCGTTGTTGTCAATTTCGGTCCAATTAAATAGTAACTGGGCAATGCAGTTGATTTTATCATAATCGTTCTTGGAAAAACGAGATTGCAGGTTTACAATTACTGTGTCCTAAAGCAGCAAAGTAAAATGCCAGTCTTGAACATCTGTTCAGGTTCAGGTTCAGGTGATTGATGAAATGCAGCATCTGAAGAGCAACTACTAGCTTCAAGTTTTTTCGGAATCTTCCTGTTTGCGTGGTAGTGAAGGCCTTTCAACTGACAAACCTTTCATACCATATTTGTTACACTGTTCTTCTGACTCATTCCACATCTGAATAAAGCCATCATCATTTCTGTCCAGTTTTAAACAGTCAATGACTGATTCAACTTTTGCAAAAACCTTAGAAATGTCAAGAGATTCACTCTGCAGTTCTTTGGAGAGTATATCAGTCTGACTCAAAACGCTGTGCAATAGTTTTTAAACTGAATACAAATTCAAATGTGCTGATTTGTTTGGCTAGACCATCAGCTTCGGCTGCAATTTTACGATTTGATACATCGTTTGCAATAACTTCCAAAGTTTCGTACACTTCCAGGGAGCTGCTCTAGAATTACATGGATTGCTTTGTGTCGAACTGTCCATCTAGTTCGAGACAAGCTCACCAGTCTTTTCACAGGGTTGCTACAGGAGTCCAATAATGAAATTCCCTGACTTTTCCCTGAATTTCCAGACCAAATTTTTCATTTTTCCCTGACTTTTTTCGACGCAATCCCCAGGGTTTTTGGCAATTAACGGGGTGGAAAAAAGCGGTGTTGAGGCTAACAGGGGTGGCAAATATAAAAAAGCAAAAAATAAAGTGAACACAGTTTTTAATACGTACAAAAAGATTGACTTAAATGATCTTTTACAACACAGAAGTAAAATATGCGCCGCGTCGTCTGCAGGCTTGGACTCGGCGCGGCGGCAGTAAGTTTATTTGTGTAAAGGGATTTTATATTTTTCCCTGACCAACGTCGAAATTCCCTGACTTTTCCCTGACTTGAGACCGGATTCCCTGACTTTTCCCTGATTTCCAGTCCTGTTTTTTTTTCCCTGACTTTTCCCTGACTTCCTTCCCTGATTTCCCTGACCTGTAGCATCCCTGTTTCATTTTTGTTTTCTCCGCTTTGCTTACATATTGATTCAAATATTGAAAACCTGTTAGCTGATGCATTAATTAAGTTATACAGGTGATTTACTATGGATAAGCAATTCCGAAGCTGTCTTATTTTCTTCACAAAATCTTTGAACAGCCAGATCAAGCAAGTGGGCATGGGCAGTGTGTGTACAAAGCTTTAGGCTCTTCTTCTTGGAACCTTGAAGGGCAACACCTTTGAATTTGCCCGCTCATGTTACTAGCTCCATCATATGCCTGGCCGTGCATTTTATTTAAGCTTATACCCAACTGCTGCAGATACTGTTTAATAGTGTGATGTAAATTTTCACCAGTAGTGTCTGACACATCAACGAAGCCCAAAAAAACCTTTCATTGATTTTAATGTGTCCATCTATTTTAGTAATGTATCGAATGCAAATGCTAAGCTGTTCACGGGTTGAAATATCCGTAGTTTCCATCACAAATAATTGAGTAGGCCAAAGCCTCACTCACCTCTTGGACAATTTGTTGAAGCATTTCACTTTTTATGCAATCTATTATCTCATTTTGTACCTGGGCACTTTTGTATGAATGGACTGGGGATTTCATTAATGTTTGGATTCCTTCCTCCATTTGAGTAGATCTCAGTTGTAGCAGTTCTATAAAGTTCCCCCTGTTTAAATGAAGCAGTACTCTCATCATGTCCTCTTAAGGCAAGATTCTGTTTTCCAAGGAATAGGATGTTTTCAATTATGAATTTTAAATACCTCCTATTCATCTCAACCATTTTAGTATGTGCCGAGGGACAACGAATCTGCTACCGTGCTTCCTGCTTTTCTATACTCATTGAGAAACTGTTTAGATTTTTGATGCATTTCACTATTCTCATGTTTCCTGAATTTTTCCAAAGCTTTCTTCCAATTGTTCATGCCCAGTTTAGTGAATGACTCCTCCCCGCGACCAGACTTTATGTTGACAAAATAGTCGGCATGGGTAACAAAATGCAGCGTCTTTAATGGGGCTATATTCGACCCAATTAAATTCACTGTACCAGGATTCTTTGAACTGCCTCGATTTGGATTGAATCTTGCTTACCTTAAAACAATTCAACAGGCTGAAATGCTCCTTTTGCAATATCTGCACTTTGTACTCCCAATGAAGGAATCTCTACTTTCGCCCTGGAATGTAGCATCACGATCTGGGCGTAAACAAGATGGCGATTCATCACCAACGCTACCTCCAGTGCTACTTCCCGCTAAATGTCTATCTTCATTTACACTTTCACTTGAATTTCCAAGTTTTTTAAAGAATGTTAGTACAGAGGACTGTTTCTTAGACATGATAACAAACGAACATCCGCAAAAATTACACAAACAATAGCAGCTCAGCTAGTAACAATAAGCTTATTGAACGAATAAAACGTGGCGACCACCTAACACAACACAACACACACGCGCACTGAGCTGGTATGATATCCCTCCGCCAGGCGTCGTCAATGCTCGGAGGCCCTCGGCCGGCGTCGGCTGGGCTCGGGTGCAATTCGATCGGCTGCTCCAGCTCGGGCGCAAACCGGCCAGAGTCGGCTCACCGGCACTTGTAAATTTAGTTGTTAAACACGCGCATACTTTACACACACAGATCAAATTAGATGCATACAGAAAAATAGACTAACGGGGGATCTATATTAGTTATTCATTCGTAACTTTTTAGTGTATACATATATGTAATTTAAAGATAATTTATATTATTTTTTTTTTTTTTTGCATAATGTTGGGGGGGGCACGTGCCCCCCCGGCCCGACGCCACTGAGATCAATATCATGTTAAAGCCTGTATCAATTAATCTTTCTAGAGATTACTTCTACCTACCAATGCTTGAATTACGAGAACTCCTGGGTTTAGCAAGGGTCACTCTGGGAAAGAATATCCTGAGTTGAGAGTAGAGCAGAGAGACATCACGTCCTCGGAAGATCTTGGCTACAAATGTTCCGCCCAACTTGAGAACATGGGTCGTGATGTTGAGTGCGGCCAGAAGTAACTGTCCTTGTATGTACTCATCCATATCATGTAATCCCGTCACTACAAACAGCCATATCATGTACTTCGATTACTTTAGATAATATTTTACTGGTAGATATAATTTAGTGGTACTACTAATTAAAGCTTAATCACTAATATAATGTTGTAACCTTGATATGATCATTGATATAAAGTCCTGTTTGTTAGAATATCTGAAAGGGATTGAAGCTGGAATCAACTGCCTCCAAACAAGAGAATGGACGATAAGAGCAGGGCAATACCTGAATGCCCAGAGTTTCGCGGGTTACTATGTAGCCTGAGATTACCTCTCAAATTATAAGGTGTATTCACCGAAGTTATTGTGGTCGTATCAAATGTTACAATACTTATTAGACAATATGGCTGCTGTTTTATCTAACCCTTATTGGACTGTGACACAAGAGCAGATGCTTCACATTGAAGAATGGCACTTTAAGCCTGAAATGCTATTTAAAAAGTGACAATATGTGTAACATTAACTCTCCGATTGTAAGGGAAGTTCTTGGGTAGATTGATATGCATGCTATGAAAGTGCCAATTTATCGTGATAACCGGTTAGTTAGGCAGACTCTGTCTCAGAAGACAATAATGAGGCCAATATAATCTTCTTATCATGCACGGTAACTTGGTGAAAAATTTGGTTATTTCAGAGGAATTACAAGTAAGGTTCTCAGAGACCCAGCAGGCATCACTTCTGGCTGGTTTATACCTACCAGATGAACCCACCACTGGGCACAGCAAAAACCAATGTGCCACTTCAATCTGGGCAACCTTATGGATGTCCAGTAGTGGCACATCACTAACCATAAATGTTGAGATTCGGGGGTTCATAGGCAATTCAATAGGTCTAGTCTACTGTGGGAGATGACTGTTGGAGTTGGTGGGGTTTGTTCCCTAACCTCAGAGGTCCTTGTTAACCTCAACAAGGGTGTGCCACTCCTTGCCTACTTTGACTAGAGGCTGGGTCAGAGCTGGCCTCCTCTTCTTCCGGGGACACATGACTTTGAGATGTAGTGCCCTAATTCTTCCTCATGGATTTCGATAGGAGGCAGCCCCTACTCCCTAACCTTACCTATCCTGAATATCCTGTCACTCCGGAAGCAGCGCAAAGGTTCTTACAGGACTAAGTGCAATTTATAAGCTTCTTGTCCTCAGAGACAGTAATATGAACTTCCGTAGATGGAATACAATTATGCCAGGATCTGTGGAAGGTCAGATAATCCATGCACCAGTCCTACGTTTAAAAGTTGAGCGTATTAAACAGAGGAGAGTACTGTGTAACAGTTAATGCTGTCAATTCAGCAGCAGCAATTCACTCACAATAATTGACTCTAGACTCAATCAGCTTTGTGGTAGCGCCTAAAATGAAGTTTAGTTTTAACAACAAGAAATAAATAATTAACTGCTTGCAAAGAGATACAACAGGTGTCAAATCAAAGCCTTTTCATCTTTTCTTCTGTTATAAATAAAACTTTTCAAAAACATCATATGAGTATATTGCTTGTACATCAAAATGTTACCTCAGCTAAAATTGATTTTCTTTTGGCTAAAATAATAAAAAAGTTTTCAGATGCAAACTTATTTAAAAAAATTCAAAACCTACATATCATTCCTACATAAAACCTTTCAATTTACAGATAGAAATCTTTCAATTTCAAGACAGTAGATTGCAAAGATGTTATATCTGTATTTTATTAGAAGTTCAAATTATGTCTCATTATTCTAAGTTGTACTCATGAGGTGGTGATTGGTAAGATTACAAATAATTGAACTCTTTGCTTAGCGATAACTACAACAGAGATGAACACTTACATGAACACATTTATGAATGAAAATAAAAGCTTAGAATCTATTCTTTCATGTAGTGTGTAGTTTTTAGATTTCATATTATTTTAAGCAATAAAACTTCATGACTTCTTAAATCAAATCAAAGTACTCTTTATTTTCAAATATACAATAATTACAATTACATGATTATTATTATGAAAATACCGTCACATGGGCCGAGGCCTGTGCGTGACGGCGAGCTCTTATTTACAACAATTTTAATAGAACAGACTTTTTTATAAATCCATACAATAAGCAAAATTCAGCTCACACAATCATTCCCACAAAATAAAATAAAATAAAAGTTACGAAAACAAAAATATCTAAGCAAGCGGTTGAACATGTTGTATATGCTGACACGACGGCACAGCAACTGAAAGTAGTTATAGTAAATGTAGTTAATAACGGTAAGTGGGAGTGAGGAGAGACTCAGCGTTATCAGAGCCGATCATCCGCAGCCAGGTAGTAATTAGTCGTTTAAACAGACCAGTTGGTTCGGCCCGCAGACTTCTTAAGCACGCAGACTGCATTTTTCAAAAGAATTCTAGTGTATCACGCTTCTTTGAGTGACTGAGAGAGACGTACATCTCGAATAGCTACCTTCGAGCTAGCATCCTATTTGGAACTTCCTCACCTTGACTGCTTTCTGGGACTTTCGAGCTAGCATCCTATCTAGGACTTGGGGGAGTAACAGCCATGCCCAACAAATATCACACAATTTTCGACTTCGTGGATTTCTCTGCTGACCAAGAAATATGATTATTTTGGACTTGTATAAGTACATACGTGTGGTACACTTTATCAACTCGTATTGAAGCAGCTATAGCACCAGTAACTAACTAGGGAAGGAAATCTCCCTTGCTCTTGGGATTTCTCACTGTAATCTGAGTTGAGGATGTACTCCTCCTCTATTAAAATAGACATGTCCCTTCAAAAATAATGCCCCATACCACTTGGTTGGCTGCTAAGGCATAGTGCGTATCACCCACTTGCTATGCAATCTCGGCTTCCTTGGGAGGCTAAACTCTACTACTAAAATCTGTCAGTTGCCACCTCTAATTTGCATTTTATTGACAGATTGATAACAAATAAATATAATGATCAATGTAATAAACAAACCATCAGGGGCTCCATCACAAACAACTAGGTCAGCAGTTTCCCCCTTAAAGTGACTGATGATCTCTTCCGCGGTGGACAGCTTGGTGATGTCCCCTTGTATCTGTACCACTCCTGGCAATGGGGCCATCGCTTGCAGGTCCACAGCGACAATCTTCACATCCTTTCTATCAGGAGTGCTATAAGGAAAAAACCACTACCTAACATTAAATCAATATTTTTGACAATTCATAACATATCCTAAATCCTAAATCTTTTGAGACAATTCAATATGTATTGCTATAACTCTGAACCTACTTGTTCTAATGCGTGTTTGGATAATGTTTTTTCAAATATCCCACCTCAAAACTATTTCTCTTTTGTGGAACATTTCCCATATTTGGACCACAACGCGCTATGGTTCAGGATCTATGTCACTCGTAATTCCTCAACTGTCCACCCAACATCTGTAAGGAGTCAACCGGTGAGGAAGCGAGTTTTCTCACGGGACAAAATCTTTCAACTAAGAAATGAACTCTTAAGGATCAACTGGAATCATACATTATGTTTTAGTGTTTTGTATTTTAGTGATGCTGACGCCTTTTTTTAACAAGTTCTTTAGGGTATTTATGTTTATCTTTGATAATATTTTTCCTCTTAAGGAATTAAGTTGTATGCCCAATAATAAAACTAAAAACAGGGATGACTGGTTTAATGATGATTTAAAGTATCTTAGATCTTTGTTAATGGTTGCTTATGACAAGTACAAAGTTTCTATGTGTATATGTGATAAAGATTGTTATGCCAGACTTAAATGGTCTTATAGAGCAGCCATTGATGAAGCAAAAATAAATTACAATGCTAATCTTATAGAAAGCTCAAATAACAAGTGTAAAGCAGCCTGGACCATTGTTAATGATATTAATAATAATATAAGACGAACTGGGACATAAACCCTGATAGTTTTAACAATTATTTTATTGATTCTATAACTGAAACAAGGTCAAATATAAAAAAGCCTAGCTCACTATTGGCTACTGAAATGTGCCCAACGTTTGCGAACCCAGATAGTTTTAAGTGGAATCAAGTTTTTGAAATAAGGTATGTTATAAGTAAAATGAAAAAAAAAAAAAAAAACAGACAATAAGGATTTCTATGGCCTATCTAGCAATATGTTGAAGGAAATAGTGGATCATATTGTAGAACCACTTACCATTAGTATTAATTTATGCCTGGAGCCTGGGTGTATTTCCTGATAGTTTCAAAATTTCCAAAGTAATAACGGTATTTAAAAAAGGGCCTGTAACAAGTCCGGCAAGTTTCCCTCCTATCTCACTTATTCCAGTCTTTGGTAAAGTAATTGAACACGTTGTTTATAAGCAGGTAAGCATGTACTTGGAATTGAATGGTTTTTGATCTGATCAACAGTTTGGCTTTAGGCAAGGTAGATCAACAATATCTGCTATTGATACTGTAGTAAGGGAGATTCTCGATGCTTTTCAGTCCAAAGAGTATGCCTTGGCCACTTTCATTGACCTAAGCCGTGCTTTTAACTGTGTTGATCATAGCTTGTTGCTTGAAAAGATGGAACAGTATGGCATCAGTGGATCTGCAAAATCATTTTTTAGATCTTATCTATCTAAGAGGAGTCAAACTGTTTATCTTGATGGCCTGTGATCTTCAGCTAGGGAGCTTAGATGTGGTGTTCCACAGGGGTCTATATTGGGCCCTCTTTTGTTCTTAATAACAATAAATGATTTACCTATTAATATTCAACAGTCTAAAACTTGTATACATGCTGATGACACCAATTTCAATTTTCTTTCTATTGTTAAAAACTTCAACTTGATTTACAATTAAAAGTCAGTAATACTTTAGAACTAGTTTCAAATTGGTTTTCAACTAATAACTTACTTTTAAATAATGACAAAACTAGATCAGTTGTGTTTAGTCTTAGGCCTGTTACAGATGATACTGAGTTTGATAATTGTGTTAAGTTTTTACATTGATTGTAAGCTGTCATGGGTAAAACACATTGAACAACATCCATTAGGCTATCTCGTGTGATTTATCTCTTAAGACATCTTGTGAGCTGTGTTACTAAACATTATATTGTTACTGTTTACTATGGACTATTTTAGTCAATAATTAGCTATGGTTTGATTTTCTGGGGCAATTCCAGCAACCTTAAAGATATCCTTTTGATACAGAAGAAGGCTGTTTGAACAACTACCAAGTCTCACTACCTGACTAATTGTAAACCACTTTTTATTAATTTAGGTATTTTAACTGTTTTTAATCTCTATATATTTTATTTATTGTTATATATTCATAAAGATATTTTATCATAATATAATCATATAATTAAGGAATGAAATCCATGAAAAATCTACAAGGCATGGTAATCGTATATTGATTTACCCTTTACAAGATTGAAAAAAATTAGATCTTGCCATACTGTAATGTGTATTAGACTATACAATAAGTTACCACTCTCAACCAAAGATTTATCTTTTAGTTTTTTTAAATGTAAGTTATATAGATGGCTGGATGCTCATCCCTTCTATAGCATCAATGAATTAAACATGCCAAATTCAGAAATAAATTTATTGTAAATCTGTTAAATATGTAAGATTTATATATTTTATTTATTGATAATTTATTTTAGTTTATTTACTTAGTTTAAGGTTTTATTGGATATTTATCAATATTGTTTTAATTTAAGAATTTCTTATAGTAAAATAATATTAAAATACATTAATGTTTTACATGATCAATTTACAATAGTCTAGTCCTACCTAAGCAGTGTAAACATTACCTATGAAAAGTTATGATTTGTAACACAAAATAATGATCATGTCGATTGCTATATTGCCTAAATACAATAGAGATTTTGATTTTATTTGTTATCATTAAATTCACTTTTGGCTGTAGTATAGTAAGTGGTCACTACCATAATCGAATCATGGATTAGATATATCTATCGAGTACAAAAACTTTGCAACTATGGTTATTTACAATCAATTATTGCTAGCTCTTTTTAATGTATCGAATACTAATATCGTTCCAAATTAATTCAATCAAAGTAAAATCAGTTGTATGGTATTTGAGTAATGGCTGCAAGCACAATGGTAATCTACATGTGTTATTTGTGTTACAAGCACAGTACAAGCAAGTAAGCTCAGACAAGTTTAGAGTTCAAAATAGTATAAAGTGACTAAAATGTTTTGTTGGTTACATTTTGTAAATACATAAAGCTAGAGAGCTTTTTACTCATCATTAAATTTGTATATAGAAAAATAGCTGACCTATACTATATTCTGAACTACCTATAACGTAATTTGGTTATTCGGACATTTTGGTTTCGGTTGTTCAGAAAATCATGAATATCAATGATTTGATTGTAGTGGCTTATTGTACTGCAACCTAACTTTTAAGTTGATTTGTTAGTATAAATAACTTCATACTTCAATATTTTAAACACCATGCCCCAAATGTTAGATTGTACTTACGGAAGCTTTTTTGCAAGTACTTGACTCCAACTACCAGGAGCCGCACAAAGGTCAACTGCTTTTGTCACACCTAAAATTTATCATACTGTTAACAAAATGGAAATAAAAAGAAACAATCTAATACATAAAATAATTTAAAATGTTCAACCCTGGTGACGCCAGATACCAGTGCTCAGCATCGTGCACACCTTACACCACTAGTACCGATGAAGCCACCACCATGGCATCAAATGGAGGGATATTTTTAAGCTGCCGAAATTGTTATTATTTAATGATAATTCATAATTATTGCTATATTATATGTTCAGTTAGATGTCCAAGAATAGGAAATTGACGTTGGTACCTAAAGCAGTCTTCAAAGTACAGTACTGATTAGGTATTTTGTAATGTTTACAGCTTGAGTGTCAGCTGATTTATAGTTAGCTCTTCTGATAACATGTGACTCGATTATCCCACATGTTTCACTATTATTATTTGGGAAATAAGTGAGTTTGAGGTTATATCATGTCAACATTGTTAGTACCAATGATGCTACGGTGGCATTGCAGTACTTCTTATGTAAAAAGTAATATTTCATCAACAAAAATTAATGTTATTACTATTTACGCATGTGGATATTATATAAAGAGTTTCAATGCAAATATTTGGTCAGTATGACACATATCCACACCGTTAGTACTGATGATGGCGTCAAGAATACTTTGGGTAGGGTACGATAAGCGGACCCGGTTTTTTATATCGAAGAATGTAGTCTTCGATACCTAATATTCACATCTTAAATCCTAGACTATCAATCGGTATAAAAGTATCTATAATCCTCATTAACAATCATATGTTTTAAATTAAAATATGAATTTAATATTTACAGTGATCAAACAAGTTATTATAACAAAAATTAGGAAAACTGAAGACAACCATATTTGCTCCTCTCACAGTTACAGTTGTTTCTTTCCCACAAATTTCACATTATGGTGTTTTCGGTACGATAAATTTAAAAAAATTTTAAAGTTAATTACGCGTTATGAGTCAAAATTGAAAGATAAATTCCGCGTGGGAAGTGTTAAAATAATACATGCACGAGTTATTACCCTACATGTATTATTTTAACCCTTCCCACGCAGAATTTATCTTTCAATTTTGACTCATAACGCGTAATTAACTTTAAAATTTTTTTCTAGATTTTACCAACTCTAATTTTTTTTTAGTTAGTGGTGGCTATTAGGAATAAAAAAAATAATACAGTATCACAAAATAATCAGACCCCTATATTTTTTTACAATTTTTCAAAATGTACATAAAATTGAAAAAACAACCTTTTTACTAGAATTTCTAAAAATATTTTCAGCAAATAAAGTAATAACAACAGAATAAAAAGATAATATAATGCTAAATACAACAGGAACACGAACAGTAAATAAGGAAATATGGCAAAACAGCGTTAAACACTAAAATATGCCGTGCCGGGATATATCTGTTTACCGCGTAATGGTTCACCGCAGACTGAGGCAAAATCACGCCACGAGGGACAAAGCCACGCCCTCCCACCACTGCGATGCGCCAATGAGGTTCAAACTGTAACATCTGCTTTTCAGAACAAGTATTCAACACTCCCTTGAACTCTAGCGGATTCCACGGCAACTACAATTTATTAAATAACACAAAATAGACTTTGAAGGATATATCAGTTCACCGCGTTTTGGTCAAAATTAGACCTAACGGATATATCAGTTTGCCGCGTGGGAAGGGTTAAAGTGTTTACAGCTGTTGATATAGACTATTTAAGTTAATAATTCAAAATAATTAATCAGTATCGATTGATTATATGGATGGTTATGATTAAGTAATAATATCGTTTGCGAATTTCGATATAAAAACCGGGTCCGCTTATTGTACCCTACCCAATACTTTTTATATAAAAAAACTTGTTAAGGCATTTTCTATAATGACATATAGAAATTATTTGAATTAATTAAAACAATGTAGTTATGGCAATAATTGTAAATAAAGATCAGTCGATAATTTAAGTAGGCTAGTTCTAAATGGACTTTGGTTCAGTAATCCGATGTTTTGATGAGTGTTTATTATACTGCTCCCTGATTTTTGTACTGAAAGTATTGATGTTCCCTGTTATCAGTTCCTCCTATGCTTACCCCACCTTACCACATTATTCCTCCGATCAAAAACCCCAATTCCCTCTGGTCCTCTAGAGTCTAGGTTGCTGAATTATCTAGGATAACTGAAATTTACGTTATTAATTTAGTAGCAATAGACGGTTTGTCATGGCCTAAAATTTCTTTGAGAAATGTAAATATAACATTTTAAGAATGTGTTAAAAGTAGTTTTAGGTAGGCCCTAAGCAAATATTATCTAACAAACAATCTAATTCAAATTTCAATATTAAAAAAAAACATCGTTACTGTGATAAGTATGACCTAAAAGTATACTTTTGTTCAAAATAATGTGGTACTTACCTTCAAATATGTTAAAGTATTCATTTATTTGCAATAACTTAAAAGCACTTCTAGCACGCCAACCTTGTTCTTTAGCTAACCTGTAATATATGTCTCGTTTATCTTTGGAAGTCTTCCCCATGATTTAAGAAACCAAACAACAAGAGGAACAAGAGGTAATTAGTTAGTGTAAGCACAACTAGGTAACAAACAATCAATTTTCATCTGAAATGAGAAACTTAAAAATTGGATTGTAAACAGCACTTATGAGTTAGTTAGGTTATGTTTGACACTTCTACTGCTTGTTTTCATCAAAACAACTGCTAACTAGTAACTATTCCATTCCATTCCTCCTTCCGTCCGATTCATACACCTATCTCGGTCACCATAGAGGAAATAAAAAACAAACGACATCAAAATCAAGGAAACATACTAATTCTAAAGCTCTGCTGACAGAAAATGTGCTGTTCACGTTTATATTTCTTTATCACAATTTATTATGCCATAGTATTGTAGAAAGCAGTCTACATATTTATTATAGGCTACTGTTGTCATATATGCTAAGACGCTAAGTTCAAGTCACTAGAGATAAAATGTAGTAAAAATAAAGTAAATTGTTATATAAAAATAAACTGAAATGTTTGGAAATTATCATGGTATTATTCAAGTTTAACATTGAATTGTCACACAACGATGAATATAATCGGGTACTTTGGGATTATACCGACCACACCAGTATGAAGAACACAAAAATATAAATTTATAGAAACAAACATGATAGAACGAAAAAAAAAACTCTGTAATTACAAAATTACAAACTTACAAGCATTTCCAGGTATTGTGATCGGTATTGTTGTCGCTGTTATCTTATCTTTCTCGAGAATCCCGATTACGGCAGGCCGCGCGGCATCACATGATTTGCAAGGTACATAATTGCCTTTCCATTACAATTCAATTTATATTTCTGATCAGCCCCTCTAGAATTTGATATTTTACTGATAGGTACTATCTCGAGGGATGTTTTTCTTTCGTTGACGGCGGAGGCACTCGAATTTTGGGTGGCGGAATGTGATCAAGAATAAAAACAAGTTTGGAGTGTTTTTTCAATAAAGAGTTTAGTTTTAGTTTGGTAATGTTTGTTTTTGTTGAATTTTTGTGTTTGGAGAAATGTAGAGGTAAAACACGGAAGTACAACAAAGCGACGCGACTCTGCAATCACGTTATCTACTAGACCGCTCGACTTTGACCTCTGTCTGAGGATGAGGAGGGGTTTGCGATAAGACAATTCCTGTTTTATATTGACGAAATATTGTTTTACGCTAATCTAGTAATCAGTAGAAGCAAAATGTCAAATAATGATTCATGTCTGGGTGTGGTCGGTATAATCCCAAAGTACCTATAATCGTAAATAGCAATATGTAAACAATAAATTATACTGAAAATAACAACTATTTATAGTAAGTTTGAGGTAAGTGATAAAGTCAAGAACAATGTCATATTCATTGCAATCATGTGTGATTAATTACATTCAGTATATTATTTAGTGTGCATATGTAGTACTGTCAAATAAAATCAGTTATTTGTGTACAGCACAATAACAAAATGTAGATACTGGCTAGTTAAAACCAAAGCCCACCGTTAGGAAGGAAGCTGGCGGGAGGCGCAGAGAATCGAATTGCCGCGGCCCTCAGTTTTAATTCGACTTGGTCCGACAACACGAACTGACTTCGCGCTCGCTCTTATGTCATGAACTATGTTTGTGGATCTTACGAGGCCGGAAAGAGATGACTTTCTATCACAAACAACTGGATGTTTAATTCCAGGGTAAGTTAGTACATAGCATATATATTTTTATTGATTACATTAAATTAAATAGGCTACATTCTTAATCAACCATTGATAAGAACTCAAAATAGTAAAAGAACTGTCTCAAATAGTTTAATTAAGTTTAAGTTTTATATTTAAATTGCATACATATTTATTTTTTATATTTAAGATTGCTTTCGAAAAATATTTTTGTTTTAAAATACAAACATTTCCAATAGTACCCGGATTTCAAACAGAATTTTATTTTTATGGATACCAAATATTTTCTGTCCGAAATGGTTTTACTGTGGGAATTATTATCGTACTGATTTATAGTCATACTGTATTTAAAATTTAAGAAATTTTATTTCGTATCTACCTTTTTTATCCTCTCAGACTAACGTCACAATGCAACCTAGCAAAATGTTAAACGTAACTAAAAACCTTATTAACAATGTATAACAAACATGGTTAGTTTAATATTCTTTACACTTGTTTAGATTTTGACCTTTGTTTCCACACAAAACCGAGTTATGTTTCAAAACGTTTTTGACGCTGAATTTAAAAACACAAAAAAATTTTCATAGCCATTCAAACGAAATATAAAAATAGTAAGACCTTTTCTTCATTGTTCAGCTGTTTCCTTTATTTGTCCACAACGGAATCCATCTATTCGTATTAAAAGTACTAACAGAATTTCTTGAGTTTTGTACGGCGATAAAGGTTTCTAAAGCTATAATGTATATACATATTTCATACCAATCGAAAGCTCTTGCATTCTGGATGTGCCTTTTACAGATTTGAAGTACGTACAATTACAGGGCTCTGCCCCAAGGGCTTCCAAAGTTGTAATGTTAATCTTAGGATAGTATCTTTGTTTAGTTTAAACCAGCGGATTATTAAATTACAGGAGTTGCTCAAACAGTTATTACCCACTAAAAACTTAATATCAGCAAAAGAATAGTTTGAGAATTATATAAAACGAAACGTGTACACTAAAAAGACTAATACAAAACTGTGTTTAATTTGTTAGAAATGTTCGTGGTTATCTTTTTAGTGTGTAAAAGTAATCATTAGATTTATTTTATTTAAAATGTGTAATTAAATACTGTTATAAAGATGTTCAATTTAAAGAAAAATATGAATATGTGCACTAAAAGGTACTAGCTTTTTTAAATTGTGGAATGTCGTGTAACTTTATTCCTTCAATGGAGGACTAAAAACGAGAGGACTGAGCACTGACTTGATTCAACGAACCGTTACTCCGTGACTATCATTTGAGCGATTATGTTAGCACAAGCCGGTAACTGTAAATTTAATGGAATCTAGATGCAATACACCAGACATAAGTGTAACTTTTTATGGCAGAGAAAATTATCGAGGGAATAGTAAATTAGTTTTGCACTGATAAGGGGTAAATTAATTATTGGGTAAATAAACATTGATACAATTAGTAGACTGGACTAAGTAAATTGAATGATATAGCGAACATGTATTGGAAAGTAAGCACATTCGGTGTATTGTATCCGGTTTATGAATATTCATACTTTTTGAGAACGAATACCGGGAGTGAAAACACATCGAGCCCACTGGCCCACAAAACAGGCACATATATCCTTTTATACAATAAATTATCTTGACTATTGTATACACAGACGTGATTGTGGTGACGGTAAACTGTAGCAGTACCAAACATGTCATAGACACAGTTCAATATTACATACAGCCTCATTATATTACATTATAAGTGCTTCAATTAAGAAAGTACTAAAACTTTAGGATTCCTTTATTCTAATTAAAATAATTTAAGTGTTACTTAAAAAAAAGTATTATTAAAAATATTTAGTAATAATTATTTAGGAGTTTTCGGTTTGCCTTTTAAAAAGGACATGCCTATAACTTTGGTGTTGTCACTGTTAGTAAACAGGCAGTTGCGTAGGAAACAGCTGATAATTGCAAGGGTAGTGTTGAAAAGTACTTACTTCCCTTTTCCTAGCCTTGTTTGTTGTGTAAGAACAATATTCACCCATTGACTAAAAATATTCCAAAACTCTCGTAATTTAATCGTTTCTTAAGCATTATTTCCCTTTAACGTTTCTGTCAGTTAGAATACTACTTCTGTTAGGCTAAGAAATCTATTCACTCCCAATTTTTATATTTTATAATCAGATAGGAAATAAATAAAAGAAGACGATCTAAATCTACAAAAATCTATTAAAATTAAATTACATCTACACGAGTATAAAAACCTTTACATGTCTTAATATGAATAAGTATCATAACACTGGACCCAATACAGAATAATATTTTGAGTGCATCCGCAAATTACTGGACCAAATTTAATTTGATAATTTGTTAAATCAAAATATACAAGAAATAATTTATAGACCAGGGGCAGGGGTTCACAGAAGTAATGACCCGTCCCTAAATATATTACTAATATATATCTTTTAATTCTTGTTCTGTAAAAAAGTAAATCTTAAATTTTAAAATATATTTTATGATGTAGTTTGTTTTTAATTTCCGGAAGAGGGTCCCGGGATTCCCCTATTCTATAAGACCCCTCACACACCCAACATAGATTCCCCTGAACTTTATGCTAAATTCTACCACGACAGGAATTGAAATATAGTAAATCTTTCTTTATTGTTTCATTTATTTGTCTGTATGTCACTGAAAATACTTTAATACATAATTGTATAGTTAAAACCAACAAGCAGATTTCTCGGGGAGTAATAACAATACTGTTTCAAAATGACGCCGTTTCTTAAATTTGATGTTAGATGTATGAAACCAACATAACAGAAATAACAAACAATAGAACATCACGAAATAAGACAATCAGTTTGATATATCGTGGGGTACTATTGGATGAAACATACTTTCAAACAAATATCATTAAAAAACCATACTTTTATTATTTCCTTATTTTTCCATATTTTCCGTTGGTGGTATCTACGTTTTGTATTAGGCCCATACCTGTGGCTGAACATGTAAACAATCGCCAAATACCAATAAACAATCGTAAACAGATGGAAATATTATACCTCTTTAAGTATTAGTAACATTTATCTAAAAATATCCGATATGTCAAAGGAACTCATTCTAAATCAATTAAATTCCGTAATAAGTTGTCGTTCATGACAAAAAGGAGTTATTATAAACACAAACTTCGTCTAACAATTTCACACAGTTTTAATGAATTTATTACGTGGAATGAAGCACAAGGAATCTGTATAGGAGATTAAATTTTACTCGCATAACTATACGCCACAGTGCAAACATCAATCAGTGTAAATCGCCAACGGCGATCAAAAAACCAATTTTTCAACTTTATACACCACGTGACAAAGGATAACCACCCAAGTTTTCTTCATAAATATATATTTGAAAAATAAAATTTCGTATCCATTTTCTCCTATTCATGCACAATAGTTTATGTTCATTAACTGGAAAGGTTTCACGATGAACCTCAGGGATGTTTATGACCTCAACGTATAAACCGTGTTACAGAGAGCACTTCGTACCGTACTGGAGAGAAATTGAATAAAGTTTCATCATAAACCTTCATCACAATACCATTCAATTATTTGTTGACGATTGGGACTGTTCCTTGACTTCCGCTACACTGCAGTGTTGGCAACTTTTCCTGCCAAAATTCTCACGAAACTGAATGCCTTGTAATCTTACTCCTTGGATACCCTTATACTGTAATATTGCAACCTTGAAACAGAGCAAGCCTCAAAGACTATATCGATACTTGGCTATCTTCACGTTGCCGATGTGCAGACCAATCGAACACTAGTTACTTTCACATACTTAGTCTATCAGGCTTAATGTGTGGCGTCCCTTGTCAATATCAAACATCTTCTTCCACATGAGACCACAAAGTAGAACCAATCTGTGTCACTAACAGAAAAGTTAAGCGCAATATGACACCTATGGATTATCCTTAATCTTAATCTAATTCTTTGTTTAGTTTGGGGCAACATTATCGGCAGCTCCAACCGATACGTGGCAACTAGTTGACATTAGATACCTAAGCATAGGCTACTCCGATTGTCCACATTCTTGTCTTGAGACGACTGATTTGAACGTGAACGAAATGAACAAATCTGGCCGTAAGTCTTGGCGTATGCTATTCTTTTTAATAAATAATTAATGTCAGTATCATCTGTAGAACGCTGTACTGTGTTTTATTCGTGAATTGAAAGAAAATGGAACATGAAATAATTAAAAACCGCAATTAAATAGTTTAGGGGTTTCCATATGTAAATGCATGGATGAGTGGTATTTTACCTTTTAAGAAATGGTGGTACACTTATAAAAATTAAAATAGATTTTTTAATTTTAATTTAATCTCAGAACGAGGTATTATGAAAATTGTATGGCGTTATGATTCATTCACTGAAAAAGAACGTTCTTAAAAACTAGGATCGTTAGCCAAAATCTTTTTCCACTCCCCTTCGAATAGAAAGGGAGGTTCAGTACATTGTATCCCGTTCAAGAAGCTTAACGAAGTGCTGTAACTTACACTAGGAGATATCATCTGTCCTTTGCCCAGGGTTTCAAAAGCATGTGCCCTCTCAAACATCGGTTCATCACAGTAAAACATTATGTGCTCAGCCGTCTCCTCATGCTATCCGCGTATCCTACAGGGTCTCGGTAAAAAATACCCGCTCTGTGAAAATGCTTTATCAGATGACAATGCCCTGAAACAACCCTGTTATCCAACAAACACCTCTCTCCAGCTATAACGCCTCATGGACAACCTCTCTAAAAGGAGAGAGTGAAACAAACTTACTCATCCTAAGCTCCGAAGTAGTGGTCCATTTATCCACGATGTTTGTCCCTTTCCCAGGAGTTGATTTCCTGACATACATATATCCTGTATGTGTATACCCACGGAACGGCTGACGCTCCATGCACTTCGGTGATGATGCCTTATTGCCAATAAATCAATGGTCTCTGGACTGTAAATATCGGCTTTTTGTCCTTGAAGTACATACGAACCTGTAAGCCTAGCAGCCTCATTTAGGTAGCTGAAAATCCTAACTTGCTCAAGAGTTAAAAAAAGACTTGGACCCAATCTTCTTGTATATGTAGCATCACTAACCACAATAGGTTGAAGCAAACAAACTCGATCTACTGTATACCTATTTAATATTAATGCCTGCTTCATACTTCCGTATACACGTCTTCACAGTTTTCACGTGTGGTCGAGAGTCTTCAGGTATCTGGCACTTGGCTTACAGAAAACTGTCACTTATTCTTTTCATCAAGAAACAAGAACATATTCTCCATAGTTTGACCATGTTTCGAGTTTGTTGGACTCATGCGTTCAGGCCACTTTTGCACACGTGCAGCCATATTGTAAAATTGGTAATACGAGTACATTTCTCAGGTGTTCAGCGTTTAATACAACTAAATATGAGTAACAACTCTTTAGCAACGCAAAAAGTTTTCATATTTCTTGCCCCAATCGTCTCATCGCTCTCTTGCCTTTAACACAATCGTATCTGTTGGTCCTGATAGTGCCATCTTTACCATACAATTACTTCTATCACGATTGAACTTAAACAGTTTTTCTCTAAAATCTTTAATAACTTATTTATTGTATAGTATACAGGCATTGTTGAATTTAAATGGTAGCTCATCTAACCGGATTACGTAGGAGGCAGCAGAAGCAACTTTCTTATCACAACGTAAAATGCCAAAATTAATTTGTCATTTTGTAACGTTTGTAACAAGATGTGTATGCTTAACGTAGCAGCTATTGTGTAAAGGGTTGAATCAATATGAGTGTTTAGGTCTACTTCACCTTTTTCTTAGTGCAGAGTGTGGAATCATTTTAGTATTTTCAACCAACCTGTGGTTTTCCTCAACAATTATGGATATACGCAGACTGTAAAATATTGAAGTATTATATGTAATTCTGCTTGAAAGTTAATGTTACTACTAATATTAATTGATCCATACCTTCATGCCACTTTAAAAATAAACAATTATATTTAATTTCATTATGCTTAAATTCAACTTTTTATTGAGCTAATTAATGTTTTTATATTCGCTCTGATAATCCAATTTATTAACATTCAAGATCGTAGACTAATTAGAAAATTCAACTCTATCAACGAGTTTACTATTCAATACGTACATTGTCAGCTAAAGATTGCATATTTTCTCTAAATTATTATATTGTTTTGTTAAATAATATATGGGAAGAAAATTATTTGGTTTCCTAACAAGATTTTAAAGATTTAAAAAACAGCTACTTTAAACTACTTGCTACAAAAAGGTGTTTTCAAATATTACAGAATTAAGTTTTACCCAGATAGCGTAACCAATGCAGATTTAATGCCATTTGAATTACTATTAGTTGCGCTTTATCTTGCGACAAATGAAAGAAACTTTAGTTTTAAATACATATTGAACCAGTATTAAGTACTATAAATTGAGTAAACGCATACACCAATAAAACAACCACCATTATAAATTTAATCCATGAATCATGAGGACGATGAGGTCCACTTGATGATTTAAGTGGATTAGAACTCTAAGCAATCCTCAATGGTTGCGTTATTTACTCCTCATAGAACATAACCAACTTTACCCAACAAAAACACAACCCTTATATGGGTTCAAGGTCTACTAAGTCGCAAGGTACAATATGTATAATCGAACTGCTAAACGTATGGTCCAATTTTGGATTTTTGGTGTGTATGTGCATTATAAAACGTCCCTTCAGTGAAATTTACAAGAAGTTGTGTAAAACATTTCCCAAGTGTATTCTTATACCACTCAGACGAAACGTCTGCGCTACTCAAGCGCTGTAGCTGAAGCAACACTGGTGTACTCGTATGTATACATGTCGCAGATATACTGGCGGATATGTACAATGATGACATGTTGTCAACCAATTGTAGCAAATCAAAGAGTTGTACGCCTAAGTTCAGTCACGAACTCTGCCCACAGGCAATTGACTATCTGGTTGTGGCAACTCCGTGTAATGGTCCACAATCACGTCACCAGCTGGTTAGTGCTAGGTTAGGATCAGCTGATCGGGCCCGCCAAACTTAGCAGCTGATCTTATCTATGTTGTTCGCAGAACTTTCATTTAAACTTTTGCTGATACGGTTCTTTGAAATAGGCCCAGTTTAAGCTCTCTTTTTCTAATGCGTATAAGGGTGACTGAAAATGTCTATTTTCGTAGTGTGTTTTCCACCTGTTTCTTTCAAATATATTACTGGTAAATTCCAATGGTGGGCGGACGCATGAAGTGTTGAAACGTCTATCAATATTAAGATAGTTTAAGAATTGGACGAAACCATTTTCTAAAGACTTGAATTAAACAGTGATTTTATTGAATTAATTTTCGTATTTAAATCGTGTGGTATCGTTGTTTTCCAACCTTAAACAAAAGAAACTCAATAATTATTGACATAAAACTAATTGTTCTGTTCTTTATTTTTCGATTAAAACTAAAAATTTATGTCAAGGAATAAGAATGAATAAAATTCCTAAAATTGCAACGTAACATGAATAAAAAATACAACACTGTTTTCAAAAAATAATGTGGATAAAACAACCGATATTTTTTTGTCCCATTAATGTATGCACACTGGAAGTCTAGGGCCATGTTTTTACTGATAAGGTTAATCACATTTATAAGTTTTACTATATGTAGCTGATTTATTTTGATGAAAAATTCATTCCTTAATAATTTGGTGCTACAATCAAGACAGACTCACAATTCATTTCTACCACATTAACGATCTAGTTAGTGTTTTATGTAAATATCATGGTAGCCTAAACGACCATGTTACATTCTCAAACAACTAAACAATATCTAATGCTAGGGTGATATAAAACCAAGGAGGATATTTAACCTGATTTTTAGAGAACAAATCGTTACTTGTGTTCTTCCAGTAAAACTCCCACTCCTTTTGCCAGTTGGATCATGTAATTTGATGGACATTGCCGCGGTAATCAATATAACTCAGGAGTAGAGATGTCCAATCAGATAGAGTTGTAGCAAGAGTATTGGCTAGTTCCTACCTGCCATACCACAGGCGAGTATCCAAATAGAATGTCTTAAATCCAATTTTCTTAACCTAATTATACTTTTATATATTTTGAAGACGGTCAAGGAAGTATTATAATGAATTTAGTTTTACTTTAGTGATAGAAGCGCTGTTTTAAAGTCTGATATTATTAGAGTATTTTAAGTATTTTCGTTTTCGGAGTAATAAAAGATACACTATTATAAAAGAATTTAACCTTACATTATCGAAATAAAACATCTGATCTCCATTAGAAAAGATAAATTAATAACTGATTCTACTTTGAGTGTTGTACTTGTATTATTATGATAATGTAATGCAATGAAATAGTAAGCGACCTTGGTGTATAGGACCCAACACTCAAGGTCCTATACACCAAGGTCCTACAACTGTCAGTACTAGTCGTTGGGACTCTATATAGTACGGCACAGTGCGAGCGAGGTTATGTTTTACGTTGTATAAAATTTGAAAATCCGAGCTGTAGGGTTCAAAGTGAAGGAAGGGGGTAATCGACAACAAATTATGAAAATTACTTTTAGAAGCTATACCTATTAAGTAAGATTTGTTTCTACAATGCTATTAATGTCGACAGGGAATAAAATATTGGAATTAAAAAAAAGTTACAGAAGACTATACAACTTATCTAAGAATTACGTGTGTTGCTTATTCCGGTAGTTTGGAGCATTGGAAATCGAGACAGCTGTTTCGGAATCCTCAAGTTTGGACTTCAGTAATGTTTTTTCACTCACAAATCATCATTTATTTCTTGTATTAGACCAGTCATGCAATACTAAGTAAAGAATTGCTATTGTTTTGGAATAGATTTAGACCGCCATATACTCAATCCATTATTATAGACCCAAACCTTTTAATTCTTTGCCAATACAGTTAAAAGTAATCGAAACAACAGTTTTTCAAAGTGGATAAGTACTTGATCGGAAGGGCTTTCTACAATCTTTATGCGAGGTCTTTGAGAAGATTTGTGAGGTCAGCAGTGAGCAATTTTTGTAATTTTATAAGTTTGAAACCTAGTTGTTTTTATGAATTTAGATGTTATTTGAAGTATTTATTTTGCAATTTTAAACTTAGTTTATGATTTTAAATTATAATCACTAGTTGATGTGCACAACAATCGTATGCTCTACTGTGCTAATAAATTACTGGTGATGTACTTATGACTAGTAAATTTACTATTTTTGAGATTCAAGTACTAACAGGAGTAGCGTAAAGTTTCATAAACTGAGATTGTATTGGTCTAATTTATTAGATAGAAGTAAATTAAAATCACTTACTAGCCTATATAGAAAAATAATACCTTTAGAATCGAGGCGATTGAGTAGAAGAGTTTATAAATCGTATAATAGACTTCAAATAAAACAGCACACCTGAATAAAAATTTCAAAAAGTTTTTCACAAGTTACTAGAAATATTAGTTTTAGTACCAGTTAAATATTTATTTGACAATATGTGTATGTGTATAAAAATGAACATTTATAACAGGTTTAATTTTTAAGAAATAAGCACATCATATAGAATGTTACACACATGGGCATTCTTATCGCAGAGTCCTGTCACATAATTCCTTTATTATTACTTTGTGTTCTAGCAATTGCTTAACCTATATTGGTATGTCTAATAGTATACATCGTTTAATATAGAAAGTTAAATTTTCGTATAAATGATAAAAGATTTGTAATTAACTAAAACAATGACTAACTTCACAAGAAAATAAAACATGATTGAGTTATTTTTAAAGGAGATTAAGAAATACAATGTTTTTGTGTGTGTAGAAACACACGTCCGATGTCACCAACTGAAGTTTTTGTTATAGCATCACAACACCATTCCATGTAATAGTTTCCACAGCCTTCTGTGTTTCCTGTTCCACCAGATTGTAATGACAATGGTTTGTTAAGCTAATGTCCACATGGCAGGCGAGGTCATCTAAAACCCTCTGTGGTTGTCTGTCATTTCCTTTCACATCATTTCAATTCTTATGTATTGTTAGCGAATTCAATTCTTCGGGATTTCCGTAATATTAGCATCAAAGGAATAGTTATAACCTCGGTGTCGTATGCAGTTTCACGATGTTTCTACATTACTCGATGTAGTTGTTTAACTAAACAACTCCCAATTGGGAGTTGTCCAATTTATACATCTGTGGTGGTGAATCGTTGCGACGTTGATTTTCACTCTGCTAAACTTCAAACAATTATACGATCCTGTTTTTTTTTTATATTTTATTTTATTTTTTTATGAAGAATTGTAGGAGATGCCTAATTTTAAAAATTAAACTGATACGTAAACAAACGGTTTTGAATAACGTTTATTCTCTTTCATTATTACGATGAACTTTAAGAATTAAGCATTTGCAGAATAATACTAACACATAAAACTTTAACTAAAAAAGTAAAAAGCGTTTGGATGCGCATCAAATGGGCTTTTTAATGAGGTATTTCTATTTCGAAAGTAAGGACGAAAAGTGTTTGAGGGTAAACATCATTCCTATGAGATTAAAAATCTAGATGGCCGCCTGTGCACCTGCTCTTGAGACGTATCGAATACATGAACCACTATCGCAATCTATTCATATTAACCCGTATATAACGTAACACACTGTTGTACTAGCAGAAGGTCAATATTGACTGACCTCCCCGGTCAAGCGGTTTACTAATCTATGTGGCACACAGCTATCGGTAAATATAAGATATTGGTGAAATATATGATTTCGGTACGATTAGTAATTTACTATTTTAAGTTTGCAAATATAAATTGTTTTATTTTCAGAAGTCAAACATAAAAATTAACGAAGTAGACGTTCTCGCGGCTTCGTAATAGCGTGGAAGGCTTCGTGTTCACAGATAACTTTATAATTTCAACTCATAAATTAATAGTCTCGGCGAACTCGGTCAGAGCGATGACCGTCAGTTTTTACAGCCCTGTTGGCATGATGCCGTTTCTCCGGTGACCTAATGTCCTCGGCGGATCTGATGGCACGCTTCCTGTGTATGTCGCTACGGGAGACACCGCCTTAAGTTACCTAGTCAAGTTTGTTGTTCATGTCAATGGTCGGAGAGATTTTTCCGCGATTTCACCCATATAGTCTACCGTGGTGTTTATACACATATTCACCTGTAGCAACTCGATATTATAGCATGCTTATAAAACTTTTGTACGGCCAATACCTTGAACCCTCGTGGGATACCGTATCAAAACCGCGCAAATACAAACATTGTATGTCTCTGAGCATGAATTGAGAATTCTAAAATGTTTTGATTGCTGATGCCTAATTACTGAGTATTGCTGATAACTCCTTAAACTACTTGCTACAAAAAGTTGTTTTCAAATATTACAGAATTAAGTTTTACCCAGATAGCGTAACCAATGCAGATTTAATGCCATTTGAATTACTATGAGTTGCGCTCTATCTTGCGACAAATGAAAGAAACTTTAGTTTTAAATACATATTGGACCAGTATTAAGTACTGTAAATTGAGCAAACGCATACACCAATAAAACAACCACCATTATAAATTTAATCCATGAGTTCATGAGGACGATGAGGTCCATTTGATGATTTAAGTGGATTAGAACTCTAAGCAATCCTCAATGGTTGCGTTATTTACTCCTCATAGAACATAACCAACTGAACCCAACAAAAACACAACAATCATATGGGTGCAAGGTCTATTACGTCGCAAGGTTTGGATCTACAATATGTATAATCGAACTGCTAAACGTATGGTACAATTTTGGATTTTTGGTGTGTATGTGCATTATAAAACGTCCCTTCAGTGAAATTTACAAGAAGTTGTGTAAAACATTTCCCAAGTGTATTCTTATACCACTCAGACGAAACGTCTGCGCTACTCAAGCGCTGTAGCTGAAGCAACACTGGTGTACTCGTATGTATACATGTCGCAGATATACTGGCGGATATGTACAATGATGACATGTTGTCAACCAATTGTAGCAAATCAAAGAGTTGTACGCCTAAGTTCAGTCACGAACTCTGCCCACAGGCAATTGACTATCTGGTTGTGGCAACTCCGTGTAATGGTCCACAATCACGTCACCAGCTGGTTAGTGCTAGGTTAGGATCAGCTGATCGGGCCCGCCAAACTTAGCAGCTGATCTTATCTATGTTGTTCGCAGAACTTTCATTTAAACTTTTGCCGATAAGGTTCTTTGAAACAGGCCCAGTTTAAGCTCTCTTTTCCTAATGCGTATAAGGGTGACTGAAAATGTCTATAATCATAGTAGTGTCTTCCAACCTGTTTCTTTCAAATATATTACTGGTAAATTCCAATGGTGGGCGGGCGCATGAAGTGTTGAAACGTCTATCAGTATTAAGATATTTTAAGAATTGGGCGAAACCGTTTTCTAAAGACTTGAATTAAACAGTGATTTTATTGAATTAGTTTTCGTATTTAAATCATGTGGTATCGTTGTTTTCCAACTTTAAACAAAAGAAACTCAATAATTATTTACATAAAACTAATTGTTCTGTTCTTTATTTTTCGATTAAAACTAAAAATTTATGTCAAGGAATAAGAATAAATAAAATTCCTAAAATTGCAACGAAACATGAATAAAAAATACAACACTGTTTTCAAAAATAATGTGGATAAAACAACCGATATTTTTTTGTCCCATTAATGTATGCACACTGGAAGTCTAGGGCCATGTTTTTACTTATAAGGTTAATCACATTTATAAGTTTTACTATATGTAGCTGATTTATTTTGATGAAAAATTCATTCCTTAATAATTTGGTGCTGCAATCAAAACAGACCCACAACATCTCTACCACATTAACGATCTAGTTAGTGTTTTATGTAAATATCATGGTAGCCTAAACGACCATGTTACATTCTCAAACAACTAAACAATATCTAATGCTAGGGTGATATAAAACCAAGGAGGATATTTAACCTGATTTTTAGACAACAAATCGTTACTTGTGTTCTTCCAGTAAAACTCCCACTCCTTTTGCCAGTTGGATCATGTAATTTGATGGACATTGCCGCGGTAATCAATATAACTCAGGAGTAGAGATGTCCAATCAGATAGAGTTGTAGCAAGAGTATTGGCTAGTTCATACCTGCCATACCACAGGCGAGTATCCAAATAGAATGTCTTAAATCCAATTTTCTTAACCTAATTATACTTTTGTATATTTTGAAGACGGTCAAGGAAGTTTTATAATGAATTTAGTTTTACTTTAGTGATAGAAGCGCTGTTTTAAAGTCTGATATTATTAGAGTATTTTAAGTATTTTCGTTTTCGGAGTAATAAAAGATACACTATTATAAAAGAATTTAACCTTACATTATCGAAATAAAACATCTGATCTCCATTAGAAAAGATAAATTAATAACTGATTCTACTTTGAGTGTTGTACTCGTATTATTATGATAATGTAATGCAATGAAATAGTAAGCGACCTTGGTGTATAGGACCCAACACTCAAGGTCATACAACTGTCAGTACTAGTCGTTGGGACTCTATATAGTACGGCACAGTGCGAGCGAGGTTATGTTTTACGTTGTATAAAATTTGTAAATCCGAGCTGTAGGGTTCAAAGTGAAGGAAGGGGGTAATCGACAACAAATTATGAAAATTACTTTTAAAAGCTATACCTATTAAGTAAGATTTGTTTCTACAATGCTATTAATGTCGACAGGGAATAAAATATTGGAATTAAAAAAAAGTTACGGAAGACTATACAACTTATCTAAGAATTACGTGTGTTGCTTATTCCGGTAGTTTGGAGCATTGGAAATCGAGACAGCTGTTTCGGAATCCTCAAGTTTGGACTTCAGTAATGTTTTTCACTCACAAATCATCATTTATTTCTTGTATTAGACCAGTCATGCAATACTAAGTAAAGAATTGCTATTGTTTCGAATAGATTTAGACCGCCATATACTCAATCCATTATTATAGACCCAAACCTTTTAATTCTTTGCCAATACAGTTAAAAGTAATCGAAACAACAGTTTTTCAAAGTGGATAAGTACTTGATCGGAAGGGCTTTCTACAATCTTTATGCGAGGTCTTTGAGAAGATTTGTGAGGTCAGCAGTGAGCAATTTTTGTAATTTTATAAGTTTGAAACCTAGTTGTTTTTATGAATTTAGATGTTATTTGAAGTATTTATTTTGCAATTTTAAACTTAGTTTATGATTTTAAATTATAATCACTTGTTGATGTGCACAACAATCTTATGCTCTACTGTGCTAATAAATTACTGGTGATGTACTTATGACTAGTAAATTTACTATTTTTTAGATTCAAGTACTAACAGGAGTAGCGTAAAGTTTCATAAACTGAGATTGTATTGGTCTAATTTATTAGATAGAAGTAAATTAAAATCACTTACTAGCCTATATAGAAAAATAATACCTTTAGAATCGAGGCGATTGAGTGAAGAGTGAGTATGTTTGAAATATACTGGAAGCATTTGGGTTTGTTTGGAAGTATATAGCTAATAAGATTGTATGTATGTTGGCTTGTAAGTAAATATTAGAAAATAAGTAATATAGTGTGAGCGACTTTTTAGTTTTTGTGTAAATATGTGTGTGCGAATGTGTGTGTGTGTGTGTGTGTGTGTGTGTGTTGCCGCGAGCGTTTGCGCGCGCGTGTGTTTGTGAACTTGAGTGTGTGTGTCTTCTGGGGGAGGTCATGCGAGACTAATACGTTGATGCCATAAATATAGATAACAACCCTCGATGATAAGGAATGGTGAATTTTTGTACGCAGTTTTTCCGATGTCCGTCTGCAAACTAAGAGTTGCACCAAGGCCTGTCCGTGGTCTTGATCTCCGACAGTTGGTCGTTTGTCCTTCTAATAATTCTTTCTATTCACTTACTTCATCTAGATACATTCTCACTTTAGTTTTATTTTTCATTCTATGAAACATTATTTTTACTCTATTTTTATTTAATTTTTTTACTTAATAAGATATAACAACATTTTTAAGGTTTGAAATACCAATCGAGTACTTTGTGGTGACTCGTTCTCACGCACAGGCTTTAGTAGCCTGTGTGAGAATATTTCTCAAATAATTAAATTAGAAAAATATAAATTTATTTTACACAATATACGTTAAAACCCAAATATTTATGGTAATTGTATATTTTTAGACAGTGAATATATTAATATAATTATATCATTTGTAATTTTTTTTGGAGAATAAACGATTTTTGATTTGATTTTGATTTGAGTTTATAAATCGTATAATAGACTTCAAATAAAACAGCACACCTGAATAAAAATTTCAAAAAGTTTTTCACAAGTTACTAGAAATATTAGTTTTAGTACCAGTTAAATATTTATTTGACAATATGTGTATGTGTATAAAAATGAACATTTATAACAGGTTTAATTTTTAAGAAATAAGCACATCATACAGAATGTTACACACATGGGCATTCTTATCGCAGAGTCCTGTCACATAATTCCTTTATTATTACTTTGTGTTCTAGCAATTGCTTAACCTATATTGGTATGTCTAATAGTATACATCGTTTAACATAGAAAGTTAAATTTTCGTATAAATGATAAAAGATTTGTAATTAACTAAAACAATGACTAACTTCACAAGAAAATAAAACATGATTGAGTTATTTTTAAAGGAGATTATGAAATACAATGTTTTTGTGTGTGTAGAAACACACGTCCGATGTCACCAACTGAAGTTTTTGTTATAGCATCACAACACCATTCCATGTAATAGTTTCCACAGCCTTCTGTGTTTCCTGTTCCACCAGATTGTAATGACAATGGTTTGTTAAGCTAATGTCCACATGGCAGGCGAGGTCATCTAAAACCCTCTGTGGTTGTCTATCATTTCCTTTCACATCATTTCAATTTTTATGTATTGTTAGCGAATTCAATTCTTCGGGATTTCCGTAATATTAGCATCAAAGGAATAGTTATAACCTCGGTGTCGTATGCAGTTTCACGATGTTTCTACATTACTCGATGTAGTTGTTTAACTAAACAACTCCCAATTGGGAGTTGTCCAATTTATACATCTGTGGTGGTGAATCGTTGCGACGTTGATTTTCACTCTGCTAAACTTCAAACAATTATACGATCCTGTTTTTTTTTTTATATTTTATTTTATTTTTTTATGAAGAATTGTAGGAGATGCCTAATTTTAAAAAATTAAACTGATACGTAAACAAACGGTTTTGAATAACGTGTATTCTCTTTCATTATTACGATGAACTTTAAGAATTAAGCATTTGCAGAATAATACTAACACATAAAACTTTAACTAAAAAAGTAAAAAGCGTTTGGATGCGCATCAAATGGGCTTTTTAATGAGGTATTTCTATTTCGAAAGTAAGGACGAAAAGTGTTTGAGGGTAAACATCATTCCTATGAGATTAAAAATCTAGATGACCGCCTGTGCACCTGCTCTTGAGATGTATCGAATACATGAACCACTATCGCAATCTATTCATATTAACCCGTATATAACGTAACACACTGTTGTACTAGCAGAAGGTCAATATTGACTGACCTCCCCGGTCAAGCGGTTTACTAATCTATGTGGCACACAGCTATCGGTAAATATAAGATATTGGTGAAATATATGATTTCGGTACGATTAGTAATTTACTATTTTAAGTTTGCAAATATAAATTGTTTTATTTTCCGATGTCAAACATAAAAATTAACGAAGTAGACGTTCTCGCGGCTTCGTAATAGCGTGGAAGGCTTCGTGTTCACAGATGACTTTATAATTTCAACTCATAAAATAATCTCGGCGAACTCGGTCAGAGCGATGACCGTCAGTTTTTACAGCCCTGTTGGCATGATGCCGTTTCTCCGGTGACCTAATGTCCTCGGCGGATCTGATGGCACGCTTCCTGTGTATGTCGCTACGGGAGACACCGCCTTAAGTTACCTAGTCAAGTTTGTTGTTCCTGTCAATGGTCGGAGAGATTTTTCCGCGATTTCACCCATATAGTCTACCGTGGTGTTTATACACATATTCACCTGTAGCAACTCGATATTATAGCATGCTTATAAAACTTTTGTACGGCCAATACCTTGAACCCTCGTGGGATACCGTATCAAAACCGCGCAAATACAAACATTGTATGTCCCTGAGCATGAATTGAGAATTCTAAAATGTTTTGATTGCTGATGCCTAATTACTGAGTATTGCTGATAACTCCTTAAACTACTTGCTACAAAAAGGTGTTTTCAAATATTACAGAATAAGGTTTTACCCAGATAGCGTAACCAATGCAGATTTAATGCCATTTGAATTACTATGAGTTGCGCTCTATCTTGCGACAAATGAAAGAAACTTTAGTTTTAAATACATATTGGACCAGTATTAAGTACTGTAAATTGAGCAAACGCATACACCAATAAAACAACCACCATTATAAATTTAATCCATGAGTTCATGAGGACGATGAGGTCCATTTGATGATTTAAGTGGATTAGAACTCTAAGCAATCCTCAATGGTTGCGTTATTTACTCCTCATAGAACATAATCAACTGAACCCAACAAAAACACAACAATCATATGGGTGCACGGTCTATTACGTCGCAAGGTTTGGATCTACAATATGTATAATCGAACTGCTAAACGTATGGTACAATTTTGGATTTTTGGTGTGTATGTGCATTATAAAACGTCCCTTCAGTGAAATTTACAAGAAGTTGTGTAAAACATTTCCCAAGTGTATTCTTATACCACTCAGACGAAACGTCTGCGCTACTCAAGCGCTGTAGCTGAAGCAACACTGGTGTACTCGTATGTATACATGTCGCAGATACACTGGCGGATATGTACAATGATGACATGTTGTCAACCAATTGTAGCAAATCAAAGAGTTGTACGCCTAAGTTCAGTCACGAACTCTGCCCACAGGCAATTGACTATCTGGTTGTGGCAACTCCGTGTAATGGTCCACAATCACGTCACCAGCTGGTTAGTGCTAGGTTAGGATCAGCTGATCAGGCCCGCCAAACTTAGCAGCTGATCTTATCTATGTTGTTCGCAGAACTTTCATTTAAACTTTTGCTGATAAGGTTCTTTGAAACAGGCCAAGTTTAAGCTCTCTTTTCCTAATGCGTATAAGGGTGACTGAAATGTCTATAATCATAGTAGTGTCTTCCAACCTGTTTCTTTCAAATATATTACTGGTAAATTCCAATGGTGGGCGGGCGCATGAAGTGTTGAAACGTCTATCAGTATTAAGATATTTTAAGAATTGGGCGAAACCATTTTCTAAAGACTTGAATTAAACAGTGATTTTATTGAATTAGTTTTCGTATTTAAATCATGTGGTATCGTTGTTTTCCAACTTTAAACAAAAGAAACTCAATAATAATTGACATAAAACTAATTGTTCTGTTCTTTATTTTTCGATTAAAACTAAAAATTTATGTCAAGGAATAAGAATGAATAAAATTCCTAAAATTGCAACGTAACATGAATAAAAATACAACACTGTTTTCAAAAAATAATGTGGATAATACAACCGATATTTTTTTGTTCCATTCATGTACGCACACTGGAAGTCTAGGGCCATTGTTTTACTGATAAGGTTAATCACATTTACAAGTTTTACTATATGTAGCTGATTTATTTTGATGAAAAATTCATTCCTTAATAATTTGGTGCTGCAATCAAAACAGACCCACATCTGTACCACATTAACGAGCTGGTTAGTGTTTTATGTAAATATCATAGTAGCCTAAACGACCATGTTACATTCTCAAACAACTAAACAATATCTAATGCTAGGGTGATATAAAACCAAGGAGGATATTTAACCTGATTTTTAGACAACAAATCGTTACTTGTGTTCTTCCAGTAAAACTCCCACTCCTTTTGCCAGTTGGATCATGTAATTTGATGGACATTGCCGCGGTAATCAATATAACTCAGGAGTAGAGATGTCCAATCAGATAGAGTTGTAGCAAGAGTATTGGCTAGTTCATACCTGCCATACCACAGGAGAGTATCCAAATAGAATGTCTTAAATCCAATTTTCTTAACCTAATTATACTTTTGTATATTTTGAAGACGGTCAAGGAAGTTTTATAATGAATTTAGTTTTACTTTAGTGATAGAAGCGCTGTTTTAAAGTCTGATATTATTAGAGTATTTTAAGTATTTTCGTTTTCGGAGTAATAAAAGATACACTATTATAAAAGAATTTAACCTTACATTATCGAAATAAAACATCTGATCTCCATTAGAAAAGATAAATTAATAACTGATTCTACTTTGAGTGTTGTACTCGTATTATTATGATAATGTAATGCAATGAAATAGTAAGCGACCTTGGTGTATAGGACCCAACACTCAAGGTCATACAACTGTCAGTACTAGTCGTTGGGACTCTATATAGTACGGCACAGTGCGAGCGAGGTTATGTTTTACGTTGTATAAAATTTGAAAATCCGAGCTGTAGGGTTCAAAGTGATGGAAGGGGGTAATCGACAACAAATTATGAAAATTACTTTTAAAAGCTATACCTATTAAGTAAGATTTGTTTCTACAATGCTATTAATGTCGACAGGGAATAAAATATTGGAATAAAAAAAAAAGTTACGGAAGACTATACAACTTATCTAAGAATTACGTGTGCTGCTTATTCCGGTAGTTTGGAGCATTGGAAATCGAGACAGCTGTTTCGGAATCCTCAAGTTTGGACTTCAGTAATGTTTTTTCACTCACAAATCATCATTTATTTCTTGTATTAGACCAGTCATGCAATACTAAGTAAAGAATTGCTATTGTTTCGAATAGATTTAGACCGCCATATACTCAATCCATTATTATAGACCCAAACCTTTTAATTCTTTGCCAATACAGTTAAAAGTAATCGAAACAACAGTTTTTCAAAGTGGATAAGTACTTGATCGGAAGGGCTTTCTACAATCTTTATGCGAGGTCTTTGAGAAGATTTGTGAGGTCAGCAGTGAGCAATTTTTGTAATTTTATAAGTTTGAAACCTAGTTGTTTTTATGAATTTAGATGTTATTTGAAGTATTTATTTTGCAATTTTAAACTTAGTTTATGATTTTAAATTATAATCACTTGTTGATGTCCACAACAATCTTATGCTCTACTGTGCTAATAAATTACTGGTGATGTACTTATGACTAGTAAATTTACTATTTTTGAGATTCAAGTACTAACAGGAGTAGCGTAAAGTTTCATAAACTGAGATTGTATTGGTCTAACTCGCCTTCGGCTCGCTGGGGGCTACGCCCCCAGGCCCCCAAAGTAAACGCTTGCAAATTCGGGGATAAGCGGAATTCGGTGACTGGTTAAGTCCGGACATTAAGTAAATGACAAGGGATTTAAAAATTGACCTTTTTCATAGATTTTTTTTTTCCGGATTCGTAAAAACTTTTGACTTTGAGGGCATTTTGCGGTTAAACCGTTAGAGATACGACAAAAAGTGACTGGACCTTTCTTGTTGGAAATTTAATTTTGTCTTTCGATTGTGCCCTCAGATCTGATCTACGACCTATGGTTTAGCCAGAAATGAGCTCGGGAGAAAAGTCTGCACGGGTCAGCTATCTTGAATTGTTTAGTATAAAAACATAATAAAAACCGACCTCAAGGCAGTATTTTAAGTCGAACAGGGGGTTTAATATCACCAGGAGACTATCTAGTCAAGGCGAGAAATTCCCTGGGTGGGTGATTAATGTTAAGGAGGTTAAGACAAGAGGGGGTTTAATTTCGTCAGGATATTGTCTGGTCATATGAACAAATTCCCAGGGGGGGTTAACGTTACCGGGGGATAAGTCTCCAGGGGGTTATCTGGTCATACCAGGATCTTCCCAGGGGGGGGGGGTTAAGAGATTTGGTGACTGGTAAAATTCGGACATGAGGTCATGGCAGGAAATTCCCTGGGGGGGTTTAATGTTACCAGGGGGGTTAACACATCAGGGGGTTGAATGTACAGGAGGTTATCAGGTCATACCAGGAAATCCCGGGGGGGGGGGTTAATATTACCGGGGGTTAATGACACACTTGGGCCTTTTTTAGAGGGTATTGTGTCTGTGAACATAATAAATATTCCTCTGTCCCTATCTACTATTGACGCTTAGCTAACGCTCAGCCAACTCCCGAAGTCACTGAACCTTTTCTGTAGATCACGTGATTTCCTAAATCCCGTTTAAAATTTGTTTTGAGTTACGACCAACCGTTTAGCCGCTATCAAGCCCGGAATGTAAATTTTTAGGCGAAAATGTCCAATATTTTCACTTAATCGCGTTTTGCGGTCAAACTAAGGGAAATATAGTAAAAAGTCACTGGACCTTTTTTGTAGGTCATCTTATTTCCTAAATAAAACGTTAGTCTTATTTTGACCTCCGACCAATGGTTTCGCCGCTATCGACCCCAAAAACAAAAGTTTCGCGTAAAAGTTACAACAAAATTGTACATAATCACGTTTTTCGGCCAAACCAATCGAGATAGGGCAAAAGATTACTGGACCTTTTCTGTAGATCGCGCAATTTGCTAATTTGATGGGTCAATCAGATTTGAGCTACGACCAACGGTTCGGCCGCTATCGGGCTTGAAACATTATTTTTATCGAAAAAATCTCTGGAATTTCAAATGTTCGAGCGTTTTGTCGCTTAACCATGGAAGATAGAGCAAAAAGTCATTAGACCTTTTTTGTAGTTCACTTCATTCCTGACCATGAATTTTCCGTCAGATCCGAGCTAGCTCCAACGGTTTCGCCCGCTATCGGGCTTACAAAAAATGCCTGCAGGGGTGAAGAATGCGCGATTTTTTGGGAATTTTTTTGAGGGGTTGAAAATGAAAAATTCTCACTTTTCGGGATTTTCCTGGTGGTTACACGTGGAAAGCTATCTGTGTACCAAATTTCAAGTCTCTAACTCATCTGGAAGTAGGTTAGAATTAGTATACGTGAGTCAGTCAGTCAGTCAGTTACACATGCGGTTGTATATATATTAGATTTATTAGATAGAAGTAAATTAAAATCACTTACTAGCCTATATAGAAAAATAATACCTTTAGAATCGAGGCGATTGAGTAGAAGAGTTTATAAATCGTATAATAGACTTCAAATAAAACAGCACACCTGAATAAAAATTTCAAAAAGTTTTTCACAAGTTACTAGAAATATTAGTTTTAGTACCAGTTAAATATTTATTTGACAATATGTGTATGTGTATAAAAATGAACATTTATAACAGGTTTAATTTTTAAGAAATAAGCACATCATATAGAATGTTACACACATGGGCATTCTTATCGCAGAGTCCTGTCACATAATTCCTTTATTATTACTTTGTGTTCTAGCAATTGCTTAACCTATATTGGTATGTCTAATAGTATACATCGTTTAATATAGAAAGTTAAATTTTCGTATAAATGATAAAAGATTTGTAATTAACTAAAACAATGACTAACTTCACAAGAAAATAAAACATGATTGAGTTATTTTTAAAGGAGATTATGAAATACAATGTTTGTGTGTGTGTAGAAACACACGTCCGATGTCACCAACTGAAGTTTTTGTTATAGCATCACAACACCATTCCATGTAATAGTCTCCACAGCCTTCTGTGTTTCCTGTTCCACCAGATTGTAATGACAATGGTTTGTTAAGCTAATGTCCACATGGCAGGCGAGGTCATCTAAAACCCTCTGTGGTTGTCTGTTATTTCCTTTCACATCATTTCAATTCTTATGTATTGTTAGCGAATTCAATTCTTCGGGATTTCCGTAATATTAGCATCAAAGGAATAGTTATAACCTAGGTGTCGTATGCAGGTTTCACGATGTTCCTACATAACTCGATGTAGTTGTTTAACTAAACAACTCCCAACTGGGAGTTGTCCAATTTATACATCTGTGTGGTGGTGAATCGTTGCGACGTTGATTTTCACTCTGCTGAAATTTAAACAATTATACGCTCCTGTATTTTTTTTTAACGAAGAATTGTAGGAGATGCCTAATTTAATGAGGTATTTCTATTTCGAAAGTAAGGACGAAAAGTTTTTTAGGGCAAACATTATTCCTATGGGATTAAAAATTGAGATGGCCGCCTGTGCACCTGCTCTTGAGACGTATCGAATACATGGACCACTATCGCAATCTATTCATATTAACCCGTATATAACGTAACACACTGTTGTACTAGCAGAAGGTCAATATTGACTGACCTCCCCGGTCAAGCGGTTTACTAATCTATGTGGCACACAGCTATCGGTAAATATAAGATATTGGTGAAATATATGATTTCGGTACGATTAGTAATTTACTATTTTAAGTTTGCAAATATAAATTGTTTTATTTTCCGAAGTCAAACATACAAATTAACGAAGTAGACGTTCTCGCGGCTTCGTAATAGCGTGGAAGGCTTCGTGTTCACAGATGACTTTATAATTTCAACTCATAAAATAGTCTCGGCGAACTCGGTCAGAGCGATGGCCGTCAGTTTTTACAGCCCTGTTGGCATGATGCCGTTTCTCCGGTGACCTAATGTCCTCGGCGGATCTGATGGCACGCTTCCTGTGTATGTCGCTACGGGAGACACC
Organism: Homalodisca vitripennis; assembly: GCF_021130785.1. Lineage (NCBI taxonomy): Eukaryota > Metazoa > Arthropoda > Insecta > Hemiptera > Cicadellidae > Homalodisca > Homalodisca vitripennis. Next base: position 33,705,483 of record NC_060210.1, read on the forward strand.
GCCTTAAGTTACCTAGTCAAGTTTGTTGTTCATGTCAATGGTCGGAGAGATTTTTCCGCGATTTCACCCATATAGTCTACCGTGGTGTTTATACACATATTCACCTGTAGCAACTCGATATTATAGCATGCTTATAAAACTTTTGTACGGCCAATACCTTGAACCCTCGTGGGATACCGTATCAAAACCGCGTAAATACAAACATTGTATGTCCCTGAGCATGAATTGAGAATTCTAAAATGTTTTGATTGCTGATGCCTAATTACTGAGATAACTCCTTTCCAAAATATGCACAGCCAACATCTTGAAATCTTTAGAGATATAAAACAGGTGCAATAGTACATTTATTCTAATATATAATTTATATAATTTTGAAAATATGTTAGGAAATAGTGGAGAGCAAGTTTTACTCGAATACGACCTCCACCTTTAAAATCGTAAGTGTTCAAGAATTGAGTAATGAACCTATCCAAGCATCTATATCTGTATCCGTACCAAGATTAGTCTGAATATACTGGAAACATAAGCATTCGTGTTCACAAGCTTGTATTATACGTACTACTTTACTACATAAGCCGTATGCGTATGTAAATATTCGGATTACGGTAATTATATATCCTAGGAGCTATGATCGAAAAAATGCAAAAAGTCTTTTGGAAAGTACGTCATGAAGGCGATTGGAATACTGTATTAGATAGTTCTAATCAAATCTACCAAATAATATGAGGATAATTAGTGAATTCATGCTTTTTAAAGTGATATTTTTAAAAAGAGAATGTAATGTATAAACGCACTGATAGAAAAAGAATGTTTGTTCCAAAATAATCATAAAAATGGTACGGGGAAACGGAGGGTAGTACAACTTTTATTATTTTTACTCTTAGTTAAAATTCAAACTTAGCATTAGTTATATACATTACTGGAAAATATAAGTTCCGTGCAAATAAATTAAAATGATTTAAAACCATAAAAATCTATTATTATTAACCTGTTTAACATTCCTTAATTATAATTACCTGAACAACCTTTTCCTAGCAACAAATAAGCTTTAAAGTTTGATAGACCGTGCTTCTTTCAAAAAAAGAGCCTATCAAATGTACGGTACTTAAAATCTATTAACCTTGTTTCGAATTCCGAAAAATAAATACCAAACCCATTCAAAGCATCCTTAAAGCAAATAAAAATTGGGATTTTGGCAGCTCTGATTTCTTATATGCTCCACTATGCGACTGGTGTTTTCTATGCAGCTTATTACTACTAACCTGATATCCAATAGTCTTATTAATGTTTTTTTGCTGTATTCCTCTAGCTCTTACGAAATTGTTATGGAAACTTTTAAAGAATACTTTGATTTTTGTCTTAACGTAGCAAATATATATATGATATATATATATATATATTATATATATATATATATATATATATATATATATATATATAATTCCACTTAATTCTGAAGAACTTTTCTAGTTTTCAAGTTTATTAATAAAACCTGTTGAATTGAATATTGAAATTAAATTCGCAGTAACAAAGATAGCCCACGTGAAACTAAGTTAAGAATGTGTTATACACTGTTCTTCTTCGAATACAAGTATAATACAGTAGCCTACAAGTTAAGCTGTACTCTACGATTTTACAGTCTACTTGTGGTTATAGCACTGTGCCATCGGTCGTTAGTTACGCGACGTACATATATATATAGCAATCAGAACAAGTAACTGTAATACTTTTTGTTTCTCTCTACCCCCTAATTTGACTGCGGGGAACAATAAAATTCTCCCAAAATTTCCCAATTTGAGGGGAGCCGGTGGTGATTTTTTAGACGTATGTGTAAACCTGAGTTGTGGATATGTTATTTTAAAGCCTAAAGGTTACACTGAATATTTTAATGGCTATCTCTCTGGTGAATCTGTAGAACTCTTTATATAAGAATGGCATTTTGTGACCTAATTCATCCGCAGTTAAAGTGCTGAATAACGCTCTAATAAAAAGAACTGTCGAAATAATTTCAAAGTTAAACCAAACACACATTCAAGGAGCTGTAGGCCTACTGGTAATTTTGGCTTGCATGATATGATGTGGCTCAGATACACCACTTCTCGGAACAAGAGACAGGGACAATTTGCGAGTTCAACACAATACTGTATCCTGCGAACACATTTCGCATGTTGGTGTCAAGAGGATCAATAAGTTTGGTCAGATGTTGTCAAACGGACAATACAGTTTAAAGCTCATCTTAAGAACTTCTTGTTGTATCATTTACCCCACTCAGTTGAGGAGTCACCAAGGAGTCATTACGGAAGGTCACTGGGACACCTAATTGGAAATTTAATCCAGATCTGCCTTAGTGTGTGAATTTTAATGTGTTAGCTAGCTAGGACAAATATAAAGTACGTTTCTAGAAGAGTTATATTTTCACTATTGCGTTACAATAGTATATTGTGTATATGCAATAAATATATTTTTATTACTACTTCTTCCTATTCTTTTTCACGCACACGGTAGTAAGCTTGCTAGTAAGCAAGTCTTTGAAAGCCATTCGCGATAGAGGTTATCTGTCTACGCCAATGCGCAGCTAGTTTTGAAAAAATTAGACTAATAGCATTAACCAGGAATCACTCCTCAGCTTTTACATCAAACACAAGAACTTCTTCCGGGATGTCAACTCATATTTGTCAGATAACATAGTGATAAGCCTATTGAAAATTGTACGAGTGCACGTGTTTAATGTGGAGCTCTTATTTGAGATGGTGTATGAGAACTATAACTTTTGGTGGATAGTTCAGATCCAATTTGCTGGGATAGCTTATGAATGTGCTAAATAGTTTGGAAGCTCTAGTTACAGAAAGGACACGCAGGGACAGAGGGACAGCAGTGGTGGGGATGGATGAAAGTAGCCGGCTGGAACGGTGCCGGTCCGTGGCGAATGTCCCCGGTCCATGGTCGCACTTTCCCTTCACTGTCACAGCTACAGTGGCTGTAGGTCTCTTCACTGTTTGCTGTCACAGCTACAGCGGCTGTAAGACTCTTCATTGTTTACTGTCACAACTACATCGACTGTAGGTCTCTTCACTGTTTACTGGCCAGTTACAGCTGCTGTAGGTCTCTTCACTGTTTACTGTCACAGCTACAACTGCTTTAGATCTCTTCACTGTCTCTTCACTGTTTACTGTCACAGCTACAAGTGCTTTAAGTGTATTCACTGTGTACTGTCACAGCTACAGCGGCTGTAGGTCTCTTCACTGTTTACTGTCACAGCTACAAATGCTTTAGGTCTCTTCACTGTGTACTGTCACAGCTACAACTGCTTTAGGTCTCTTCACTGTTTACTGTCACAGCTACAAGTGCTTTAAGTGTATTCACTGTGTACTGTCACAGCTACAGCGGCTGTAGGTCTCTTCACTGTTTACTGTCACAGCTACAAATGCTTTAGGTCTCTTCACTGTGTACTGTCACAGCTACAAATGCTTTAGGTCTCTTCACTGTGTACTGTCACAGCTACAACTGCTTTAGGTCTCTTCACTGTGTACTGTCACAGCTACAGCGACTGTAGGTCTCTTCACTGTTTACTGTCCAGTTACAACTGCTTTAGGTCTCTTCACTGTGTACTGTCACAGCTACAGCGGCAGTAGGTCTCTTTACTGTTTATCATACTCATTTACACACGCAGTGTGGGAGGAAGTGTTACAAGATTGCCCTTAGTTTATTCTAATTTAAACATACAATTAGTACGTAGAAATACTAAAACAAACGTACTTTCCTTGTGCAAAAGGAAGACCTTTTAGCAAATTTAAATATCCGTAATTCGGTTAAAAATACATATAGCAGTGATTTTTGCTTATCTAAAATTAATGTTTTAAGTTTTTCTGTTAAATGCACCAGTGTCAGACCACTTTTATTACATAACAGTTATGTATCATAAACCTTTAATATACGAGCATACAGTGTTGGTATTATGTGGTATGAAATTATTAAGTTATAAATATATGTACGAGTATATATTTTTTACATATATAGCTGTAGATCTTTTAACCCTATCTCCTAAAATGCAATACTTTTCTCACTGGTCTCTATTTGTTGTGAGACGTTTCAGTTGAAGTTTTTAAGCAAGTCCTGTTCTTTATGCGCAATGGAATCTAATGAGATAGAATTTTGCGTTCATTTGTCAACGGGATTGCCAGTAATTAGCTGTTTATTTTACCAATTCAAGTTGCAAGTTAACATTGGCTATCAATATAATTAGCCAACGAAGCAACGGAGTGATGTTACCATGTATTCCGCCATTTTTATCTATCCTTTCTACACTGGAAATGTTCTACTGCATGCATTACACTACATGCTCATATTTTTATTATTTGAAAGCGACTAAAGGGTATTGGAAACCATCTCTTACGGTATCTCAATCGAATTAATATAGTTTTGAAATGAAGCTAAAATCGAGAATTAGTTAAAACAAATTATAGTTATTTATTATTATTTTAGATTTGATATACAGTAATTGTTTTAGAAATGTACAAATTAGTTTATTATTATTATAATACCGCTGTGCACAGCAGCAAGAAACCGACTCGTCACCACGCACAAGCCTCTGTGGCCTATGTGGGACTGATTTTGTGTATATAAAGTGTATTATGTGTGTTTGTAAGTTCTGAAATAATTCTTTTAATTTGATTTAGTAAACACTGACTTAGAAAAGACTACAAATTTTTAATTATCACATTATGAGTAGAGCAACGTTTAAAAACAACTGAAGTTAGTCAATTCGTTGGCTGCAAGAAACCACAGTAGCTACAACATTACTATAGTTTAGTTCTGTATACCGTCCACGAAGTTACAACATGGCCATATTACCCGTAAATAGAGTTGATATGTAAAAAAGGAAGAACATTGTCGCGATTGTTCCAAATAATGCTTTTCGTGCTTTATTCACTATTATATGTATTCGTGCTTTAAAAAACCCAATTATTCCGCATAGTTGTGATCATGTTACAGTATAGTAAAATCGAGTTGATAGCTGAACCGGAAAGTCTAAGGCCATGTCCAGGTAATCGCAAGGAATTTAAGATATTTGGAGAATAATCTCACAGATAGAAGAGTGGAAACAATTTTCAGGTTTTTTTGTTAAATTAGTGCAGCCAATTTGATGGTAATACTTTTACTTAATAGTTAAAAGTAAGTAACACATGTAATACATTTACCATAATTAAACAAGGTAGTACTAAGGTGTGATACGCCACACCATTTATCGCGTAACAGACAGACTTCACTGAAGTTGCATGCAACATCTCAAGTCTATAGCTTATGACATTTTTGAAATATCATGCATATAAAAAATAAATGTTTACAACCCCAGCAGACAAAAATAGAATCTGTGCCTGTGACTGAGTGATGGCTTCAATGACGCTCAGCCAAATCTCATTGATGAACATGCACCATGATAGAACTCATTCCTTTCTATGTAGCATGCAAAATTTAAAGTATACATATGCAATATATTTTTATTAAGTTAAGTTTTATTACAGTGTCTAAATGATTAATAGTTTAAACAGTGTACACGCGAAGTCATCGGGTGGGTTTGGGGTCGTTAGGCTACACGAGTTATATATTAAACTGTATTTTTTTTAAACGTATATAATACAAACCAAGATAAAATATAAATATGCGCCAAACGAGAAAACAAGTTCACACATTATTCTCAAAGTTGAGTTAAAAACATATAAACATATGTTTGTTATGTTTTTTAAGTGTAGCATTTTTGTATGTGTGTGTGTGTAAAAGTTTGTATATGTAAGTATGTACAGTATATGTTTAGTTATCATTTATTCGTGAAATAATTATGAAAACAATTTATTAAACATTATTAAGATTGCCATGGCAGTTTTTTCAGGAGAAAAGTTCTTGGTCACGGAGCTCTACCCTTTGGGTTCAAAATTCAACCTTGTTCTTGGTTAAAATGAGTTCCTTGAAAGTTTACAAACTTATTTATTCTGCAATTTTCTTGCTGCCATCATACTACACATGCTACACATAAAAACAATTTTAAATGTTTGCTAACGCTCTGCCAAATTATAGAACTATATTAGGCATATTATCGGTATTGTCTATAGAGAAATTAAGCTGTATGATAAATTATAAGTCTATATACCAGTTCGTTGTTGACATGTACATATAACATATAGACAGACAGATAGAAATGAAATTTTCCAGACCCTCGAGTGATAGGTTTCGCTAACGTTAAAAATTAATAACCAATAAAAAATCTCGGATGCGCCAAATTACGTCATCCCTCCTCCCCAGACTGTGATTTATAAACTGGCCCCAGACCTTTGCTGACGCTCAGCCAATAAAGCCATGCAGTCATCTTTTATCCTCCAAGTCGAATACTGTAGACTAAGAATTTTCTTACGCCAGATTTGTTTCGAGAAAAATCCTGTGTGTAGTACTAAAGTTTGTAGGAACTCTCTGCTCTAGTAGATTGCACGCGTGACACGGTTTATGGTGCGATGTTAGCCGAGTTATCAAACTTGAATGGCCTTGCCTGACTACTCATGTATGTGTCCTCTATCTACATATCTCCAACACTATCGTGTAGTTAGCACGCTACTACTCCGTACTGTTCCTAGCTACGGTGTTATGGTAATATATAGTCAGGCGACTGGTACTTCCACAAGTACAAACATGTTCGAAGACGGTACAGTGTTATAGTTCACTGTACATATTTATGGGCCGTGTAGTACGAGTAATACAAGTTGTAGTTCCCTGAACATAACACACTATCCGCAGGTTATTTTGTATGTCCAATGAATGCGCCTTGACTTTATAACCAAAGATATTGTTCCAAAGATAATAAAAACCCTAATGTTACGATAGTGAGTAGGGTCCGTCAACAGAATTTGTTATTGATGTATGTACCACACCAATTCTGGCCGTCGAATAGCGTTGTAAACTTTGTTATTGCGATGATTTTTTTCTATAGTTTATGTGTACACGGTACACGTTTATCTAAAAAAAAAAACACAGAAACATACATACATTTTAAAACAAAATAGTAAATTAACACTTCTATTACATTATGAATTTTAAAGTGGTCTTTCTCTGATTCGGCGTATGGATTCTGCGAGTATATGGCAAATTGAAGTTCATTTTGTGAAATCGGACTAAAAGGAGCGCAGCCTCAGAACCAAAACACGTGTTCTACACAAAATACTCTATGCACTTTGTGGATTTGCAGCTTTTCAGAAAAATTGGTGCAACCATTTCATCGAAATGTTTAATGAGGATAGTTTGTTACTGACTACTGGGCTAAGGAAGCGAAAGGCCTGGGACCAAACCACAAATCTTAAATGACCTACGGACCCATAAATTAAAAACAAAATAGGCCTGAACATTCTTTGGATTGTATGATTGAACATAGTTATTTAGTGCCCCTTGTTTCAAGGTATCGTTACACCACAGATGACCACAGATCGTTTTCAAACAATTATTATATATTTCTTACAGTAGAAATGATTTGGACACAAATATGCAAATGTTGTATGGAATAGTATTTGATTAAGGTTATTGCTATAGTACTCTTATATCTAAGGAAGATCAAAATATAAACTGCTTTCTACGAAACTGCCAAGGACGTACATAAATGTATGGTATAGCACTTTCAAGGAACTCATTTAACCAAGAAAAAGGTTGAATTTTTGAACCCAAAGGGTAGACCTCCGTAACCGAGAACTTTTATGCATGAAAAAAAAAAAACTACCCTGGAAATCTTAATAATGTTTAGTTTTCATTAATATTTCATGAACTGTTAACTAATTTTTTTTAACGCGCATCGGGAGTCAAAGACAAGGAGTTATAGAATAAAAATAGTTTATTTAAATTATTTTGGAAGCTGGTATATTCGTACATCTGATTGTCTTAGTCTTAATATAAAGCTTCAAACTTGTGATTGACACAAAACTCTCAGAGGCAGTAAGGTTTCATCCAAATGGTAGCCAAACGACGACATGGTATGACGACATTGGATGTTGCCGTTACCAAGAGTTCTTATAGACCTAGCCCGTGCAGGGACTGGAAGCATCCAGAGGCCAGGAACTCCCAAAGACCGGGAATTCCAAGTAACAAGAATCCCATAGGCCTGGAAATTACACATGCCAAAATCCTCCAAAAACTAGTTTCCAGATATAGTGAGCACTCGTAAACCAAGTTGTTCGAGAAACCAGGAGCAATTTCTTCAAATATTCTCAGAGTAATATACATATAAATATTCTATATATATATATATCTATATATATATATATAATATATACTATATATATATATACTATATATACTATATATATATATATATATAAAACTATATACATATACTGTATAATATATATATATATATATATATATATATATATATATGTATAACTATAAAACTGCCATTTACAAACCAATGGCTATGGCTATATATATTGTATAGGTATAAAAGTACATATGTATATAAGTATGCAACATTTATATGTAACAGATATGCATTATACATTGAACTATTCTAAAAGTATATTGTTTGATAGAAAACTGCAATATTCCGTTGTATTAACAGGTATTTAAATTTTACAGTCAAAAATTCCACACTTAAAAAATAAAATATTAAAAACATATGTTTATATATTTTTAACTCAACTTAGAAAATGATGTGAAAATTGTTTCCTCCTTTGCGCATATTTTATGTTTTTATCGTGATTTGTATTATATAAGCTTTCTGAAAATTACCTGTTTACCTGTGTATCCATTTAGATACATAATCATGAGTGTGAAAAGTCGTAATGATGTCACACATTCACTGTATACTGCAAAAAATAAGTTAAAAATGTAAGCAATTCCTAAAAATACTGTAACAAGTTATTTCCAAACGTGGCATTTTCAATATAAATAATTTTTATTGTTGCATATTTTATGGTTGTGCGATATATTGTATATATACCATAATCGCTTATTTTGATTCTTACATATGAGAATTATTATATTTTCTATTGAACAGTTAACTTAATTTTATTTACATTAAACACATTTTATATTCTGGTTGTCTTATTTTAAACAGTTCATTAAAATTAACTAATCCGTATAAATAAGCACGTAATTATACGATAATGGTGGTAATGGCTAGATTGTTAATAGTTTTTCCAATTATTCATTGTATTGGTTTTACATTTATAACCAAATAATTAACACAGTTGAAAAGCTATTGCCTGAAGGCACGAAATACTTTTATATTGCTTGAACCTGACTTTCCAAAAATGTTTGGGAGAGCTCTTTTAGGCTCTTTCCTAGCGGATATTCTATTCCCTCCATACCATATGTCTAGCAATGTAGTCGGGGCCGACAACATTCCAATCAAGTTCATTAAGAGCACTCTGCTAGTCACCCTCCCAGTTATTACTGCAATATTTAATAAATCTTTAATGTCCTCAACTTTTCCAAATATATGGAAGCGTGCTCAAATCCGTCCCTTAAATAAGTGTTCTTCCCCTAAAGCTCCATCTGATTTAAGACCTATTAGTATACTGCCGGCACTATCCAAGTGTTTAGAAAGAATAGTCCACCAACAATTCTCCCGTTTTATTGACAGTGGCAATATTTTGTCGATATTTCAATCTGGGTTTAGCCCTCACCACTGTACTGCCACAGCCCTTTTAAAAATCACAGAAGATATAAGACTTGCTATGACAAGCGACAAGATACAATTTTGACTCTATTCGATTTTTCCAAGGCCTTCGACTGCGTGTTTCACCCTCTTTTACTGATCAAATTGAAGATGTATGGTTTCTCTGATGGTTGTGTCAGGTGGGTGGGGTCATATCTCTCCGAGCGACAGCAGCGTGTCAAGACTGACAATGGGTGCTCCGAGTGGAAACCTGTCACCCGAGGGGTGCCTCAGGGTTCTGTACTTGGACCACTTCGTTTTACACTCTACATTAATGACATAACTACTAGCATCCGACACTCAAAGCTCCATCTGTACGCTGACGATTTACAAATTTACCGCCACTTTTCACCTAATGAGATGGACACTTGTGTACAAGTAATGAACTCTGATATTGATTCAATAGCTTACTGGACTTGCAGACATGGACTGAAAATGAAACCAAGACTAACTGTATTTTAATAGGCTATCAAAGGCTTATTACTAAAATCGGCATTAATACTGCTCCAAGACTGATACTGAACAACAAAGAAATAGTTAACAATGAAAATGTAAAAAACCTGGGAATAACTATCAACCGAAACCTGGGATGGGCTGATCAGGTGTCACTAATGTGTAATAGGGTTTTTGCCTGTATACATGGCCTCAAGCGATTTGCACAATACTTGCCGTTGGATGTTAGAATGATGTTGGTGAAAACTCTAGTTTTACCTCACTGTGACATGACTGTTGACCTTTCTAATAAAATTCAGCGTGCACAGAATTATTGTATTCAGTTCATTTTCAATTTACGACGTGATGATCACGTATCTCCTTATTTTGAGCAATTATCCCTATTAAAATCCAAAGAACATAGAGATCTTCATGTACTTAGTCTGTTGCACGCACTAATCCACAATGGTTGTCCAAGTTATTTGGCCCAAAGTTTCGTTTTTATGTCTGATATTAGTGCACGTAGAACTCGTAGGGGTGCATCTTTATTATCAATTCCAATTCATAGGACAGCCTTATATAATAAATCTTTCACTGTTTCCGCATGTCGATTGTGGAACGCTCTCCCAAACAACATCAGAAGTATTGACAAGCGCGATCGCTTTGGGGCGGAGGTTAGGGCCTTTCTGCTGCGGACTTGGCGGGAGTGACGGTTGGTGGTTCTTGTGGTCACACTTGGGGTAACTGTATGTAAGTTGCGTGGATGGGGAATGAATGCTGATTAGGATAGGATAGTTTTATTAGCTGCCTGTTGCATTAAAGAGATTTATGTTAGAGTTTAATTGAAATGGTTAATTTTAATTATAATTGATATATATATATATATATATATATATATATATATATATATATATACATTATTATGTTAAATCCAATATGTAATTAATTATAAAAGTGATTTAGTTTACGTGTCAGTTACAATGTTGTAATAGGTATGATTATATTTTACTTTGTTTGTTTTGTTTGGAGGTTAAGTGGTAGAGAGGACTTTTAAGTCCTAACTTCGCCTCTGTAAATAAAGACATTTTTCATTTCATTTCATTTCCTTCTCGATAAACTCCAACATATGTTGTGAGCCTGCCTCACTGTTGGTGGCATGTTGATGCAAGCTGAAATAAATTCCTTTACAGTTGACCTAACCTGTGTGATCCTCTGAGACTAGGAGAGTAAAAGCTGCGTGCTCCCACACAAGAGGTACTGACATTATAAATAAAATAGATATCTCGTGGCTTGCGTGACTGTTCTCCGTAGTTTCTAGTAAATAAGTATAGTACTGGATGACACACAAGATTGCGAGCTCCCAGTTTGAAGTGTTATACAAAGTTTGTTAATTAAACATTAAACAAAATTCTATATATGTATATACGAGTAATTTTTTAACTATTGCCTCGACTACCAATTCTCCGCGGTGAATATGAGTATTTAAATTTGTTTTTTTGATTGGTGGTAATAATACTAATTGTACTTATTAACTAGTGTTAGTTACAATGTCTCTCTCTCTCTCTCTCTCTCTCTCTCTCTCTCTCTCTCTCTCTCTCTCTCTCTCTCTCTCTCTCAAACCATGTGCTCATGGAGTGTGAACTGTTTGAGGAGGAAAGAAGAGACCTCAGGCAGGTGATGACATCGAAGCATCTAGAATGGAGAAGAGGCAACTTTGACTTCGATGAAGAGACTATTAAAGAGCTCAGAACCACGACAAGAAGGATTGGGATAAAAAGAGAGGGAAACAGAGTTTGAAAGCTTGGAAGAGATAAATTAATATCCCGATGATTCTCATCGCACAGGGGCGGTGAGATGAGGGGAGACGTGCTGTTAGGCTAGACACAAGCAAGAGTGTCGAGAAGAGGATTAAGTGGCCGAAGCCCGAAGAGAAGAAAGAAGAGGAGAAGGCAAGAGGCCTGGCAAATAAGTCACAGACTTGTGTCAGGGGTGGAGGTGGGACGGTCCCAGCACGTCTCTCTCTCTCTCTCTCTCTCTCTCTCTCCCTCCCTCCTTCCCTCCCTCCCTCTCTCTCTCTCTATCTATATATCTATATATATATATATATATATATATATATATATATATATATATATATTAAGAAAAAATCCATGTGACCAAATAATATGTAAAAACCAAAATACAGTGGTTTTTTATAAACGTTCAGATTAAAAAAAAAATTAAATCTGATAATAATACAATACTTATTTCATGGCTAACTGATTAAAGGACAAAACATACTAATCAAGACACATTAAGATTATATACAGACTTTATATGACAATTTTGTACCAATTGAATAAAAAGATATTTCACGGTTGTAAACTTGTTTAATTAAATCATATCATATAAGCAAAGTTATTCGAATATAGTGGGAAAGAGCAAATATTTATTTATTAAAATATTGATTTTATGCAAGATATTAAACTTTACAGAACGTGACATAAGATCGTCAATTTTTATGCTGGAACGAATAAAACTGCATAGGCTTAACACAATTTAAAATACTACGTCATATTATTTAAAACAATACACCAAATATTAGGAATGCTCTATAGCCAGTTTCTTACAGATTTAAAACAATTGATCATAACATTTTTGTCTTTGGTTCAAAATAAATTAAATTGAATTTTCTAGAGCTCAAAATTAAAGATACGGTTATTACGTACTATTGAGCTTGTATTAAATTTTATTTTCATTCAATAAATATAAGCTAAATTATCAATTTTTAGTAATAAGATATTAATAAAATGCAAATAGGCATCAACTAAGTAATTTTAAATGGTAGATAATGAAGATTCAAAACGGATTTTTGTGAATGTTGAGTTTTGCTCAATTTCCCATTCCGCTTAATGGAGCATCAGAGATTTGACACTCACTGGAATCTGGAGTCCACTTCCTTCTGGAGTCTGAAGGAATCCAGCAAGACTGAAACAATAGAATAACGTGACAATTCGACTACAATACTATGGAATGTCAATATTAATTTGAGTTACATTAAAGCGTAATTCAAGGACAATTTTATTATAAATATCTATAACAATTTTAAAATTTCGAGTACCCACAGTATGTAGTCTTGGTTTTCAAACTGGTTAATCATCACATGTGGAGAATTCGCTGAGGATTCATATAAATCCGTGGAAAACTAGACGTGGTAAACAATTTTATGGAGTTTCTTCGATGGTCTCATTATCGTGGCTGCAAATCCAAACGACAGTATTTAACGTGTTATTTGAGTATCCTTAATCTATTGGGAGCTTACAACAAAATTATTGAAGACGCATAAAGCAAAGTGCGAGTTCTTTAAATACATATTAGCAGAGAAAAGTGATGCAGTATTCAAATCATCTGCAGAAGATTAGTGTTCCTGAGTGCTAAAACTAAAAGTAGGTCGAAATATTAATAGATTTGTGAGAAAATATGACTTAAGAAACTGAGTTGGAAGTTTGCAATTTTTTTGCAAGACGATTTTGAAACGAATGCTTCTTGTATGGAACCGTTTCCTATTCACTTGACTGCGAAACACTTCTTTAGAGTTGTCACATCAAACTGTTTACGTATAAACAAATTTTATATTAATAACTGTAGTAGTGTGCTTACGTTACGTTCTCTCGAAATAAGCAAAACAAAAAACTTTAGTTTGAGCTTGTACTGGAATAGAAGGTTACAGTATTGTTGCTTCTTGTGTTGACCATCGATTATCTGACAGTGTCTATCCCGGAAATGTACACACCATTAGATTGTTTGCAAGCGGTGCTGGTGATCAGAACAATGTCCTTACTATAGCTTTACTAAACTAATTACTGATTGAGCACCTAAGTAAATCAAGATATCGTACTCTACTATCCGGTGCCAGACCACAATTACCTATCGCAAAACAAAACAAATTCGAGACTGAGAGAAAGTTTAGAAACTTTGAGACCATGATTCACTCTGACGAGAACTTTGACATTTTCAGCGAATATGGATCTGTAGATCCATAGCTATCCAAGAGGTAGGAAAGGATTAGTAAGGCTGTCAAATTGTTGGTTGTCTTTAAAATCGAAATACATAACAGACCAAATTGTGTTCAGCTTTATCCTACAAATGTTACAAATATAAATATTCTTAATAATTACGAAGGCAGTGGGACTTAATCGAGTATCTTAAGTTTTTTGAAGATTTTTCAATATTTCCAATAAAACAAAAGGTAGAAGGAAACTATATATTTTAGGTATCAACCTTAACACATTATTAAACATGATTATATTAATTAAATACAAATTATTTCATTAGAAGACGTGTTATTGTTGAATAAGGCTTATTGTTTCAACATAACTGTCTAAACTCAAAATCTACTGCAACAAAACTGTCTAAAAATCATTCTTTATTACCAACACTCTCTAACTCCAATTTATCATTGTTCTGTTCTATTATAATAAAAACTAATACATTTAATTTTAATGTTTAGAAGTTGTTAGTATGTTGTTTTATGATTAATAACTATAAAATTATTACTTAATGTCTTAAAATACGTACTTTAAGAAACGTATTTTTTCTTCCTAACGTTTAGGAATTCGTTAACACCAATCGACTCTCTCACCTACATAATTTACAGTTTGTGTTCAATTAAAGTGAAAGGGTATATTATAAACATTTTCTATAACATAATAGTTGGTATGTATACTATACGTTTACATCTACGTTTTAATATTGTAATTATTATAGAAAACATACGTGTAGTTATTGCATAAGCAATTAAATAGAATTTATGTCAGTTATGTATAGTTATTACGCATCATATTTTGTTTTTGTACAGACACTGGTAAGCCTTAAGCTTCAAAGGGTTTAAATAATTTTTCGTTTAAAACACCTGTATAGTTATAAACGAAAAATTGAATGCAGTATTTTTTTTTTAACAAGGCAGGGTTGAAAGGTTAGATAAGTCTTAGGTTCAGAATTAAAGTACCAACTTATTTCAAGGCCCAAAAGCTACACGATAATTAGCCTGTATATGAGAGTTGGTGAGATAAAAAAACAAATAAATAAAACCCAAGTGCACGTCGTTACGCTGGTAAAGGAAGGCGATAAACGTGAGAATCAACTCAACTGGATATAATCAGTTAACTCCGAGTACAACAATAAACCCGTCAGAGGACAGAAAGACGGTTATTATCTGCGATATGGCACAATTACAGTAATTACCGCTAACAATCCAAGTCGGCCAGCCTCTAGCTGTGACCTAGGCCTACTGTGTACCTTCCTGTTCCTCTAACAGTTCCAATCACATCAGGCAGTTCGATAACTGACTGCTAATATGATCTAGTCTAATATGATTATATCCTAAGTACATAAGTTTTTCTTATTTAATACTTTTGGGCCCCAAAACCATGTATGATCTTTAAACTAAAAGTCCAATAGTCTGGAATGGATTAAGAGTACGTACAAGTGACCATCAATTATCTCAGGAGTGTTTCTTATGCCGTTAAAAAAAAACATCTTTATGACGTCCCTGTTATTCAAAAGAAACTGCTGCGGGTTGTTGCTAATTACTAGTATATTTAGCACACTTTCTTCCAAATTAATGGCAAATCAATCATTATACGTTTTTTTAAATACGATATAAATCCATTTTAGTAAGATTCTATACCATGTTTTTTTTTCTTTACTAAAATGAGCTATATTACAACACAATATCATGTTTGTGTTGAGTTTATGCGTTTAGGAAATATAGAAAATTTATTAAAATAAGATGTATTTATTGCTTTTAATGTGCTATTACGATAGTGACGTCAGATTTTTCATTAAAAAGAGTAATATAAGTTGTGTTTGGCGGGAGCTAAATTTTTTTAAATTGCATTTTTATCTCCTTTTCATAATTAATTTAAAGGGCCTAATGAGTAAAAATATAAAGCATATTTCACACAAAAATGCACTTAGTGACAATTACTGTGTTCAAAATATTTTAGAAATGAACTGTAGGTTTATAAATGTTATCAATAAAACATTTTAAATTAAGCTGTAGTACATTTTCGGTCTATATTAATATAAGTATACCAATAATACGTTAATAGAAGTAATTTGTATATCAAAACTGATTGTTCTAACTTGAATTTAGAACATTAAAGTAGAATAAAATCAAGGAATTTCATAAAATAAACAACAAAAACAAAACAAAATGCAAAATTGTAATAAATATACGATGCAATTACAATGCAATATAAGATTTATGTTTATTGTCTAATATACTATACAGCTGCATGTGAAACTGACTGACTGACTGATATATGTATACAAATTCTAAAGTACCTACTTCTAGAAGTGCTGGAAACTTGAAATTTTGCACGCAGATACCTTTTGCCGTATAACCAACAGGAAAAGTCTGAAAATTGGGCGTTCTACAGAAAAGGTCCAGTGACTTTTTGCCCTATCTCCATTGGTTTGGCCGAAAACCGTGATTATGTGAATTTTTTTTGTAATTTTCACGTGAAAACTTTGTTTTTGGGGTCGATAGCGGCGAAAAAATGGGTCGGAGGTCAAAATAAAACAAAGGTTAGATTTATGAAATAATATGATCTACAAAAAAGGTTTAGTGACTTTTTACTATATCTCCATTAGTTGAACCGCAAAACGCGATTAAGTGAAAATATTCCGGGCTTGATAGCGGCTAAACGGTTGGTCGTAGCTCAAAACACGTCATTTAATAAGTTTTCAGTAAACGACGCGACGTGTTCTACAAAAAAAGTCCAGTAACTTTTTGCCCTATCCTAAATGGTCTGGCCGAAAAACCTGTTTAAAGGAAATATTTTATAATTTTTAGGTGAAAATTTTGTTTCTGAAGGCGGTAGCAGCCGAACCGTTGGTCATAACTTAAATCCTAAATGTTCAATAACTAGACAATCTAGAGATCTAAAAAAAGGTTAGGTAGCTTTTTGTCGTATATCCTTATGTAAGCCCTAAAATCTTTCTTAATGGCAAAATCTTGTTCGTATTTAGCAATTTCAGGAGTTGTAAATATGATGCGACTGTAATTTGTGCAATCCGTTCTTGTTCTGGATTTAACTTGTGTTACTAATTTAACGAGTGACTACAACCCCACATCGTGAATTGGCTGAGAGTTAGAGAAGGTAACATTAAACCCCCCTGGAATTTCCTGGTATGACCAGAACCTCCTGAGTAAATTAAACCCCCTGATGTGTTAACCCCCCGGTAACATTAACCCCCCCCCCAGGGAATTTCCTGGCTTGACTAGATAATCTCCTGATGATATTAAACCAACTGCTCAACTTAAAATACTGCCTTGAGGTCGGTTTTTACTATGTTTATACTAAACAATTCAAGATAGCTGACCAGTGCAGACTTTTCTTCCTAGCTCAGTCCTGGCTAAACCAAAGCTCGCAGCTAAAATCTGACGACGGAATTGAAACACAAAATTAAATTTCTGACGAGAAAGTTCCAGTCACTTTTTGTCGTATCTCTAACGGTTAAGCCACAAAATGCCTTTGAAGTCAAAAGTTTGAAGTAATCTGGAAAATTCGATAAAATTGGTCAACTTTTCACTCCCAAACCAGTAATCTTAAGCTCGGACATAACACTTCCCCGGTAACATTAACCCCCCCTGGGAATTTCCTGGCATGGCTATATTAACTCCTGAGCAAATTAAACCTCGTAAACAACTTAAAAATACTGACTTAAGATCGTTATTTATTATATTTATATTAAACAAATCACCATAGCTGACCAGTGCAGACTATCCTTCCATGCTCTGTACTGGCTAAACCAGACGTCGTAGCTCAGATCTGAGGCTAGAATCGAAATAAAATCAAATTTCCGACAAGAAAGGTTAGTGACTTTTTTTGGCCAACACTCAAAAGGGGGCCTGGGGGCGTAGCCCCCAGCGAGCCGAAGGCGAGTTTTATTTTATACAGCTAAACTTAATATAAAGTAAATAGTAATAATTTATTTATGCATTGCAGATTTATAAATAGGGTCTAAACAATTGAAAACTGAATCCCAGGGAATGTAAATACAATGCCTTGTTGAATGTAGGTGGTTGGTCTGTGTAATTTACAAACATGAGCTTTCTTCTTTTCTGCTTTAAACAGACCAACAAACAGAAGATGTTAATTTCCCGTCACTACCTGTGTTGGTACTCCGTTGTTAGTGTGGGATCTGTGCACGCAGCGATTCGACGCAAACGGTGGGAATGTGCAGCTGTGAAATGGCTGATAATCACTAATTATTAGGTTAGTTTTTCTCTACTCTGTATGCCGATTTCACGTTGATTCTGTTACAATTGGCAAATTACAATTCTTGAGAGTTTAGAGTTTCTGTCTTTATGCATTTTTTTGTAGTTGCTGATATTTTGATCATATACTTTAGTGCCATCTTCAATCATAGTAGGTTAGTTTAGGCTGTATATACAGAGATAATTTCTCTTTTATTTTGAACCTTAAATTAAATTGGCATTTACCTTTATCTATCTGGCAACTTTTACGGTTGATTTTGAGCCTACCCAAAGCATATTGTCACAATTAAAGCATCTCATATGTTTTAAATAACAGTCAAAGTGTCGATGAAAATGCTAACGCCAAATACAAATGAAATATGTTATGTTATCCATAGATGTGGCTGAGCGTTAGCGAAGCCTTTCAGTCGTGGGTATTAAAATAGTTAATTTCTGTCTGTCAGTATTTTGTTGTCTGTTGTCTGTCCACTTTAATTTTATTGTCCAGTAGTGCAGTAAGTTTTAAGTCATCTGAAAAGACATCGAAATAATGTGAGTTCCGTGCATTAAACTGCAAGCTGCACAAATAAATCTAAGTAAGAAAATAACTACTGCATCGTCTATCAAGAAACTTTATAGTAGTAGTAAGAAAGGAGTTTAGTAGTACTGTACTAGTACGTACGCAAGTGTACTTGTATTTAATCCTATTTAAATCATTAACTAATTCACATGCATATTACAGTGTCTCTGCTAACAATTAAACATCAATAATTTTATATATATTAGGGGTCCAATCTTTTTCTGTTTTGACTAAAAATCCAAGTTGACGAGAGATATATTTGTTGTAGTAGTAGAATAATAAATAACTGTATAATAAATAATAATGTTTTAAGACATTTTTAATGTATTTATGCTCGTCTTTTATATTTATAACATATATGTGGTCATATTCCATAGAAGTTCTTGGTGTGCGAGAAACGGTTTAACTATTTTCACGCAGCTGGACAGGTTACGATGCACGTTTTACAGTAAAATGTAAAGTCTAATTGTTGATGTTTTCGCTGATTCTTCGTGTCGTCAAGGCTCCATAAATTATGGGAGGCAAATTCTTATAGCCAATCATCATCAAGAATGGTAGAACTCATTGGGCAACAATGATTATGGTAACGTCGAGTTTAGCTGAAAGTTTAAGTCAACTTGCCTGTCCCAGTTACTGTGATGTACTGTTGCACTACCGCGATTTCGTCACGGAATTAATATATTCCGGTACTTCAATTTAATTTCAAGAACATAAACTCGGTTTAATGAAATTGAGCCGGGGTAACCGAGATCTCTTCTGTAATTAAACTGCAATAAAACGGTATTGAGCATCAGGGCCTTTGTGATAAATATGGCGATTTAAACTAATTGGGTTAGAGAAAATGGCAATTACATTAGTTTAAATACCCTTTACACAAATTGCAGTTAAAATAATTTGGATGCATATAAA
Source organism: Homalodisca vitripennis (assembly GCF_021130785.1). Taxonomy (NCBI): domain Eukaryota; kingdom Metazoa; phylum Arthropoda; class Insecta; order Hemiptera; family Cicadellidae; genus Homalodisca; species Homalodisca vitripennis. Next base: position 33,725,337 of record NC_060210.1, read on the forward strand.
AGCGTATATTTATATAATTATAAATACGCAAATTTTAAAATTTCAATTAGAAAACTTCTTATCGTCTTTCACCAGATTATTGTAGTATTTTGATTTTCTGAGAATGAATACAATATTGAATGACTGAGCGTTAGGTAAGTATTCTAAATAGATTAAACTGTTACGCCAAACTACTTTATTCTCAACGTATATTAATGCAGAACAGTACATATTCTGTTTTCTTTTCCAGCATAGCTAATTCTCTTGTCACGTGATACGTTCTGTCAATTGTATCTATGTTCGGTTGAACCTCGCGGAACGCCCTGGAGTATGGAACGTCTAAATGATGAAATGTTTTGTCATAAGTAAATGAAGTACACGATATTGTATGTTCACACAAAGTATTGAGCACTTTCAGATGTCCAAACAACGAGTTTTCGAATTATCGTGCAACACTTTTTTATGTGTGTTACTTTACTGAAGGTTTGTTTATTTTCACAGATATTGGATAAAACATAATAATTGTGTGCATTCTGTAGCGTATGGTTAAAAAAATGTTAAGTCAAATTTTATTAAATATTTACTCATTGTCCAGTGTGTGAAACTGTATTTTTATACAAGGTTCTTCATTCGGTTGTTTGGTAATGATTAGTCTTGAGTATCCGAATGACGATAATGCGATATATCCGGACATTGTTACCTAGGCAGTAGTGACCACAGTTATTCAGTTCTAAGCCACAGTCAAGCGAGTCCCGAACCTCCACCTCCTTGACCCAGCCTGGGCGCGAGGTAAACTTCTCCCCTACATGGTGCTCGGCCGTCTCCTGCTGCTCAGGCCGCTAGTCGCCGTGCCGGTCCAGGCCGCGCCGCGCAGCTCCACGTAATAACTTCCTTCTCGTAATCGCTGTGTGTTGTGATTGTGCACAGGGACTCTGGGCCAAGGTCAAGCACTCAGCTGAGAATCAATGGCCCAGGAAATGTAACTGGAAACTGTTCGTTGTCGCTAAATTAGGTATACTGTATTACGTATTACATACACGTATTGCATTAACTCTTAAATGATTTAATGCGAAATGATTACAATCCAATATATGAGTTTATAGTCCGTTCAAAATAAACTCCGATTTTATGCATTTCAAGCTCAAACAGACAAATGAGCTGTATAACTGTCCTGAAAGGACTTAAAAACGAATGTCTCACTTTAAACGCTTATTGCGAATAAATTATTCTATGTTTACATAGCCGTTTGTTTCTCACGAGTTTATATATATATATATATATATATATATATATATATATATATATATATATATATATATATTATCACAAAAGATACACTACACTTGTTAATATCTAATTCTAAGGCTAAGAGAAGAATAAATGTTGAACTGTTATTTTTATTATTTATAATTACACAAAATTTGCATTGCGTAGACAAATAAATTATTATAAGACTTTCTGTTCATTAATTTGTATATTTCCAATCAATTAGGCTATTGTAATTTATACAAATGTATTGATTACTAACATAATTTTATAAGAACTCTATCTCCTGGCATCGTTTATATATGTATATAGCCTAATTGATTGGAAATATACACATTAATGAACAGAAAGTCTTATAATAATTTATTTGTCTACGCAATGCAAATTTTGTGTAATTATAAATAATAAAAATAACAGTTCAACATTTATTATTCTCTTAGCCTTAGAATTAGATATTAACAAGTGTAATGTATCTTTTGTGATAAAATTATCACAATGTTAAATATGGTTTTTGATATTTACAAACAGAAATTATATAACATGAAAATGCATTATACGTATTAATTTATTATGCCAGAGAGGAATAAATTAGTAATTTAGTAAACTTACGAATTAATTTAAATGTTTTAAACTAAATCTGTATTACTTTGTTTTAAATACTGATGGAGCAGATTCTTCTCGTATATTTTCAGGAAAATTATTCAGCAATCTTACTACATATTAAAACCTGTTTAGTCTCTGTTGTTATAACCAATTGGCCTACCTATTTCCAAAACTTATAGTCTAGTATGAACATGAACATCCCTTCGTTGGATTAGATGAGTTTACAAAATACAGAATGACAGTTAGTTGTCACCCGGAATGGGTTCCAATCCCACTGTTGGTGTTGTTCGTCCACCATTTATACAAATTATACGTGTGTTTTGCCTTCCGACACAAATGTTTGTTCGCTTATTTAAACACATATGCGAAGGAATCCGTGTACGATCTTTGATCAGTATTACACATCTATATTTCTGAAAATTTGGATAAAGATATACGAAAATTGTTTTACACAGCGATTTGAACAGTCAACCATTCACAAGGTCTGTGTTTTAAAAATATTTATATTTTTAGAGAAATCAATTTGATTTCAATCTGATTTATTTTGTCATCTCAAATTTCGTAACATGTCATATTACCGGTAAAAAGCGTTATGAAAATGTACACGAGATTTTAGTGGCTGTAGCGATTTATTTATTTATTTCATTTCAACGGTCAAAAAACAATTTACATTTATTAACTTATGATAGATGATTAAATCATATTTAAAGAAAAGGGCCAAACCAAACATGCAACTGGACTCTAAATCAGATCTAGGCATAATTAACGTATAATTAATGTAATAAGAAAGGTACAAATTATATTACAAATTAGTGATAGTATTTAAAATAAATTAGTGATAGTATTAACTTAAATACACTACTGCAAAAGATGTGATACCATATGGAGAAACAAACAGATAAATAATAACAGTGCAAATAAACTATAAAATTATTAACAACAATGAAAGATAAACTTTAAATGAATAACAAAAGTAAAAAAATATTAACATTAATGACTGATAGTGGTAAATAAAAAACTGAAAAAAAATTTAACTTAAATGCATATTGCGATTCTCCACAATATATTTTATATCGAGATAGCCAACAGGAAGTGTTAGTTCTTCAGCTAAGCCATACGTGAATTAGTATTGCCCGACATCTGATAGCCAGCAGCACCACGGCTCACAGAACAGCAAATAGTAAAAGGCTTCTACAAACTCTGGTTTATATTTAGGCATGAACAGATGATACTGTTCGGAACAGAAGACAGAATATGATATTCCTGACACATAACAATACCGTATGTCTCATATTTGATTTGGTTCGTCATTGCACATGCCTTGACTGTAATCGGAAATTTACTCGAATGCATGGAAAGAAATGATACTTTATACAGGGGGAGTACGTGGCAATTTTTTCTGAAGCTGTCACCAAAGGCTATTACGCCTATCGATTTGCGCCTGCATCGCTACGGCGACAACCTGCGAGCTATGGGATGTGCGTGTTGCGTGTTCTACAGCTAGCAGGCGCGACAACCTACTGTCAGACGTATTCTGTGTGAATTAAATATTACTCAGCATTTTGCGACAGGACGATATGGGCATTACCATAAAATGCTAAATCAAATATTGTTTCAAGATTATTTAGGATGAAAATAAAATATTTTCTCAACTAACAAATACTACTAGTCTGTGAATGGTATTACTAAAGGCGCTAGCAATCATGATATAATGCGTTACAATGAAACAAGAAATCAGTAACACTACGTTTCGAGATCTGCAATCTGATCTCTTCTTCAGGTAAAGAACTAACCTAATACATAATTACAAACTAGGTTAAAATAAACAAATCTTACAAAAGCGTTGTGGCACGCCTAGGTCAGGAATCACAACCACCATGTTGTTTGTCAACTTCACTAACTCTAAAAACATGCACTTAATAAAAAACTATACACAACACTAATCATTAAAACTGAATGCTCTGCCATTCTAAAATAAATTTTTGGGATATACTTTTTCAAATTACGCAAAAGGTATATTACTCTAGAAAGCCTACTACACACACCCTGAATGTGAGGACCCCATGAGAGTTTTGAATCAATGTTGATTCCTAATAGCTTGACATTATCGCTAAAGCCTATATCTTGTGAACCAAGTTCTAGAGAGCTAAGAGTGAAAAGAACAGATTGAGTGTTATTACCATTTAACAAAAGACCATTGCTATCAAACCAGTTTTCACATTCTTTGAGACTGTTGTCAATTTGGTTAAAAAGAGTACTTACATTAGGAATTACTACAAAACAATGTTGTATCGTCAGCATACATAATTGATTTACATATAGAAATGTTTTTGGGAGGTCGTTTATCATGACTAGAAAGAGAAAAGGGCCAAGGACCGAGACCTGTGGCACTCCACTCTCTACCCCTGCCACCTCAGAAAGTTTGTTTCCAAAGCTAACTTGCTAAGTGCGATTTTTAAGGTAGCTACGAAAAGAGTTAAGTTCGGCACCATCAACGCCATAATGTTCTAGCTTCATGAGAAGAATATCATGGGGAACACAATCGAAGGCCTTTGTCAGATCACACATGGTGGCGACCGTACCCGCACGATTTTCAAATCCACCAAGGACGATCTCCACCAAAACCCCGACCGCATCCACTTTCGACAGGCCACCCCTGAAGCCAAATTGAGATTCTGAAAACAATCGGTTAGACTCAAGTGATTAACTTGGTGTATCACCACTTTCTCAATAATTTTGGAGAAAATAGGCACCACAGAGATCGGTCGATAACTGGAGGGACTAGACGGGTCGCCCTTCTTAAAAATAGGGACAACTCTGGATAACTTGAGTACATCGGGGAATAATCCCTTATCTAGACATTCGTTTATACAGACTGTCAAAGGCTGTACTATTAATAACAGTAATTTTTTTACAAGATCAGTGCTGATGTCGAAGATATCTCTACACTTGCTAGGCTTAAGACTTTTTACTATTTTTATCACATCATCAATTGTAGTGTACCGCACTTGTGACGTTTACCCCAACTATATGAGCTAACTATATTCTGACGAGAACTTAGCGTTCGACTTTAATTATATTAAGATAATACGTAGTTTTATTTAGTCAGTTTTATAGGTCGAATATAACATTGAACAATATAGGTTAAGTCCGGGAGGGATGATTAAAAAACTAGCCGCTAGATCGTCACTAGCAGCGTTCAGGTGTCATGGCGTACTGTGTTAGTTTTTCAGAGAACTCCCGCATTTTCAGAGAAATTGATCTGCTTATTTCAAAGTTATTTGAAGAAATAGATTTCAGGTGAGTGTTTTTTTAGATTGTACACTTTTTTCAATTATTGTGCAGTAAACTACTATTCTTATTATGATTGATTTAAAGCAAATTGATTGCATAACACTTCATTTTAGAGCACTACAGCGCCCTGTCATTGACAGAGGCAACATGACCGCCTTGTCCATCTCTCCCATGCGATCGGGAGACATCCCTCCCATGCGATCGGGAGAAATCTCTCCCATGCGATCGGGAGACATGTCTCCCATGCGATCGGGAGACATCCCTCCCATGCGATCGGGAGACATCTCTTCCATGCGATCGGGAGAGATGAACCATGTCGTGTTGGGATAGATAAACCGTTGTTTTACTATATTATTTTTTATATTTGGTTAGGTTTCCTTAAATGTTATGAAACAACTAACGTATTATTTATAGGGAATTAAAAAGAAATGACAATTGTATGTAAATAACCATCTTTGTGACTCAGTTAAATTGATTGGGAACAATTTGGCGTATTATATGGTTAATTAAATTTGCCTGTGTATATCTAAACAAGGCTATAACTTGTATATTAATGACCTATAGCAGGATTTTCAATTTTGTATTTTCTGTAGAGTTTTAAGTAAACCCATGGGGTTTCATAAGATAACATGGGTTATATCTTTGTTAGAAAGAAATGCCGAATAAGTACGTACGTAAGCAGGGTTCTCTACGTGCCTCCTGGATGGAAGAAGACGTGGTAGAAGCTGTGGAAGCAGTAAAAGAGTATCGCATGGGTGTAAATGAAGCTGCCAGATATTTTAATTTTCTAAAACTCTCAAAAGAAGATTACGTACAAATCGTTGGACAAAAGGGCCTTGTGGTCAACCTTCAGTCTTGGGAGCTATTTAATGAAAGAAGGATGGTACATCACATTCAAATCTCCAAACTTGTGGCTTTCCTCCCACACGAGATTGTGTACGTTTAATGGCCTTCAAACTGACTGTACAGATGAATATTAAGCACAACTTTGATCCAATTAGCCAAAAGTTGGATATCACTGGCTAAAGTCATTTATGGAGTGAAACCTTCAAACACCTGTTAGAAAATCGGAAGGAGTGTCAAAAAAAAATAGGGCTCTTGCGATGAACAGAGAAGTTATCACTCCAGAGCCTGCGATGTAACAGATGAGTACGTATATGTAAGTAGGTATAGTCTAACACTAGACTGTACAGTATAAAGTAAAAGTAGCGGGTGGCGCGGCAAGGCACCCGCGCTGTTATCGACTCAAGGGCCTGCGATATAACCGATGAGTACGTACATGTAAGTAGGTATAGTCTAACATGAGAGGGTACAATATAAAGTAAAAGTAGCGAGTGGCGCGGCAAGGCACCCGCGCTGTTATCGACTCCAGGGCTTGCGATATAACCGATGAGTACGTACATGTAAGTAGGTATAGTCTAACATGAGAGGGTACAATATAAAGTAAAAGTAGCGAGTGGCGCGGCAAGGCACCCGCGCTGTTATCGACTCAAGGGCCTGCGATATAACCGATGAGTACGTACATGTAAGTAGGTATAGTCTAACATGAGAGGGTACAATATAAAGTAAAAGTAGCGGGTGGCGCGGCAAGGCACCCACGCTGTTATCGACTCAAGGGCCTGCGATATAACCGATGAGTACGTACATGTAAGTAGGTATAGTCTAACATGAGAGGGTACAATATAAAGTAAAAGTAGCGAGTGGCGCGGCAAGGCACCCGCGCTGTTATCGACTCCAGGGCTTGCGATATAACAGATGAGTACGTATATGTAAGTAGGTATAGTCTAACACTAGACTGTACAATATAAAGTAAAAGTAGCGAGTGGCGCGGCAAGGCACCCGCGCTGTTATCGACTCCAGGGCCTGCGATATAACCGATGAGTACGTACATGTAAGTAGGTATAGTCTAACATGAGAGGGTACAATATAAAGTAAAAGTAGCGGGTGGCGCGGCAAGGCACCCGTGCTGTTATCGATTCCAGGGCCTGCGATATAACAGATGAGTACGTACATGTAAGTAGGTATAGTCTAACATGAGAGGGTACAATATAAAGTAAAAGTAGCGGGTGGCGCGGCAAGGCACCCGAGCTGTTATCGACTCCAGGGCCTGCGATACAATCGATGCCGCCTACCTACCTGTCCTGTCATCTTATCTTTAGACTGATTGTTGTCTTCCGGCTGTGTATAATCTGGGTTTTGACGTTGCAAACTTCCAAACAATTTGCAATTACCGAGCTGACAGACCGTTCACTTTCTATGCGGGGGCAGTGCAACCTCGTCCTTACTTCATTTTACCGTAGAGTGTCAAATCCAGTACGGCAAATAAAGTAGTAGTAAAGAGAAGCAACTTATGGTTTTAATTATCAAAAATATTAACTCTGAAAAAACAATAATACATTTTGGGTTTTTGCGTAGCCCTGCCAGTCACTACTATGTGTTGTTCTGTACAATCTCTTGTATCAATATCAATACAATCGTTGGGGCAGAAATGAACAATTGAAAATAATTTGGATGATCCAAACCAATAGACGTAAAAGATCCAATAATGCCACTATTCTCTCGCCTAATTTTACTTTAATTGCATTTCATTTCATTTCTAAACAAGAACCAACAACAACAGAAAATACAGCTGTTGTACATTTAGTAATAAAGGTTTTCTTGCCTTGGTGGTTTGAACAATCTATTTCTTCGGCATCGTTTTAATCGCGTGGTAGTTTACAGTTACATTTATTGATAGTTATACACGTTTCTGAATCCATTAATTGTAAAAGTGATTTATATTTTTAATAGTTTCATGAAATTATGCGTTGGTTTTATGGAGGTGGGAAGACAATCTTTGTATCACGTCATATGCGCAATCCGTGCTGCGCTTTGAAGACTGGCAGGGCAACCCTGTTATTCGCGTTTTTTTTTTCTTAATTATCGGTTCTACAAGAAGATGGCTCGAAGAGTGATTAAAAGCATAATTCGGCGATTCCACGATAATTTATTTAGCAACTACGTCACGTTCTGGCATTTGGTAAACATATTTGTTTTTAGTGGAATCCATGAAGATTTTCAATTTTGAGACCTTATTTCTTATAAAAAATTCAGAACTTCGAGATTGGACATGAAATGTTCTATACCGATGGAGCGAGGTGTGGAAAGAATCATTAAGTAAAGTGTAGTGGGCAAGAAAATGTTCTTACAGCACTGGTCCAATGTTACAAGGTCGGATTTCGTTGAGGCTGTATGCACATTTCAAGTTATATATGCTTGTCACATATAAAATGGTTAAACTGATATACAAAGTTATTTATTCAGCGATTTTCTCGTCGCCATTATGGTTACCCATAAGACAAATGTACACATGTTTTAGCTCATTCATTCATGTACCGTAATCGAACTCGATGACACCTATATAATGAAAGCTGCAAGCAAAATTTCAAGTATATAGTTCAGTTCGTTCTCGATGTATCATGCGAACAGTTTTATAGATTAGACATAAGTTATTTAAGCCCAGGATTTGATAACGCTCAGTAAACTAAGATCAATATTACGAGTAAGTCATCTTGGCAACGCCACACTGTCTTTCCCGCCTCTGATCAACCGCTGCATCATTTTATGAAACCAGTACAAATATAAATAATTTTACAATCACTGGATTCGTTAACGATTATAACAACGATGAAATATAGCCTTTCTATTACCTACTGACTATATCGATGCCAAGAAAAGAATGTAAAGACCACAAATAAAAAAAGATTTCATTAGAAAATATATGACTGCATTTTTATGGAAGAAATAATTTTCTAAAGAATGTGTAAACACCAAGGAAAAGACTCTTTTTAACCTTTTATTACAATTTCTAATGCAATCCGTTCATGGTATTAAATTTATATTATAAAGCTGTATAAATAAGTTTAAAGCTGATGGACGGCAAAAAGAAGTAAAATAATCTGTAGGCTACTTGTTCCTTTCCAACAGCGATAAAAACTTAAAACAATAGTGTTTTATATCAGTTTAAACCAATTCTTACTTAAAATACAAATTCGATACATATAAACTAGTATAAAATCAGACGAGGAAAACAGTGAGTGACACGGTTGGATTGTTATAGGTTTAGTTAAATATATCTTTCACAGTAGCTGTAATCCCCGGTTTTCACACCCAATTTCCTCTCCATGGCATCATCCGGTTTAAAAGGTATACTAACAATTTCTGTGATATGTGATGGTAATTGTCAGATAGATATTCCATTCTTCCGATCCATTTTCTAGTAATTGGATACTTAATTTTTAAAAAGTAATGATTTAAGCAGCTATGTGTTCTAGTTATGGAATATGAAGTCGAAAAGCAAATCAGTTTCTATGAACACTAAAGGGATAATGTAAATCTATGGTATTTGGTTGAATATACCCTATTTACTATCTTATTATTTAAAGACAATCGGATGAGCTCTAAATTCGGAGTGCATAGTTCTTTCCTAATGATCATCCATGATGTCATAGAACCCCGTAATTAATTTTTGAACGTAAATAGGCATTTTAACTTAGATATTATATCAGTATTAAATGCTCATGCAAATTTTAGATAGAATCGCAAAATAGTATTAGTGATATTAGAACAAAAATTAAATGTTATTTAAGATTAGGACCATTTCCTGCGGGAACATCCCTGACTATGTTGCGTGCCATTCCGCTCTTGCACCGCTTTTTATCTCGGACTTCTAAATTGGAAAGTATGCATAAGGTCTCTATAACCAGATAAAATAGAGAATATGTCCTCACTTTCCAATCTCTCATTCGCAGTTCTCTCCCACTCCATTGGTATTCAGCTTGGGAATATATCAGTTTATAAGTCTGATTAGAATTGAATATCTGATCATTTCAACACACAATCATGTTTTATGTATTATTTTGTATAACCTTTGCAATTATAACGGGCTCACTGCACTTGATTGTTTTCTCCAGTTGTAGTCACTGAGAGAACGGATCGTCAAACAATAATGGTAAAACATTGTATACTTAGCATTTTCTATCATTTATAATTGAAAATATTTCAAATTAAAACTACCAAGTTTCTTTTATGTGTAATCTATGTTCTAAACAATATTACATAAAGGGCCAAGGGGGGTTAAGGGAGAGGGTTAGGAGGGTTTACATAAGGGAGGGGTTAGGGGGGTTAGGAGTTAAGGGAGGTGGGGTTTATTGAGGGGGGCATAAGGGGGGATTATTAAGGGGGTGGGTTTAAGGGGTTATGAAGTGTCATTACTATAAATGCAAACATATGTTTCGGTATCTCTTATTATTTTTAGATCTGCATGAATTCCAGTGCTTAAACTAAATTCATACAAGATTTCAGCTTATGCAGCTCGGTTCTGTATATTTTACGTGATGGAAGTCATACATACTCGTACATACATACATCTAAAAATACTTCAAATTTACAATTTTAGTTACATAAATATACTAGTTTATATCAAGGAGTCGACATGTAACCTGGACAACTCTAAATAATGTACGGCATGATCGTGCAATTAGTAAAGATAGGAAAAGTGACGGAGGATTTTATACGCACTTTCCGTTATTCATTCCATTCAGAGACGTCACGACGTTCTCCTAAAGAAATATATCGGCAAGAATCCTGGGAAATATAATAAACCTTTGGAACTTTTGCAAAGGACACAACAATCAAAGTTTAACCGTTCGTTAAAAACATTTACATAGTTGAGAAAGCTCTTTTACATAAAGGACTGAAAATTTATAAATATTTTCAGTGAGGAAACCTTACTAGAATACATAATTTGGAACGGTCTTAGGCTTTTGAATTCCAGTTTAGTACCATTTCTTACACATTTTTACGCAAACAAGACTTTTTTATCCATCCTATAATTTCCAATTTATTCAAAGTTCATGGGTTGGTAGTGTAGGTATTGTGTTGTACACAATTAGTTAATTCCTTATAGGTATGTTGTTATCTAATTTGCAACTAGTAATTCCAATATTATAACATAGTTAATACAAAACCACCAACGAGGTCGAGAGCATGTTTGGCGGTATTCCTTGGTGAACTTATTCGAGAAGATCCTTTGTGATATTTCTTCATATGTTAAATAATTCACCACCATTTAAATATTATAAGTTGTTTGCGTGCCAAATCTAACCGGATGAATTGTTATTGTGACTAAGTAGTTATAGGCTAAATAAGTAACGGGTTATGGTACGGGTAAATTATATTTTCAAATCACAATATATTTGAAAGATAGTTATGTTTCATGTGTAAACGCGTAAAGTTAACTTCAGTTTAAAATTATAAAGTAATATATTAGTTTTTTTTAATTATTGAGCACATTTGACTTAATGTTATTTTATATTTAATTCACTGATAGACGGAAGCGGTATGGAAATAATGCAAAACATTCAGGCCTGACCATTCAGAGCCATTCCTTAAATTTAATTTTAAAATTAATCTTTCAATAAAACGTGTTATACTACCATAAAAAATACACAGTAATAAGGATAATTCACTGTAATTTCACTTACTACTATAAAATTAAAATAAACTCATAACGGTTGATTATCCAACAATATATGTCTTATTTTATCTATATCGTTTCTGTTCTGTTAGGTTCAGAACCTATTTGTCACAGAAACAAAGAATACCAGCCAAACAATTACACCAAATTATGTTTGTTTACTTGTAGATTTTTAAGATTCGTCCATCTTTGTCATTAAATTCTATTTTATACCTTTAAAACGAATCACATGAATGGTGTTGGATATCTTGGAATAATGTTTATCTAAATGCTAAGATGCCTCATTAAAATTACATTTTATAGTGTAAAAATGAGCTTTTTCAATCTATATTTGTTATATACAGTATAAATACGAGATCCAAGCTGTGGAGCCTATTGTCTAATGTTGCTGCTGTGAAATATTGTAGATGGCCGCAGGAAAGCGAAACCAGCAGCAGAATTGGCGTTGCTTCCTTAGAAACTTTTTTATTAGAAGAGACAGTTGACTGGACCCAGAGCAACAAAGCACTCTGAAGATTGTGTTTCTGAGAAGTTGTGACTCTATATCGTCTACGCAGCATAAAATACAAACACTATCCAGAAAAACTTGCTTATTGCTCACTTATAACAAAAATTGAGAAACACACTACAATAATAATTGTGAGATAATTAAAAACTATTATTTGACACTTACAATTACGCTTTCATAAAGCTGGAAGATAAAACACTCTCAATTTGGAACGAGGGTACACATGAGCTAAGGATCTTTGGTTACCTATGGTAAAAATTAACGCTCTATTTGTAGTTTATCGTAGAAATATAATGATAAAATAATCAAAACCAATTGAAAAGAATGAATTTTGGTTATGAGAACCGTGAGATAATATTTTAGAGGCTCGATTAAGAAGGACCACTTCACACTAGGCAGTGAAGACGCCGAACACACTGATTTTAACAAGAGTTCACTAGGTTACACATAATGAGTTTATGAACAGTGTATATTCAAATAAAGTGCAGAAAATAAACAGTTACCTTTGTTTTCATGAGAGGTACCTAACCGTAGACTGCTGTTGTTGAGGGCCAGGTTGTGATCAGTAAGTGTGGAAATAGGCTGCTGTCTTGTAGGCAGGCGTGAAGACGGAAGATGTCCTTCACGGATTCACTCACGCACAATACGACCGCAAACAAATAGTTCATAACACTGTGGCCAGTCCTGTAGAGCACGGTAGACGCGGGTGTCCGGGAGCAGAGACGTTCTGGTAGAGATTGCCAATCCAGAGCACTGACTTTAATGTTAATGTAAATGTACAACAAATAGAGATAAACTAATATTTTAAGTGAGAGAGTAACACATGGGGGAGAGAGTAAGTATGGTCAGCAGTGGCTAGAGTGTACATAAGTGCCCCAGGCGGGACCGAGAGTATAATGAGCAAGCGTGCCTACGCTTGCAAGGTGGGCAATTGATAAGTCAACCGTTGTGATTGGTTGGTGAGTGTACAGTAAACAGCTGATTCGTGAAACAATGGTTCATTGGTCTGTCACTGTACGTGAATATTTTAATCCAGTAAGGAATGGTATTGTAGGCACTAGGCCCGCAGAAAGAGATCTAGAATTAATGTAGTATATACAGTTTAGTAAAATAAAGGCAAATATAGAGTATAAATTGCCCCAAAAAATATATACATAATTATTGTTCAATAAAAGTAGCCTTTTCATATTAGGCAATAAAAAAACAAGTTATTTAATGCAATAATACTTAACACCAATTTTGTAAATAATGTATTCTAGATATGTTCTAGACGTAATAATATTGCTCAATTAGATCACACGGCTACAAAATCTAGCTGGAAGGTGGGTTTAGGAACATTATTCCAGAAACTAGTAAATTTTTTTAATATGTAATTAAATGCAGGCATATCTTTCAAACACCATTTTTTAGAACCAAATAACCAATTAAACATTAACCCGTAACAGCCCAGTGTACACATGGACACGGGAATAAGTTGAGTACTTAAACCGTACAACCTAGTTTAACCATCTGGACACGGGGACAAGTTGAGTACTTAAACCGTACAACCTAGTTTAACCATCTGGACACGGGGACAAGTTGAGTACTTAAACCGTACAACCTAGTTTAACCATCTGGACACGGGGACAAGTTGAGTACTTAAACCGTACAACCTAGTTTAACCATCTGGACACGGGGACAAGTTGAGTACTTAAACCGTACAACCTAGTTTAACCATCTGGACACGGGAACAAGTTGAGTACTTAAACCGTACAACCTAGTTTAACCATCTGGACACGGGGACAAGTTGAGTACTTAAACCGTACAACCTAGTTTAACCATCTGGACACGGGGACAAGTTGAGTACTTAAACCGTACAACCTAGTTTAACCATCTGGACACGGGGACAAGTTGAGTACTTAAACCGTACAACCTAGTTTAACCATCTGGACACGGGGACAAGTTGAGTACTTAAACCGTACAACCTAGTTTAACCATCTGGACACGGGGACAATATGAGTGTTCATTTATCACTTTATTATCTTAGCTGACACAGGTTAACCTAGCTAATGTATCAATTGTTTAACTCGTAACATCCTAGTTTAGCCATATGGACACAGGGACAAGTTGAGTCCTCGCACTGTGTCAATTTCTCACTTTATTATCTTAGCTGACACAGGTTAACCTAGCTAGTGTATCAATTGTTTAACTCGTAAGAACCTAGTTTAACCATCTGGACACGGGAACAAGTTGAGTCCTCGCACTGAGTGTCAATTTCTCACTTTATTATCTTAGCTGACACAGGTTAACCTAGCCAGTGTATCAATTGTTTAACTCGTAACATCCTAGTTTAGCCATATGGACACGGGGACAAGTTGAGTCCTCGCACTGTGTCAATTTCTCACTTTATTATCTTAGCTGACACAGGTTAACCTAGCTAGTGTATCAATTGTTTAACTCGTAAGAACCTAGTTTAATTATCTGGACACGGGGACAAGTTGAGTACTTAAACCGTACAACCTAGTTTAACCATCTGGACACGGGAACAAGTTGAGTACTTAAACCGTACAACCTAGTTTAACCATCTGGACACGGGGACAATATGGGTACTCGCACGGAGTGTTCATTTATCACTTTATTATCTTAGATGACACAGGTTAACCTAGCTAGTGTATCAATTGTTTAACTCGTAATAACCTAGTGTAGCCATATGGACACAGGGACAAGTTGAGTCCTCGCACTGAGTGTCAGTTTCCCACTTTATTATCTTAGCTGACACAGATTAAACTAGCTAGTGTATCAATGGTTTAACTCGTTATAACCTAGTGTAGCCATATGGACACAGGGGCAAGTTGAGTCCTCGCACTGAGTGTCAATTTCCCACTTTTTTATCTTGTTTGGTACGGGTTAAAAAATTTAACAAATTAGAACTTTTGTCACAATGAAATTAATTAGGCGTGCGAAATAAAAACATGTGGCAATGATTAGGGCAATGATTACTGCATATAGTGTGAATTCTATAAAGATGAACAAGACAGCAATTAGTGGGCTATGGATGTCAGGTACCTCGAGCTGAGTACACGTAATGCTTTTTATATGGAATGGCCGCTTTAGGATACGAATACTTGGTCCATTTTGTCCATTGCTGGTTATACACATTAATAAAGTTATTTTTATCATTTCGGGCTCCTTGTGTTTTTTTAATTAGACAAGGAAACCTCCTCCTCCTCCCCAACCTAATTATCTATTTAAAAAATGGGATTGGAGATCGAGATGTATGTAGTCTTATTTATTCATATAATTATAAGTCACATAATAAGAGATGAATGTTATCACTACTCCAAAGAGCTCTTACTTTTTATGATTTATTTGTATCTGGCCGTTTCTGTCACTTATGTGTTTAAATAATTAAACTAACAAATTTGATCGGAAAACCAAATACCTTTCAAACAACTTTTAATGTCATAAAATTGTATAAACGATAAAAGACTATTTAATTTCAGTAAAGACGGGTCCACTAACAGCACTTCCTTTGCAGATAATATTAGAGGTGTTTTATATTCTGTAATATAATATGTTAGTTCAGTTAATACATGTGGGGTAGAAACGGCTAAATACGAAATATATCAATACAGATTGTACGGGATATGCGTTGTAGTTACTTTGATTATGTATCAATCTTTGAGAATGGTATCTTTGTATCATGTTTGATTGTGGTTAAACGCTGTCTAACGGCAAACGAAGGAAACAGTGATTATAATTACGTAGCAGAAACCATTAAATAGTTGTTAACTTAAATCGAGTATCTTCTGAAATAACAAAAAATTTAATTTTGAATTAAGTTAATATAGTAAATTATAGAAAAAGGTTTAATATATTAGCGTTATCTATGTTATAAAGAACAAAACTAGCTTTACCAGACAAATTGTCTGCCACTCAATCCTCATATGATGCAAGGTTTTTTTCACTAAACAGTCAAACTGCACGTTATAGTAAGTGAAAAATAGGGTTCAGTTCCGTTGGGTAAGGACTTGTTTAATCATTATTAAAATTAAATTAGGCTGTTTTCGGTTATAAAAATATAATAATTTAAAAAGTCGTTTAACAGGAATTAGTGCTTTTGTAAATCAATACTGTTCTTGCCAACTCAAATGCTTTGCGGAGCACGTTTCCTTTGACATTACAATGACAAAATGTAAACATTTATAAACAGTAATTGAGTTGTGTATGATGTTATGGCCTTCTAATGTAAGATGGCCATTTATGGATGGAGCATATGATGAATTAATAACTCTAAAACCGAGTAGTTAATAAATATAAAACATACATAAAACGGAGATTGGTAACATTCAGTGGTGATTTAGGGTTTAACTCTTTTTCAAACACAAAGAGCACTTTTCGTGCAGAAGTTAAGAGAAACAAGAATAAAAGTATCGACTAAGGCATTTCTGCTGGTATAAACCGTCGCGTGCTGCAGTATATGGTGTCTTTCTCTTTTCCCTCGCCTATCAAGGAGATTCCGCAACTTGTAGTGTAAAGCTAAACAAGATTAGTATCTAATTATAATCTATTCTCAATAATTCTTTATTTATTGAGGGGCTCATAATTTTTCATGGAATCTATTAATGAATCAGATTATTAGAAACGTGATGAGTGCGTGTTTGAATTACCTAAGTAAATAAAAGTTAAAACGATGTTAAATAAGTCAGTACGCAAATTATCCAGTTAGAAGTTTGTTGCTTGCTACATATAAATAAAACTATTTATGAGAATCATATAGTTACCTTATGAAACAAATTTAGTCCACCAGTTATAAATTCCATAGATAATAATACGCTGTTTATAATGTTAGTTTCCTTATTACAATGAGGAAAAAGCCCGACAAGACTGTGGGAGTGTCACGTATATGTGTTCTGATCAAAACATACAGCCTTGTAGATTACTGTCTGCCAAGGTCATGTGAACTTTACCTAATGTAGAGCTCTGATAACTTATAGACGCCACCAGTTGTAAACCAATGTTGTGTGTGTGTGTTACAGATACACTGGCCATTGCCCGACCCTCAAGTTTAGGATAGGGAAGCGATATGGTGCCAACACCCAGGAGATCATGAAAGTAAGTCACCGTTGAATACTTATCTCATTTTGTATATTAACATAGTATGTATAGATTATCGAAAACTGTGAAGACCGATGTATTTCTCTGACCGATGAAAAAAATGTCAATAGCAACTCAGATGACTATATATAGACGTCATATTTAAGTTTAGGTAGCAAAAAGCGAAGAACCTCGATAAATTGTGGCATAATTAACATAGTTAAAAACTGACCCGTTGCCAATAACATATTGTATATTTTAAGTACATTTTGTAGTGAAAAGAAAATCTGTAGAAGAGAACAATATTACTGACCATTACACTAGGATTAGATGTCTAAAATTCATGGACGCAGACTATAAAATTTAAGAAAACTGCTGTAATTCGATAACGTAATTTACTTGTAATTCTCGTTTTGTTGTGAAAATATAATTTTTGAATCATCTTAATATTGAAAACAAAATAAGATTTGTGACATTTCAAAATTAATATTTGGTAATATATTTATAATTTTAAAAGTTATACAAAGTATCTCTAAAAAGTATACAGGATGTTATAGACCACCTGTCCACTACTTATGCCAAAAGAATGGAATGAGTCATGACCGAAAACGATTAAAATTAAGCTAAAGACACATTCCCAAATAAAGGTTTTTATTATCATTCAGCGTACTACGATATATCACTCTTGATAGAATTATGTTTCGCACAGTTGTACTAAATTATGAGACTTCATAAGCACTATATATCTTAAATTACGAGTGGCTCCTAATTGAGAGGTTTTACATTAAAGATGGTACAATTAGTTTTTGGTTCGGATAAGTGTATTTTTCTTTGTAAAGCCATAGTCCTTTAAACTAAATTTCCTGAAGACAAACATGTACAAAATATTTATTGATTACTCAACGAGGTATAACAGGCATTTAAACTAGGAAATATTTAGGCAGGTTTGTAACCAGGCCTGAATTAAAACGTCTACAAATAAAATGTGAATTTCTTACAGCCAGGTCAGGATTTGCTCATGGCCATTAAGGGCTATAGCCCAGGGTCACAGATTTCTGCAGGCCCCAAATCGTGGTGGAGAAACTTCAGAAAGATATATAAACTAAAAAACAATGTTTAAAAAGTATATTAAAACGATATTGTTAATCATAACGGAATATAGAACAAAAAATGTGGGATCTACTAATATTCATATAGAATTTTAAATTCTTGATAATTAATGAATGTTTTCGTCAGCAGTTTCGTAGCTTCAATAAAATGTGACAGCAGATGTAGAAATGGTGCACTGTGACAGAATGCTGGTTATGTAATTAACAATTACGAGTTTTTCACAAATAAACCAATACAAATGTTTGGTTAATTTAAAAAAAAACTTTAATAATAGTAAAATTGTATTTGTGTGAGTTCTTTCGTTTTAAATAAAACATCGTTAGATCCATATAACTGAAATAAAAATGGTTACAGTTACGTAACTAGCGTCTTATAAATAACATTTAATTATCATTGGAGTGATTGTTTTTAAATTAATAAAATCGAATAAGAAAGAAGCTTATAAAATGTACAGTACTGTTTCTAGATATGATCTGGGTTGAATTGGGTATTTTTTAATATCAATTTACATGAACTACTACGTTATAATAATTGCGGTTAGTTTCACATTATATGTATTCTACTGCTATTCAGGGTTTTAAGGCCTAACATGATTAGGATATAACAATTTGTTTAAAAAAAAAAGAGTTCACCGTCGAATTAAGTTATTTTATAATACAACTAGCTTTTCCCCGCGGCTTCGCACGCTTTTTGTAAGCTTTGATCGTGTATGAGCACTTCAGGTTCAAGTGAATTATATTGTCAACGCCGATGTAGAGTTTACCTTGTTGACACTATCAAGAAAATCTGCCAAAAGCGTATGTTTATAGCCATTGTACACGTACATGTACTTAATAATAAAGTGGTCTAACATTCTAGCTATAAGGCCAAACAGAAATTCGTTTGAAAAACAAATATCCATAAAAACTTAGCGCCTTCACATAGTGTGTGGTTATTATACAAAACTATCTCGTAATTGTAGTTTACAATGTGCAGGCGCTTTGATAAGTTATATATTTTTCAGCGCCTCCTGGTGGTGAGTTACATCAATGGGCATAGCATATAAACCTTCTACGTGAAAAATATATATACATACAATTTTCATAATGATCGGTCAAATAGTTTCTGAGTCTATAAAGGACAAACACACACACACATTCATTTATATATATATGTATATATATATATATATATATATATATATATATATATATATATATATATATATAAGATAATATCCAAACATTTGTAAAACAAAGATCTTTAAAACCCATATGAACGGCAGCAGCAACTGAGTAATGCACGGTTTACGCACAACGGAGTAATGGCATCTTATGTAACTGTAGTGACATTATTGGTGGCTTTGACTTTTAAAAGAGAATATGCAGCGCGCCTATATCGGGATTGAGTCGCATAGAGTTTGACAGATGAAACATGGTTGGTACTTTTGTGTAATAAATTTACTATTGCCTTTTCATTACTTTTTTTAATAAATAGCACAACAATTGAAAGTTTCAGATTGCAACAGATTTTAACGTTTGATGATAAATCTTCGAATTTTTCTATATAACAATTAGAAGGCTGAGGAAGACGATACGGCGGGCATCAGTTTGGGGAGGAACGGCGAATCGCGATAGCCCATAGGCAGAAAAGTTTCTAATCAACCTCTGTTTGCATTATACAAGTATCCTTGACTAACAGATTCAGTGAATGGCATTTACTTTAAATTAATGACAGTTAACTTAAGGGATTTGTTTTTAGTAAATTATCTTT
This sequence comes from Homalodisca vitripennis, assembly GCF_021130785.1. Taxonomy (NCBI): domain Eukaryota; kingdom Metazoa; phylum Arthropoda; class Insecta; order Hemiptera; family Cicadellidae; genus Homalodisca; species Homalodisca vitripennis. The sequence continues at coordinate 33,745,442 of NC_060210.1, forward strand.
TAAGACAATGTTTATATAAAACTTTTATTAATTATGTAATAATTAAAAAAAACGTCATTCATTCCAGTTATATTCTAGGTACATATTGTAAAATATTGCGTGTCTTCAACAGTTTTTGGGCCTCATTAAAAGATATCCCGAAACATGGAAAAACTATGTTACAATGTATGGAGTAAGTTACACGGGTAATGATAACAACACGTTTTAATATTTCATGTAGTCATAAGACAAATTAATTGAGAAAACCTCTTTTGTTAGTTAACATTAAAATCGATTAAAAACTATACTAAGAATTGTTTTTGTTATGGATACATAACATCTAAAATTCTAGTGTTCGTTTTTTTGAAATTAGAGGTTCAAAAGTTTGCCTGATATTTCATGAATTAAATGAGACACTTTAAACAATAACAATTTTTACTATTTCCAAGTTTAAACGTAAATTAATGCTATTATTAATTAGGTTATTTGAGTAATTTATTGTTGGAGAAATACATACAAAATAGTCGGAACATAGCTAAAAAGGCATAGTACGATTTATAAAAATACTAACATTTACTATTTATTTCGTTCTTAACCTTCAGTCTATGATAAATAAACAATGTTGCATGTTTAGTCATCTGAGAACGTTTCCTCAGTTTTCAAGGAAGTAAATCAGCTGTTTTGTTCAACAATGGGAATGTTTACGGTTCAGTACGTTGATATCAGTAACTCAGTTTAACGCAGAACCTTTTACGAAATGTTACTGAAACATGTTTCACGTGAAATGTTATAGTTTACTGAAACATCTTTGAATACCATTATTTGAAACAGCTTAATTCAGCAAAGAAACATTCGACATATTGATGATATTATTAAACAAGTGCCTTTTTAATTAATTATTCTACGGCTTTTGATCGGATCGATCAGTTTGGGCTGTAGCAATCACCACTCAGGGAGTGGCCTTCTCATCACTCAATCTCACTAAATTCAGAGCATCGACATTCAAAATAATAACCATATACAAAAAATATCTAAACAATAAAAAATCATAACAATACTTCTTCAAAAATGTTATTGGCTAATGGGAGGAGATAATTCATTTGCCAAAGTGTTGTCAAGAAAATAATATACAAATTAGTTTTCGATGTGCAATTGTGTTTTACAAACCAGGAGAAGTCGAGATCGAAAATACGTCTAAGGGTCGTACATTTTTTCCGTTTGGTGAACAACGGGTTTTATCATGCGTGAAACAAAATTAAACTTACACATTTTATGACATATATTTGTATAACATAATAACTCAATATAGTAATACTGTCAAATTTACACATAAAACAGCTGTATTTTCACACTAAAACAATACAAATCTTTGAAGCTAACGCTCTGAAAAGACTTGGAATTGTGTGCTAACTGATTGTTCAGATCTCTGTTACAAAGAAAGAAAACAAATCACTTGGACCAAATTAAATAAAAAAAAAAACAGCTGTTATTTGTGCAGTATCATAATAGATTATAATATAAATATTTTGCCACCAACATCAGTTCTGTTGTCTACTTTGTCACTGACATTAATTTAAATACGATTTAAGTAGCTACCATTATTTTAATGGTCTTCCTGAATATAATATTGTTATTATAGGTGTGTTTTTACTCAGTAAGAAAACTCTATCTAGGTTCAGAGTAAAACCTTCTGTTACGCCACTGGTATGGCGATCCTATAAAAATGATGCATATACTAGACTTATAGCAGTATTTCTACATTAAAGCCGTACATGAATATGCAAAAGCTAATAATAATAAGCTAATAAGTAAGCAAGTAAGTAGTAGTAAGTGGTAAGTTAATATTCTTTAAGCTGATCAAATATCTCTGGATAAAACTCAGTTTTTAATAAATAGTTTTTATTTCAACCAACCAGTAATTGAGTTTATTATTGGCAATTTTAAGAATTAAAAGCTTTACAAGATATAGTGTCTGTTACGTGTTAAAATAATTCAAACACAAAGTCGGAGTCTAGCTTTGTTTGCTAAGCTCACTCTTGGTATGATGGTATGTTAATCAAATCAAGAGACCAATTATTATGAAAATGCCTACTACGTCATCAGAAGTTATGCACGGAATTACATATTATATTGCCATGCTTTAGTGGCGATAGCCGAACTTTACGTCGTTGGATAGTCGTTGGACTTTGGGTATGAGATAGAAATAACGCAGGTTCAAAACCTGTCTGTAACCGTTGCACTTTTTATCACGTCAATACAGTCGACCTTCTACTGAATCGACTTTCCCCATTGTTCTGTTTGATAAGGTCCTTGCAGAGGCCAGTGGCACATGAGGACGGGTAGAATAAGGCTTAAAAGAGGATCGGGTTCCCTTTTCTTTTCTTTTTATAAGAGAAACCTAATAGTAAGAATACAGTGTGTTAAAGTAGTCTTGGTTTGTGGAATGTTAGTACTTGTAGATTATTCGCAATATGCCTGTACAGGACCTGAGTGACCGAGGGGTGCTGAAGCGCCATGTCGCCGACCAGTACCGCCAGGCCGACCCTCTGCAGGCCATGCTCACCAACGGCCAATTCTCCGTCATAGAACACGCCAAGGGTCAGACCAGAGACCTCAAGATAGACTCCTCGAACCGGTGCCGTCGCTACATCCTGGGATACACGGGTAATTGATCAACTCACCAACAATATAGCAATCAAATTAATTACCTGAAATAAAAATAATAATCTGTTGAAATAACATTCTAATTATTTTTATTAAATTGGATTAGGATTTTCTAGTCTTTGATTTAGTTTTATCCAATCTAGTAACAGTTAATTCTGTTATGTGGCATCCGGGGACTCCCACACCCATGGCTTACTTCTTAGTTGGAGGATCGAGGTCAGTGCGTGGAGATCTCAAACACTGTCTCAAACAAAATTAAGATACCTCATAGTGTCCCCCAGGGCTCTATTCTTGGGCCTCTTTTATTCCTGATTTTTGTCTGTAGATTGAATTCGATTAACAAGAAAAACTGATTCAATATACTGACGACACGGCAATCTGTTTTACTTTTTTAAAAACAAATCATAAATAATTTGGAAATCACTGCATTTATGGAACTGTATTCGTGCGTCCAGTATTTCACTGAACTGAACTTGATAAAAAATATTCGAAATCAAGTGTCTTAAGCTTATACCTTCTAAAAAATGAACATACAGAGGAATTAGCTGTCTCTCTGAATGGTATTCTTCTGGTGAGCTCAAAAAGATTCTAGGGATGTTTCTTGATGGAGAACTGACCTGCGTTTCCTCAGGCGTATAATTATGTACTGCGCCACGTAGCAAAACTCTGGACCCTAATAATTATAAAAAAAATATTACCAACTTTGGCCTCATCCATTTTCATTTAGCGTATGGAGTGAAATTATGGAGAATTTGTGCCAAAATCAAGATAAATCGTTTCTTCAGACTATTGGTAAGCTTAATTACAGAGAGTCATGCAGGCAAACTGTTGGGGGTTAGGTTTTATGACTACTTCTATTTTTATGAAGTGATCATATCTGTAGATTAGGGTGCTCCCTAATACGTGATGGGGACGTTCGCCATTATGACACCAGGGGCAGGGACAACTTTAGAATTCTACAGTTTCAGATTGATGCTGTCTTAACGTTTCATGCAACAAGTTGGTGTCAGATAAATCAAAAAGCTACATCAGAAGGTAAAAAAAAGAGTTTTACTCTGTTGATGAGTTTATGATGAGCCGCTGGGATATATATGATGTCTGGAAAGGCTGGGTCTTGTGTTCCAGCGAATGTGTGACATTTTAAATTTGACTGTGAATGAATGTTAGAGTGAAAATGAACATTTTATAATTAACACAGTGTATGAGTATTTTTCATTTTTTATACAAAATAGCTTAAAGATTTCATAAAATATTATAATAAAATATGATCCAAAGGTGGTTTTATCTGATGGTGATGGACGTTTCTGGTTTGCATTGGAGTATTTGCTTGATGATGGCAGGAGATGCTTTCAAACAGATACGATTTGTAAATGAGATGATCTAAGTGTTATTGTTTCTCAGGTCGATGTATTGCCTGCCTGATTTTCACAACATATTCAAGCCGGCTGAACTGACGGCCATATCGACTGTAGCTCTATGAGAACACTGTTAAACCTTATGTGCTTTTACGACGTTATTTTGTAGAATTACGAGAGCGGATGTCTCGTTATAAATATAAAATTAACATGCATATCTATTACTTCTTAAGAAAACACCCCAAAGTTGTTCGTACTTAATCGTTTAAATATTCAAAACGTACACCGTTTCCATGCGTTTTAATTATATCTTTAGAACGTAATATCTCTCTTAACAGTACGATAAACAATAATGGGATACAAGTCATGAGGTTTAACATTGTTCTTATGAGAGAAAACACAAGGTAGGTTTTATAGAGTCGCCTCTTAACTAATTTGAATAATAAATTTACTGATAAATTTTGAAGGCTATATTCCTGGGATGCACTTCCGCTACGGGACGTCATTCCGGCGAGCAGCGGACGCGAGCGTTGACGACTTCTCGCGGCGCATGTCTCAGGAAGCCAGCCGTCGGGCCCTAGAGACGCCCCTGAGGGCACGGAGTCGCAGCGCCCCCCGCCTGGTTAGCATAAGGGCTCGTGACCAAGTGAAGACCTCACTGGATCAGTACTGCCAACACAACAAGTTCCAAGGTAGACATTAGTGAGTAGTTTCACATAGTACAGTATTGTGATTATGATACAGCCTTTCTCACACAATTTCTAAAAACCACATGATAATAAATACGATATAAGCATAAATTATTGCACTTTCAGTATTATATGTGCTTGCCTTACAATTTATTGCTATAAATAACATAGTATCAAATATGGTTTAAAACCCACTTTATCTGTATTCTACCAGTGTATAACATTAACAAACAAATTTTATATTCTCCAACGGAGTTCTTTATTTTCTATTACATATAATTGTTTTTTAGTGTAAAGCCTTTACATGCTTATTCTAAGAAAATGTAAAAGCAACCATTTTGAGATGGAAAATAGTATAAAACTGTTGCTTTTGCCAGTCTCAACTGTATGCAACAGTTTGACTGAAGTTATATTTTCTTCTATGTAACGTTCTATTGTCCTAATAATGACTTACTAGTCTATCTATTTAAATTCCAACACTGAAATGCATGTGATCAAGTGGGAAAACCTGTAAATCAATTTAAAGGTAGTTAATATCCATACCAAGTTACGAATCTGGACGCTTACTATACGTTCATTATAATCACAAAGTTTGACCATTCTTGTGGCTTAGTTATCTTACTTCAAATTAAAACATTAGTAAACGACCTTTAAGTAAAATTAAACCAATACAACGAATTTGACATAACATAACGAAAGCTCTTTGACCTTTTGACCCCACAAATCAATAGGTTTCTTCCTTGAACAAAAAGGAACCTATGCATCAAAAGGATTTCACACATTTGTCATCGTTATGGGTACAAAAAGTATTACACAACGTTTCGAGGATTGGAATCTATCCTCTTCGTCAGGTGGGAGAGGTATTAGTACACATAAAATTAAAGACCAGAAAGAAGAAAAGAAGGGAAAAAAATGGGTTCAAACATACCTTAAAGCTCCTTGGAGTCTAGTCCAGGCGTTGTTACTGCAGGGAATGCAAGTCCCGAACACAAATCACGTGCAATGGCGTAGTGTAACGCAATGGTACAACTGTTAACGCAAGATAACCGGATGAAGCAACGTCGAGCGTGGCTGCTGCTTTGCGAGCGTGGTGAGATGGGTGACCACCGCTGAGTGATCCTGTCCTTCCAAGAAGTCCGCCTACCCGGCCATTGGTGGTGGTTTGGAAGTCACCATTAAGCCGTCGGTCCCCAGGTTAAGTGTTAGAGAGGATTTCTTAGCCCTAACTTCGCCTAGTAAAATAAGACATCTTTTCTTTACTTTTACTTTAAGTCACGAGTACGAGAAACACAATCACACATCACACTGGTAGGATAGAAATGGGATACTAACACGAAAACCGATGTCGGCTCTTTCTTTAGCACCGCGTCGTGTCATCTGAAACAATAGGACAGGAAGGCGATGTTGTGGAGGAGAAAGGGGTAAAGGCAAGCAGCTTCCAGCCGTATGTTTTGGTCCTAGACCTTAGTGTCACGGTGTGTATACGAATTTTGTTGGTTGAGGTTTCTTTAATTGGTATAAAGATACCTCCTATACCTGACGAAGAGGATAGATTCCAATCCTCGAAACGCTGTGTTATACTTTTTGTAACCAGAACGATGGCAAATGTCCGAAATCCTATTATCCAGTCAAACCTCCCATCGTCAAAAACAAAGGACTATTCTCCAAGTTCCAAGTGTCCTTTTTTATCTAGAGTTATTGCACAGAAAGATAGAAAACGACACGCTTTCTAAACATGTTTTAAGATGGTCTTTTCGGGTCCTTAATAACAGTTATATACTCCCAAAAAGAACTCAAAATTCCTTAAAATACATTCTTAAACTACAACAACGCTACGACTATAAGTCTAACGCGATTTACAAGCTCAATCTCACCACGAATTGATGAAATGAAATGGAAGAGTAATGACTGACGAATATTTGTTACAGAAGCGCACATAACTCCCGAATTCCCACCCATAGCCGGGTACACGGGTCACATACCGAGGGTGAAGGGGTCCGAGGCCTCTCTGAGCCAGCGCTACCACACCGCGGCTAAACGCGGCCTCACTCTACTTCGGCAGGTAATTACAAATACATTATGTTATTATGTAAATATTGAGATCATCGTATGAAGCACTTCACTTTACACTGCTGATAGCCTAAAAATTTCAGGGATACGACAGTTAATTTTTCAGTTTATACTTAAGTCTAGTAAACATTGTCTGTAAATATAAAATGTAGCATATATGTAATATCTTTGAACGAATTAGTTGCACAGGAGATACATCACTAAGCGCGAGGTATGCTGAGTTCGGGTGATTACTTCAGTTAGTTCTAAAAACAGACGTTAGGGCAGCGTCACGTACCTTTGATTGCTACACTGTATGATTTACTACCTTAGCCTTTCACTCCACAGATGGCAGTCCACGCGCTCATTTTTGCCATGTCTCAGTTTATAGCATTGGATGAGTATCTCTTGTGAAACTAATACAATCAAAGGTACTATATAGTAAGGGATTTCTCACACGCCTATTTCATTTATTAATCACCAATATTGTGCAACTTTGCGATGTGTGTCATCGGAGAAACATGAAAATCTAAACATTTTATTTTAGGAGATAAAAAGATTGTTTGAATGTACCCAACAATATCGTTTGTCGCTAACAAATATTGTAGCCAAATAACAATACAGCGTGTTAATAGTAATAAATACAGTTTTAAAACATTCGGGCAATAAATTTCTTTGTTGTATAATAAAGATTCTTGATGTATAGGCGATACTGTTAATACGTTTTTTTTTAAATTATTTAATCCTGTAGAGCTGTTTCTTTTTTAAATTACTAATCAATAGCCACTACTCAATACCTGAAAATATTTAGTTAGCTTATAACTTGTTAGCACACAGTATAGTTTTATTATTGGCGTTACTTCATTTTTTCAACTTAACTGGTACGTTGAACAATATAAAAGTAGTGCGTATTAATATTAATTCTAAATTATATGGTGTTTACTAATATTACACTCCTTTTTCTATTTCAGTCTATTCCTAGTACTAGTTTCAACACTGCATGTGCATGATTATGTGCTTCCACCAATATAATGATAATTTTAATTATTACATGTGTTTGGTGGAGATATAGTATTTTTTACCACAAAACAGTGTTATTTTGTAACTTTATTACACACACAATGTGTTTAAAGAAATAATAGATTAAATTGGTTTTTGCAGTGGTGTAACTAAGGAGGTGAGGTGAGGGGATATAACCTCCTTCCCAAAAATTCATATTAGTAAAAATATTCGTAAAAGAACATACTAACCTGTGTAGTAGTTTAAATTTGAATTAGATCTTCTAATTGATTCAATTTCAGATTTATTCTGTTACCTCCAGGTATGGTTTGCACCACTGGGTTGTAATCCTTTACTCTTATTTATAGCGTTTATGTATTTTTAAAAAGTCTGTTTTTTCAGAAAACTGCAATTTGTTAAGATATCACTACCATTCTAGAAGCACTGAATTCTTTAAATAGGACATTTCTTTATAAGAAAATACATTTTTCCTAGAAAAGCTTGTTAAGCACTGTTTTTTCATTGGCAGAACCAACCAAGATATTAGGATATAAATATAAAAATGACCAAAAACAAAAAATTTATGTGTTCACAAAATGAATGTCAAGAAATGTGTGAGTGATTTCTTTACATCTCAAATAAACAGCTTGATTATTCAATGTTGAGAAGCTTGATTGGATCTGCTAGTGAGCCTTGTATATAGCCTGTGTGTTTGGCGATCTTACGTAGTCTTGAGTTGCTTGCTAGGAAGCAGAGGAGCAGGCGATGTCCCAGCACAACTTTTCTCGATCTCGCTAGCTCCTGAGTCGGTCTCTGTAAGTATCTTACTCGCTTCAGCAACGTTTATTTCTCTAATTTCTCATAGTTACGTTTTGCGCTTCTCTATACACTTTTGTAAATACACGTATAGACACATTTGCAAATGTATTTTAATTTGCACCGTTATTTTGATTAATGCTTATTGTCGATATCGTTATATCTCGATGTGTAGTGTGTAAGAAGACTTTGTGCTTAGCAATCTTCTTCAACATTTGTACTTATACAATAGTTATCAACAAGAGCGCTCAAAAACCAGTTATGAGCGTCTTTTATATGTTCAGATTAATAGAAAACTATTTATCACTGTTATGTCTTATTTATAGCAAAAACGTTGTCTTTTAAACCATCGCTATTTTTGGCAAGTATTAATTAAGTAAATTAAGAATGTCTTATTTTACCAGGCGAAGTTAGAGCTAAGAAGCCTTCTCTAACACTTAACCTGGGAAGTTTTCAAGTCAATTCTATTATGGCAAATTCCTATACCAGTTTTGTTAGGCTGTAGTATATGCAAGTAGAAAATACTAGGTACAGTAAATACAGTATTAAAGAAATACAGTATTTAGGAATAGTTGTATTTTTAGTGAATTAGCATAGATTATTAACTGCAATTATAATATATAGCACAATTTACTAACTTTGTAAGGGCCTATGTAGTACTTGTAATGTGCTGTCAAATCTGCATACAACACTGTAAAAGTAGAAAAGTTGTTGTAGTTCTTGTAACCACTCCTAGACAGCGCATCCGAAGATGAAAACAACGATCAATGAACAGAGAAAGCAGCACATGCTTGGTGTTGAACACTCGGTAGTTACAGCAAACGCCACTAGAGTGCAGAGCTGTACTTTATATTGTAGATGTTATTGTACTTGAAAATAAGAAGATAAGCCAGATTAATTCTTACCTCCAAATGGTAAGACATGGGTGTATATAAAGGGAGGAGGACTCAGGGGATCAAACCTCCTCCACTAAGCTTTTCAAAAGCAAACATTAAAATTTCACTCAGTAGTTCTTTTTAAGCTAAAACGCATTTATGAAGTCTTAAAACTTGGCAATTTCCAGGGTGAAGTTTTCCAACCCCTGTTTTTGGAGGATTTGATATTTTCTAAACCACCTAGTGTATCAGTCCCACCGAAATAATTTTCTACATACGCTACTGTGATAATAAATGGGTAGATGGCACTAAAATATACATAAATACATGTTACAAATAAAGAGTTCGTTGTGTTACTTTCAGTTGAACTTTTTTGTAATTTAAAATTCGTTATCAATAGCATTTTCATTACTAAAATTACAAACATTTTTTTAAAATGAAGATGCATCAAAAACAACATGCAACGTTCGGAAATCTGATATGCTGTTTAAATAATCATTTACTCTCCAGTGTAAGAATGGGAATACGTAAAATAAAATGCATACGAGTATTGTCATTCTAACAATAAATCAAATGTTACACATCACTAAAAACCAAAGGAAAATAAAATTTACGCTATATTTGCAATTTTTCCATATCTACAAAGACGATTGTGTTTTTATCGTCCATCAGTGTATATTAATTTGGGTTTGCTTTTATATGTATTGAGTATTTTGAAATCTGAAGAAGAGGAAAGGTTTCAATTCTTGAAACTCAGTATTCTATTCTTGTATCATTTTACTATGGAAAATGCTATCCTTTTAAATCAGCCATCATCAATAATAAATTTCAAACAAAGATTGTCATATTCTCATCATGTTTAGTGAATTCCTCTTTTACTTGGTCATCATCTCTGACTTATTCATCTATATGAATTGTTAATGTATTTTGCTTACATACGAAACCAAATTGTCAAATTATAAAATTATAATTATAAACTTCACAAAAGAATAAGAATGATATTTGTTTCATCACAATCTCACATGAAATTGAGCATAAAAACGATAATATCTATCGTTTTTAATATTTAGTCTATTTTAAAAACGATAGATATCAGTTCTTTCATGAAGTTAAGTCTATTTTGTGTGACGACGTTTCTTTTGTTTGTTTTTTCCTACCTGTAACTCGTAGTATCGACATGCATATACACTGTCAATCTTACAAAATGGTTGAAGGTATAATATTTAAAAGGCAAAAGCTAATATACTTTATGATTGACGTAACACTTAATCTTTTATGTATGAATTTCTTCAAGAACCAGAGGTATTGAAAAACCGAAAAAATAATTTTAAAAAATTCAGCAGACAGCCAACATTTGAATAGAGTCGTAGCAAGTTTATTTGATGCAATATGTTTGTATTGGAAAAACCTAAGATCTATGGGATTTAAGCTCATGATTTACTTAAAAATCCATTTAAAATCATTTTAAAACTATTCTCTAGAATTAATTTGGTTAGAAAACTTTTTAAATTTTTACGGATTCTCCGTTCCCCCTCAATCGATTTTAAACACATAATATGTATAAAACACTCGCGTTATTTAAGTGTATAATATCCTCAACATTTTGAAATAAGAACTTGTGGTTATATTAATTTTATATAATAACAAGTTACTTAGTACACCATTTGTGAATACTTGAATTTTCGGTGTATGCCATGATATGTTATGTTTTAATTCTAAAACGTGTTAACACATGCAGGTGCCAAATTCGCATTAAGGATGTGCCTTGAAAGAAACGTTTTTGTTTTGTAAGAATAATCATATCCAAAAGTTCTTAAAGGAAATGTTGTATAAACCTATACATATAACCATGCTTATAGAATAAAAAGACTCAATATGTAATTTTTATATCCGTGTTTCAGCGAAGTGTTAGTCCAAAGTAAAGAAGTGAGTATTTAGTGTAATGTCTGTGAAGGGAAATAAAGAACAATAGGGACTGGTGACCGATACAATGCTGACGTATCCCCCATGATGCACTGCAGATCTGCGGCCGCAGCAGCTCACTCATTGAATTGCTGATGTACACTTGATTGGCGCTTGTCAGTTTGGGACTGACCTGATACTGGATTTATTTGACTAATTAACACAATTGTTTTTCGCGTGTCATTTATTTTTGTTGAACTCTACGGTAAAAATAAATATTGGGTTGCCTCGTGGCATTAAACGAAAATGAATGAAGGTTTTCTCTCATATCAGAATCGCTTTTTCAATTGTTAACTTAATAAATTTCAAGAAGGAGGTATAATTTAATTTTTCAAAATTATGTATTTTGACCACTAGACATACTACATGGTATCAGTAGAGGGCTGTATATTCTCATATTTGTAAAAGCTGATGTATGCTGTACCTACATAGTTATTCAAGTCCTACAATAATAGTGAATTTTATTAGTTTATATCTTAAAATTAAAATTATTCTCGTTGAGAGAGGCAAATTTTAACCATAAAATCTAGTGTGTATACATTACATAGCTTTAAACTCTAATACATTAAAACTTTTAGGACCTCTAGGTCCACGTTTTTGCTATTATTAAAAAAACTTTCTGAATAGGTTACTATACTGGTAAAAAAGTAGTATTACAACAAAAATAATGTTTTATAAATGTAATATGGACATACAGTAGCTAACAATATATCACTAATGACTCAGGCTATAGCATAGACAGTTTTTTCAAGCACTATTTTTATGATACATGCACATAATACAAAATACTAATTCAATTCATAAAATTGCCATTGAACTCACCAAGTACTATTCTTTTGTATACAGTAGAATTTTCTGCAGTAAATAAGTGAAATAGGGCCCCAAATTATTTAAATATTATTCCTAAATTTTAATACTTATAGTCAGAAAGATAATGTTTTTGAAACTTGTCCTCTCTCTGCACATTGACGTTTAACGTAAAATTTGATGCTTCATTTAGCAAAGTTGTATTCACAAGTATTCAAATTTAGCTTCTATTTGATTTTCTTATAGATATACTCGTGGAGCTGAATAAATAGCTCATTGATGCTCATTGTTCTTAGCTAGAGTTGTTTTCCTTCCCAAGGTTTCTTATATTATCTTTTAGTAATAGTATGCAACTTTTTCAAAGAATTTTGTTTTTTGTAGTTTTATTGCGTGGTTGGTTCTTTTACCGTATTCTGCTTTGGCTGGTTTTTATTATTCTGATGTGTTACGTATCCGCACTCGTGCAGATATTAATCGTTGTATTTTCATAATGCAGACAAACATGCATACATTGGATTTCGCTATCCGTAGACTCAAGGCAAACCCTGTGAAATCGTATCGTACACTGGTATCAACAGGTCTTAACAATTTGAGCCTCAGACACTCTTTGAGTTGCCATACAGTATTATATGCATCTTGAGTAGACTATACCTTCAAATACTGATAGCATTTTCACTTTATGTTGTGTAGTGAATTGTCTTTCTTTTTATATTACTCTTAAGATTTGTTGTAATTAATTTGATAATCGATTATACCAGTCAGGACTCCTTGAATGTCAGGAATCCTTTCCTTTGAACGCAGGGGCTTTCCAATTTTCCTCCTCCTATCCAACAGTTTTCTTCCATTCAAAGTATAATTTCACTAGTTACCATCGATTACTCTTGATTGACACATCACATATCCATACATATAACTGTTTAGAGCTTCAAGAAATGTTTTAGTATCATATCCTCTTGCTTGCAACTCCAAGGAATGATGCTCTTGAATGTTCAGATATGCGATTCCTTCAAAATATTTATTAATTTCTACGAAATCCAATTTTATCTCGTAAATTCTTTCGTGCAGTCCAGGTGAAACATTTGCAGCTAGCCGTAAACTTTGGTATTGGTCATAATCCCCTTCAGTAACAGCTGTGCATGATCTGCATATGCAACTATAGCCAGTCCGTCTCTGTCCAGTCTCTATATTTATTCCTTGGCTAAATAAGGAATAAATGTTCTTTATTTAGCCAAGGAAGGGTGCCAATGAAGCTGGTATAATCACTTTTAATAATTGATTAGATGATTATATGATTATCGATTGATTTACTCTAAGTACTAGTTGCTAATAGTTATTGAGAAAAAGTGTACAGCAATATGAACTGACGTAAACCATCCTTAGAGATAGACATACAAACATCGTCGGATCATCGTTTGAAGTAGGCAAACTTAATCCGAACAGTTTTTACGTTCAAACTATGAGAAAATAAGTTTTGAAAATTATTATTATACTGATATTCATTCTCTAAAATAGAAGTAAATACACCGTACTAGAAATCGATCAAAGAACTTCTAAATTAAAAAAAAGTGTAAACAGTACTTCCATTACTATTCATTTTTAATAATACAGTTTTAATAATAACTAATGCAGAATTATCCTGTTAAGTGAATATATTTATTAGCATTAGGGAGTAAGTTAAATACATTTGAAAATTAAGAGAGATTTAAATATTTAATGAGAATAATTTATTCACAGGAACAGGAGAAGCGGAGAGGATTGTCCCACGTGAATACTTCAGTACAGTGTGCGCTGCCACCTCGCCCCTTCGATTGCCGATCACCTGGCTGTCCCTACACAGCCCACTGAGTCATCTTACACTTCATATTAAAGTTACTTTTTGTTAAGTTACTTTACTACGTCCAGTTAAAGTTGATTTAGTTGTTCGTTACTTTAACACAAATACTCACTTTAGTAGACACGTAAGGGCAAGAGTACGAGTATAAGTATAATGTAACGAGCGTGTTGTGCAACATTGATTCATGCTCGTGAAGTTAGTGAAAACGTGGTGATAAAATAAATATTTCAAATTTGTTGGCTTTCCTTTCAAAATAATTTAAACAGGGATACTAGCTATTTAGACAGCGACAGATACATCAATCTTTACATCTTACTACTTTCAATCAGAATCCTTAATATCTTCACGTATTTCACGATCTGTTCAGGTCTGATATATATATATATATATATATATATATATATATATATATATATATATATATATATATAAACACTTGTTTATAAACTAACAATTTGATTGTTAATGTATGCTAGTTAATACTGAAAATGAAACGTACAAAATATAGCGTTGGATCAAATATGTTATTTAAGTAATATTTAATATGTTTTAAACACTGTAATACAATGAAAGGTTTACTAGTAATTAACAGATAATTAAACTAATCAATATAATGTAGATAGTTTAAGAAATGTTAACGTTCTCTAAGAAAGATAGTTATTACTTCAATTAGAATAGTATTGAGGCACACATAGTTTGTAAATACAATATTGGAATTAAGCAAGTTATACATATATAAAGTATATATTATTTTAAATTGTATAGATCTTGTAGAAGTAATTTATATGAATAGGATTTTTACTTTCGTTGTTATTTCTAAATCAGAGTTTACAATTAACGCTTTCATGTTTTACAACGAGAAAGTTAAGTGAGTATCCTACAAGTAGATGGGGCTTGGCTCTACTTGACTCGAGTCTCCGGAATATGCTGTTTGATGTTGGGCATGACGATTGTTGGCCATTGGTTGGTCGAATGGCTCTTCATGCTAGTCTCTTGGGTCTAGTCAATGACCTTTTTCAGTGGCTGAAACAGTTACTGCACAATAATCGAGCCTATCAACTTGCTTCAATTACACTGTCCTTAGGATTGGTGGTCTAAAGTGATCTTCCTAACCTTGCAAGCCACCCACTCGCCAAAACTCCACTGATGGTGGATCCTATATTACCTGACCTTTAATCCACTACACCTACGGTAAATAATTGGATAACTATCCCGAGGACCTACTATAAACAGTCCAATAAGTATATTCTAAAGGCCGCAACTGAAGTGCTGAATTCCTTAAAATGTTTTGGTTTAAGGATTTTAAAGATAGTAAACCAGAAAACTATCCACACAGTTTTTATGGTAAGTTTATTGAAAAGTATTATATGCTTCATTTATAGAAACAGAACCAATTCTCTGACAAAACCAAATTGAACAAATTTTTTGTGATAACCAACTATATCAGAACCGTTTTTCACTAAATATTTGTAGTTATTTATTTAAGGGATGAGACATTTCTTCGAAAGTTAATATTGAAATCTAATACTGATGTTACTTTTCTATATCTCAACTACTGTTTACTTTACCAGCAATTATACGTAGCACTTCGTAAAACTTATAATAAACTGTCCAAGTTAGGTTAGCCTACATTTTACATTTTCAGACTCCATCAGTATATAATGAGTGTGTGCGTGTGTGTCATGTCATCGAGGAGAGCGTAGACATTGAGTGCATACATATTTTAACTCTTCACTGCTGTTGATACACCAATACTTTTCCAATTGTAAAATACTGGAATAAGAAAATATTATTTAAGTCAGACGTAAATCAGAGTAGCAGTAAAAGTTTCAATATCTATTTTCAATTGAAATGTTACAGTTTTGTAATAATAACAGTAGATTGCTGTTTAATAATTTTATAATACAACCTTTCGTATTTTAATACTTAAAACCTTAAATATAATATGTTACGAAAAACTTCGTAGAATTAAATTTCTGATTGGAAGACAATGTATTTATTTATATGGCTTTATATAGTCGGGGAGTAAGAAATTGTTATTAAAGGTAAATTAGTATCGTATTCTTCTGTTTATTACAATTAGATTTGAAAATGTAAGAGCAATTACTTCAAACGGACATTTATTAGATATATTTTACTATACTAGTACATATTTTTAAGCCTTATAATGAATGAGATTTAAACAACATAAGTAAACAGAGGATTATTTTTAATGATTAAAAACAAACGTGTGACAAAAGTCCCATTGATTAGAAAAACGATGTTCTAATTTTATATCGACCTCAAGTCGATAAGCAACCCTCCATCCACGTGAACCTCATTAACATTTACGTCAGTTAACAAGAACAATAAGCTCCTCATTATAGAGTTGAGAACACAGAATGACACTAACCCAACTTGCCCAAACAGCCGGATCATGTAAATGTCACTAGGGCTTTCCGTGACCTAGAATGGTTGATTTGTTTTATGTATGGCTTGATTATAGTACGTTTCAGTTTTTTACGTTTCGGTTTATAGTAAAAAAGAAAATTTATAACCCATGACGCAATAGGGTTAATCTACCAAATATATTGAATCTATCCAAAACATGTTGTTGATGTCTGGACAAAAATTACATTGTGTGGCTTGAATGTATGAGTCACATTGTTAAATCTTAACAAAGAATCAATTAATAGTATAAATGAAAGTCGCTTTTCTGTTGGTCTGTTTGTGCATCAATATTTTCTAAACTACTCAACGGGTTTTGATATGGCATTCACTGATGGCAGGTGAACTAGGGCAGGTTCCTGGGTATAATTCATCAAAAGTTTGTATAATGCGAAAATTGATATTTTTGAGGATTCGGGAAATAATTATAATATTTACGAAATGTAATTTTAACTCAACTGACACAAACAGCAGTTAGCACTTTCAGCTGAAGTTCACCAAAGAGGCAGAAACATTTATTTATATTTATATTTTATAGAGTATATTAAATATACAGTGCTTGATCATTAGTGTAATGCATATTGCAAAGACGAAGTTACTATATAATTTTTACTGCATATTGAACCAGTGATGAATTAAAACCATGTAATACATTGAAAATACTATTTAAATTATGTTATATAACCCACATCAATGAACAAAGGAGAGAATGTTTGCACATACGGTACTTGAAACTGGTTGGCTCCCTTGACTTTGTGTATGAAATTTTTGGAACACAAAGGGATATCACACTCTTACCCTTGTACCGGAAGGAGAACACAAGCGACGGAAGTATATACTTTTTGACCGAAGTAGTCTTTTTAAGCATATGCATACATTATATTGTCTTTACGAGGATATATGTCTACTAATGTTTGAAAAATATCATAGGGCTCCATCATATTACCTCATAATTGTTTTAGTAGGTCACGTCCAACGGAGTGCTCGTATCTTCGTAATCTTGGTTGTTTTCGGAAACCCTTATATGAAAATTTATCCTTTGTCCAAAAAGTTCATTAGTGTCTTTGTTAGGCAATTATAACCATCGATAGCAGTTATGAGAAATTCCTTCACATAATTTGTTACGGTTTCATTCTTGCCAGGAAATGTTTCCAAAATTCAATTTAGAGGCAAAGAACGTAAAAAAAATAAAATTGCAATTTTAACTTAAAAATGCCTAACACCACAAAGAACTATAATTTATTCAATTTCAAAATTTGCAATAAATACGTATTGATAACTTAGAACAATGCCCTAATGCAGCAATTGTTCGGTATTTATTGTGTTCATTTAATAGATATTAAATATTATATTTTAAAGATCCTTTACTCCCTCCCCGTTTCAAATAAATTCTATAATTGTTAGAGATATTTACGGTTATATTGTTTAGATATAAGAACATTATGTTAAGATGTTAATGATAGCTTGGAATGTACTACGTAAGGGTGTAAATGAAAACCATCCTTGAGAACGTGACGTTATGTTTGATAATTAAATGTTTTCACCGGGTACACATTTTAATCTGTTATTGTTAACTGAAATAACAACTATTACGTGAAAAACAAAGAATCGAGTTAAATCAATTCCACACTCCATTCTGAATGAAGGTTTCAAAGTTATGCAAATACATTTTAGATAGTAATACCATGTAATGTAAAGATAATAAATTAATATAATAATAATTAAGCCTCTAGCATAAAGTGTGTTGAAAGAATTATACATTTTTTTACTGAATTAATGCGTTTTTCAATGTTACTATCACTACGTGAGCATAGCTTTTATTAATTGTTACCTATTTAGTGAAAATTCCGAGTAAAACATATACCTAATTCAAAATCATGCAAACAAATTGTATAAAATTAACATTTTTTTAAGATACTCAGAAACAGCTAAAATTTAATTCCAAAAACCCATTTGCTACCTATTTGGTTTTTTGTTATTTTAGATTCCTGAGTTCCTGATTGTACTTAGAAATAGTCTGCGAACAAGATCCTCCAATCAGAGAAATACTATAAAAGTGTAACTGACAACCAGAGTTTTGATCACAATAGCCTCTTCTGGTTGAATGAAGCAATTCACGTAGAAATATCAATGAAATACCACTTGACCAGTGCGGCGCGTGGGCGCTGGCGAGCGAGAGCTAGCAGGTGGTGATGAGGGGGTTGTTTTGTACACAGCTATCCAATATCCTGGCTGTGTCATCTGCTGATACTGCTCGTCTTTGTACAAGCAAACAACTGGATTATTATTTTTAATATTTGCGCTAAACAACTTTAGAAAATTTTCAGTTCGAGTAAGCTACTGAAAAACGTGTATTTTTTAACTGTTCTTAAAAGTGATGAGGATTCAGGTTTTTGAATAAGTACTTGTTTCAAATTCCATCGAAAAGTGTTCATGCTAAATGTGATCATTTCGACAATTTCTTTCACAAACAGTGTAAAATATATGTAAGTTACTCTAGTGTACGTATTGTAATTTTCAAATGAAATATTTCTTGATTTTTTATTTTAAAGAAGTTCTCTTCCCCTTTGCTCATAATTGCCACTATTAACAGTCATTTAGTTTAAAAGAACTAAACATTCGTTTTAGTTACAGTATACGTTTGACGTTTTTTTAAATAATGTTTGAATACTATTCTATGTATTGGATATATTATGGTGCATTGTTGTGGAAAGTAAAACTTAAAAAATATTATTACTATGGTTTAATAAAACTAAAAATAACTGTTATTGTATTTAAGATATTTGTAAAAGTAAGAGTTATGAAAGTCAACTTTTAGTATCATTGTCTGAAAAATGTAATATATTATTAATATAATGTAATTGTGCATATTAAATCTTGTCATCAACTTAATTTTAGCAGAAATAAACTTTTCTGTTTTAAATGTTTGTCAGGAGTAGATTTTACTGACATTTATTAGATGGTATCAGGATTTTTCTACGTGATACATTGACATCAAATCAAAATGTATTTCCTGGTTGCTGTAAAATATTGGTAAAATATAAAAGGTGGTGATTGAATGGTATAAAATGTCCAACATTGTCATCTTCTCCATGCTCACGTGCCACAAAACTATCTTAATAATCTATTTTAACTGAATCACATTCGTTTATAGATATTAAGTAATAATTATCTGCACTAACAAACATAAAATATAACTATGTACAAATACTGTAGTTTAGTTGTGTAAAAGAACTCGTTATAACTGTGATTTTGTAAATATTTTAATATCCACGTGTTACTTATAGTTAGTTATTAGCCATAATTAACTAAGCTATTTCATAGTAATTACATTTAGCAAACACTTAAATAATGTGGAAAAATAGAGATAGAGAGTTTAGGAGCTAAGCATTGAATGATACACAAATCTGCTGATACATTTTTAAATCATGTTATTCAATATTTAGGGATCAAATTCGTTTCTCTTTTCTAAATAACTTTAAAACAATTATTTGCTTTATAGATAGCCCAATTTAATTTTTTAACATTGTAACTGTGCTATACAGATTTAATCGTAATTTATTACCAGTAGTTTAACAAATATTAATTATATTTATAAGTATTTTATTGTTTATTATTAGTTAAATCGGTAATATTATTACAAGTACAATGTGGACATTAAACAATATATTTATATTTTAATTTATAGTATAATAATGTAAATTATAAATTTTTCAAGTAATAATTTAATTTAACTCAAATATATTGTTAGTGCAAATAAGTTCCTGAGGAATATTAAAAAAGATATGTCGTTCAATCTTAAAATTTAAATTTTAGTTATATACCTTAAAGTAATTCATTAACGCTATTTTAACTCTATAATTGATCTGCAAACAGTATTTTGTAAAGACTATCAAGATATTAGTAAAGAATTTATAAAATGTTGAAAAACACGCAAAATCCGCGAATTTGTGACCATTGCAAATGTAATTAACTGCATTAGTTATAAGTTTGTCAGCAAGTTAACTAATTAAATAAATTACAAACATAGATAATAGTTACCAGTAGTAATAATAGCTATATGTGTTTTCTTATAATTGCAAACATCCTCTTGCCAAGATTTTGCCAAAATCTTGGTTAAGAATAACAGTATTTTGTAAATAATTATATTTTACTATTAAGTAATTTAATGGTAAATATACAGCAGTATTATTTTTGTAATGGAGTTTTTTTTTCATCAAACACTTTCACTACAACTATGCAAAACCTAATGATATAATAAATTTGTACTTATTATGAAATATAAACATTATTAAGAAAAATATATTTTATTGATATTATTATAAGGATAAATAAGTAATAACAGGTATCCTTACTTGAAGGTTATCCAAACTTGAAGGTTTGGATATGATTGATAAAATTATTTAATTTTAAAGCTATTAAAAGCTACTAATGATGATTATGTGTAAGGTTTTACCAGACAGATCTAAATAATCCAGATTGTGCATTGAGTTTTCTCACGTGAACTTATACTTCGACCGTTAAAGTATTCCATGTTGTATTTCTTTAAAATCTGGAACTCGAGTATTTATTAATTAACGACACAAGCATTTTAGAGGCTAGTTTTTGACAGTGGTAAAATATCGAAAATGCAAAACTCCCTCTTGATTGGGATTCAGTTGGTGCTCTAAAAATACACCTACGCGTTTTCACGGTATTTTCAGACATTATGCTATCTAAAAATACAGTTTCAAGATAAGAAACATTAACAAGAAAATGAATTTTTACAAAGATCCCAATTCAGAGATTTGGGAAAGAGCTTGAGCTTAATGGCCAGATTTAACTAATTGCACTTGTCTTATTTTACATATGTGATAAATACGTATCCAAACGCTCTTTTTCTTATAAAGTTGCCACTATTTGAATATTTAAACGACGAAGTACAAAATGCTTTGAAGTTTTTCTGAATAAGTTATACAAATGTAAAAACTAAAGTGTTAAAATTTGTTCTAAACATATTAAACCGAGACAGATTGTCATAATCCTACAGTTAAACAATGAGGACGTATAATTGTTTGATATCTAATATTGTTCTTATTTTGTTACAATAAACAGATACCAAATAATCGATTGTAGCTGGATCTAAAAATAATAGTATGATTAAACGGTTAGGCAACTGTTTTAGTTAGGATATTGTTTTGAACATTAAAGTTTCTGAAAATTTAATTCAATCTTGTCAAAAAAGGTTAGATTCTAGTAATGAATTTTATGACGGCAGTTTATGTATGATATCCTGATTTTGTTCAGCTTATCCCACACACCTCTACGTTCGCCCACCTGAGAAGTGACCGTGGCTCTGGATTTGGTAATACTGTACCTTTTTCCATGAATATAAATGTTTTAACGAAGTTATGTGTAAATACAGTGACATGTTGAAAGGTGACATGAAATCATCATGGGCTCATCTTAAACATTTGGCATACCTTTACTACACCCGTTGTAGTTTCATAGGTTTATATTCATTATTTTTATAAAAGACATGGGTTCAACACAATTATTATAAATGAAATTTAAGAGAAGTGTTGAAGTGGTCTGGAACATTCATCACAGGCTTACTGATTTTATACTGATTTTGCCTACTAATTAGTATAAAAATATCCCATATAAATACGGAAAACACTAAAAAGCGTATTTAATAGAAACACCCCACATAATTATTCGATAAAAAATAAGGGCCTCCATAGTTCTTATGGGTAAAACTCACGGCCATTTTATTACAACCGCCTCTCAGGTTTTGTGGTCGGTTAATTTTTGGAATGAATGAAGTAAGGCTTCTATAAGTCTTAGGGAACACCTTCCCTTAGAAAAATGATCATACCTATAAATTCAAATATAGCATAAAATTATTAGGACAATTCGTGAACATAATGGCTTAAATAATACAAACGTGTTCTGAGTGCATGTACAGGTATTAACAAAATACACTGCGACTAGTTTTATTTTTAATTTTACTAATGCGTGTGAAAAATTGTACAGCACTATATTGGTCACACGATTATTACAATTATTATTTTCCTAACTAAATAAAACAGTTACAACGAATAAGCTTAAAATTGATCTTTTATTGACACCACATTGTGAAGTAAATGTAGATTCAAATAAGTAGCAATATTTAAACTTCAATAACTGCAAGGAAATTATTATTTTCCCAGTCTAAAGTATTCCGCGTAATAAGTATTTAAAACATTTTTTTATTAAAAATACCGCAAAACAAAAACTTGTATTTAAATATTACAGTAAAACGTCAATTTTATATTGCAAAAACAATGAGTTAAAAACAAAAACCATATGAACCAGCTAGGTCAACGGTGATGAATAATATATGAATAAGATTGCTACAAAAACCATTATAAAATCCAATTTTCAGAGATTATGTTCGAAGAGTAGTGCTTAGTGAATGTTGTTACACCAAAATATTACAACGACAAGGAATATGAACCAGCTAAGTCAACGTTGGTGAATAATATATGAATAATTTTGCTACAAAAACCATTATAAAATCCAATTTTCAGAAGAGATTATGTTCGAAGAGTAATGTTGTTACATCAAAATATTACAACGAAAAGGCAATACGTTATAGAAAGAGTTTGTGAAAATGTGATTGTAGTACGATTAAATAATCAATCAGTGTAGTTGTTATTTTCATAAAAAGGATTGACTATTTTCATCCCATTAGTCGCAAGTAAACACATCCTGATAGTACTTGGGAATTGCTTGAAGTCAATTTCGTGGTGGGAGGTCGTAAAAGCGATGTGGTATCGAACACGATGCAATAGTGTCTAGGCTTTCAAGACTTCCTACGTACTTCACACAAAGGTCAACATCCTCAGTATGGCATCTCCCAAACTGAAAGCTATATGGAGAGCAATGTGTTGGAGTGATACAGTATTTCAGTATACGATTGAGATCCTTTTCACTCCCATTTATTAAATCACGTGGTATTAAACGTGCAGGTTGTAAAAGCGAACAAGCTCTAGTCTATATTTAGCCTGTCCGGGCTATTTATAGTGTCTTTGTGTCAAATCAGGTTTGAAGAAAGGAATTAAATGTCACACACAGAGGGCTTTTTGAGAAAGTTACCCTTTTTAGTCACCTTTGACGCTTGGAAACACTGTTTTCTGCTAGAAATTAACAAACTAAAAAAATAGCTCTTTTAATAAAGATTTAATTAAAAGTATGTAGAAGTTTAAATTGCAGTTTTATCAAGGACATAGATTGAAGGACAACGATTGAAAGATAACTAATTTACATGAATGGGTTTAGATCTAGTTCCAACTAACTATTACTAATTTCAATTTAAGGGATTTATTTAATCTATCAACAGATTGTAAAATATTTTTAAAAAATGTGATAATAAAATTTATTGTTTGAAGTGAGAACATTTTTTCTCAATGATATAAAAAGGATAACATTAGAGTCTACTATGGGATCGTTCAAGTTTCACCCAAATTGCTCATCAACTCTTTAACAATCGATAAATCATAAACACGAACATTAAAAATTGACGTAATATTATGGATACCTTCATGTTTTTTCCAAGTGACCCATTATTAAAATTTAAGTGAAATCTGTCCTTTCAGTGATAACTCAAAGTGATATTATAATATATCCTAAACTTTGTAAATATTATTCGTTCAAAATACAATTAAAAACTGGTCCAGGTTTAAAAGGGTGTAAGTACAAAATTTGATTCAGATCCTCTGGTGGCGGCATAAATTTCACTGTTTAGAATACTGATTCCACCAAAATCGGCCCTGATCCAAATTTAATTCATATTATTTATTTATACCGTTAAAGGCATACGACGTAAAACACACTATCCGGGATTACGATCTTAACTTCTGTGTCCAACAGAACTAACGAAAATAAGAGATTTACAGAAGCTTAATAGAAACAGCACAAATAGTTTTGTAAGAGATGGAAAGTTAGCAGTCTCAGGTTACGACGGAAGTTTGTGGCGTAGCGTGAAAGGTCAAAGGGCACATTTGTCTCGTCTCACTCAAGTGTTTGTGATAACAGTTTTATGGTGTGTGAAGATTAAGGATGATTCCTTATTTGTTTTACAGTTCAATATAATTAAATAATATCTACATGTCAATCTGTGTGCATATGCATAACTATAATAATTTATCTCATTTAGTTTGAGCTTGTGGAATGGCAGCCTAAGAGACAAAAAATAACATATTTGAATTCGTACAAATACAAATACAGCTGTGGGTTCGAAATGCACTTCTTATCTAAATAAATGATTAATTTTTTCATTAATGAGCTTCAAATTATTATTTATGAGTATCTACCTGCCAAAAATACAACAACCAGAGAATGGCCAGTGATTGTGTCAGCGCTGTTCTAACGGTCTCTAAAACTGTTGTATTTAATTCACCAAATACTAACTCGTAGGTTATAATATGTATTGCGTAACATAATTCTAGTGTGTGAAAAGAACGGGTGCTTGTATACTGTGCTGTCTTCACATCTTCGGCGTAGGATATTGTAATACCATTCCATAGTTATCCTCATTCTAATAGTTTTCTCGAATTTCTCGAAATAAAAGGTGAACCATATTTAAAAAAGTTAACTGACTATTTTTAGTGAAAAATGTATTTATTTTTTGTGTGGTCAGGATGTAACAAGTAATTGGATCCGGTTCTGAGACACGAAAAGTGTACGAAGTGCGAGCAATAAAATAAAATCCGGATTGGACGACTAATATTGTGTGATTACAGTTACAAGGAAACAGGCAATTGAGTAATAGAAATAGGTCACACAAAGGGGTAAATGGGGGTTTTAACAATTGAACAGAAGTTGCACTTGTTTTAGCGATGTCCTCACAGCCACACAGAACGGATCATTGGCCCAATCAATAGGTTGATACAGTCCACAGTTGGCACGGTTCACAGTTCTACCATCAAACGTAGTTCAAAGAGATTGCCATCAAACTCAGCTTTAAAATGCAGCTTGGAGGGGAGGGAGAAGACACGTGATAAAGGCTCACCAGACGAGTCACTACAAATAGAGACGGAAAGAACTCCGACATACAACGGAGTTACAACTAATATAACGGATAAAGCGGGGTAAGGCAATAAATGAATTGTGAGAGACGATGAGTATAGATAAACTCCGATAAAAGCGGCCTAAACGACAGTGTGGATCAAGACATCATTTCATAGCGTGAGGCCCGACAAGAAGCTAACATGAGGTTTGTTGTCGTCAGCTGCAAAACCAAATTCTATGCTACGAATCGCGTGAATTCTTAGAAAAAAAAAATAGGCCGCTAGCTCATATGATATTTGGTTTACAGCTGTCTCTACCTGGCCAGAATTACACACACACAAACACACACACACACACACACACACACACACACACACACACACACACACACACATTGAGCGGCGTAATTTGTTTTGGATAATGTATAAAACATTTACAAGATATCAACTATTTTGGAATTTTTTATTACAATCTACATTCTAACGGAAAATGTTCAACGAAATCCATCAACACATATACAAGCACGATCACTTTACAGGTACGCTTTGACAAGCCGGGAGTAACAAACTTATGATGGATCTCAACTGAAAATATGTTTGTTGGTCCCGGCTTACATTTAAAGTCGTAGTACTCACTTATACGCTGACCGATGTGTTTGAAAAAGTACTATTGAAATTATAATGAAAATTTCGAAATAGTTTGGTATCTTGTAAGTGTTTTATAACTAACTATACTCGTGGTTTTGTTAATTGACTTACGTATAAGATTTTCAACAGGCGCAATTTTGTTAACATTAAAGCAAATAGCACAATTATGTTTTTGAGGTTTCCTTTTATTTGTCATAAACTATGTGCAAAGTTTGATAACTGTAGTTTAAATAATACTAGAAATACGTTTTTTAAACAAAAATACAAAATAGCGATAGCGGCTAAACGACAAATTTCCCAACCTATATTTATAGAACATTTATATTATTATAGTACTACAAAATACCATACTCCAATGATAATTTAAACTTCAGGTAAGTAAAGCGACAGCGAAGAGTTGTCCTGGTGGGAACTTAAAGAGTTTCTTATGGTGATGATAAAATAACCAAAGTAGTTCCGGGTTGGACAACCCGCTGGGAAAAAGAACGTTTTCAGTGGTTGGAATCCCGAGAAAGACTCCACTCCCATCAGTGAATAATTCATCTACTCCCTCTCTCCCCTCACCCAACCAGTGGAATAATACGTTTAGAAATATTTTATTACTCTAAACTTAGTATCTGAGATTTCATAAAGAACGGTTCCCTTCAGTGATACGTTTGCAAAAAAAAAGTATTAATGATCACACGAACTATTAATATATATATATATATATATTACATTATATATGTATATATATATTTATATATAATGTGTTATATATTGTATTATATATACATAGTAGCAGTAGTTCGTTCTTTATAAAAACTAATTGTAAGTTATTGATAAAATAATATGGTAAGTTACTTTACGTAATTCCATGGCTCTCTAGAGACACTAGAGTACAGGTAAATATTATTTAGTAGCTGGAAATCTTAAAGTCGAATTGGTAAACATTGCATTGGTTAGGACCTATTGGTAAGAATTTTCTCGTAAACACATTCACATATTTTTGATTACATACATATCTTAGACTTCGACTGTTAATTTAGTAATGGGAAATATTACTTCAAGAACGTCATCGCATAACGAAATAGGATAGGTGCTTAAAATATATTCCAGAAATGTAACGATTTAACACTTTGCGCGTGAGTCTTCTATTTTTGTATTGTAAGCTAGCTGCTACAGCTGATGGCAATAAACTGGAATAGCTGTCCTGAAGTTGTGTAATATGCTGTAGAGTTAAAGATGTTCCACAATGCCCACGCGGCGGGTTACGTGCGTTTGAGACGTGTAGTTAAGTTCTAAAGAGCCTTCAAGTAAATGTTCGATTTTGAAGTGCTTGAAACTGCTTCCTTCAACTACACCAGAACAAATGCAGCTGGAAATACAGTTTGGAAAACCAGCTTTAAAAAATATCGTAGTCTGTGAGATATTTTAATGATGCCCTATTCTAAAATCTATTCTGCAAATACAGATGCTTCGTAATCAACAATCAACTTCATATATTCGTAACAATTTTTCGTACTGACATATTAATCGATTAGGCAAACATACGAGTATACATTTTTTTCTGAAAAAAAAAAACACAGGTAGCAAATACATGATTAAAGTTTAATAGGTATATAACCGTATGGCTAATAGATATACCTCACAATGTAAACTAATAATGATGTTGTATCAAATATCAATAATTATAAATTAACTAAACAGACGTTACTCATAAATTGTACATGACAGGAAGTATAACGCGTTTCATTAATAGAATTAACTTCTCATCTTAGAAAAGACTGCAAATTATATTTGGGCAGAACACAGATATATACTGCTTACACTGTTCCTGAAACAAAGTTTGTTTCAGAAACTTTTTTACAGTAAACAAATGAAATAATTATGTAATTGTATTTAAATTTATTTAGTAATAACAATTTAAGTGTTGCTGAAGGAGTTTAATCCTTTTTTAACAGTGTTTTGTTATTTTTACAAAATGCTGATTCTAAAAACTTGTTTTATGGTCAGCATTTATAGTAAATATAACTTTTGTTCATGGTTGAGCAAATCTATCCACTAATTCCTCGGCTCAAAGCTCAGTTCATTCTAGCAGACCACAATACCAATAAACCTTCCATTTCCCCCTCTTTTATGGTCGTTTTCCAGCTTTCTACGAATATGCAGCAATTTGCGACGCAATCTCCATGGAGACAATTTTAATGGTGAGCACGCAGATGAATGATTTAAAACCCCGACGGTTAAAATTAATTTTAATTTATTTATTTACACGTTTTGATAAGTATAATAATTTTATTTTATTGATTTTTTTAATATTCTAAAAATGCATCACTAAGTAAGTAGTAGAACTGTATTGTCTCTTCTTTTTCTGCCGTACTGGAA
The DNA here is from genome assembly GCF_021130785.1 of Homalodisca vitripennis. Taxonomy (NCBI): domain Eukaryota; kingdom Metazoa; phylum Arthropoda; class Insecta; order Hemiptera; family Cicadellidae; genus Homalodisca; species Homalodisca vitripennis. The sequence continues at coordinate 33,773,945 of NC_060210.1, forward strand.
TGAACTTATATTAAAAATGTGTGATTTAATGTAATGGATGGCGTACCGTTGGTAAATATATAAATAAATATATACAAAATATTGTTTAGGGGGTTTTAAGTTATTTGGTTGTGTAGAAATGAAACTATACTATATTCTTGCAGAAAATCTTCGTATATTTAGAATCAAACTGTAGCATTTTTCGTCACTTTAAAAATAGATTGCGTTTCAAAAAAAAATTGTACATTACAATAATAGGTATTATAAAAATAATAACGTAATAAAAATAGGTATTATGCCTCAGCAAATTTAGGTGAGAAATTTAAAACTTTCTTATTTTTTAGTTCTGTGTATTGAAAAAAATCTTCAATGCACACGTGAACCAAAATAATAGTAATGTAATTAAAGAGCTTTTAGGAGGCCATGAAATGTTAACATATTTAAAAAATACACTATCAGCTTAAATACTTAATAATCAACGCAGCCAATAACTTACATTAGTTTATGAATGGCAACTGTTATTGGTCCTATCATCCTGATAGCATTTCGAGCTAGTAACACTTTTTCATTTTTCCTGTCGGTGTACAGTCACTAATGTTCGTATCTAAACCTTAAAATTGTAGCTTTAAGCAGAAATTAAACATACATTTTTTGAATGAAAATACGCGTAACCTCTTCCCATGTTATATATCCCATTTTTATCACCATCACAGTTAAACGCTTGGGGAGAATTCGAATAGAAAATGTACCAAGGAGGATAAAATATAAAAATATATGAGTGGCTACACCGCTGAAATTCGTAACCGATTATTACCTTAAGCCTGGCGCGACTATAAATTAAGATTTTATTATTTATATAAATTGTTTTGATAAATAATAATAAACACTGCTATAGAAATTTTAATGACATTTTAAACTGATGAAGATCTAGGTAAGTTTTGCGTTTGCTTTTATGTGTCCAATTTTTTAAAGTTTAAATATCTTGTGCTCAAAAGAATTAATTATTGAGATACAAGATGTTTAGCCCGTTTTTGCACTTAGGTTGTTATAAAACTGACATTATTAGTCATTGATTGGAATGTTTAATTTAGTACACTAATAATTTCTAATAGTAGCATTTCAGGTGAAATTAATCTACGTGATAAAATACACACTATATAAATCATTCACTTTTGGGAGTTGTGACGAGCGTATGAATGACATTAAACTTGGTTTAACCATGCAATAATATTAATCGTGGTATAATAATAAATATTATAGCATAACAAACTCCACAGTAAGGCTTGCGCATAATCTGACATTTATTATTCGATGGGCTAAAACTATAAATAATTATTGTAGCAATTATCAGAAATACTTTTCATCAGGTGTCATCAACGATAGTTTATTCTATTGAATGTGTAAATTGTTAAATTCTCAGCTGGTTATCATTACAGTTCGTTTACACTCGTTTTTGTTTGGTTTGGTTACATCAAGAATTACTATGAACGACGATGGATGAAATTAATTTCAGGAACATTTCAAGAGATAAATTTGCGTTTATGGCAATCCTTTATGTGCCGGGATTATAGAAGAAAAGTAGAAAAGTAGGTGGAAAGTACAACACTAATGTTCTAAAACCAAATTTAAAACACACCATTCTCTTAGACAATTTTATTTTCAAAACAAAACAAAAAATGTCACACAGGGTTCCAAGACCTGTGTTTACAGTTGCAAAAGGGAATACATGGTTGAGACAAAAATACCATTAAACGCAATGATGGATAAAAGAACAAAAAAACACAACAATAGGGCTAACAGAAAAGTAAAAAAACTGCACATCATTTTTGGTCCGAACACCATCGTAAGAATTGGGATGAAGCCAACATAACACATTTGGAATTTCATTTCATTAAAAGGAAATTAATCGAGGCTTCATACATTAAATTTTTAGACCAACCGATCAGTCAACCATCAGTCGAAATTAGTCCGCTTTATTTATTTATCAACGGAAAAACCATTTCACAATTAGAGTTGATATGTCATAATCATTTATAGCAACACGAAAATACATGCAATTCAATTTGTTACAGTATTTGTCCAGTGTTAGCTTTGGTTGCCAATTTTGAAAAAATGAACTAACAAGGAAACATAAAGTATAAAAAAATTAGAGATTTGTAATAATCCAATGCGGAGTTACAATAGGGTTTTAAGAAGTTCATCTTAAATGAACCAATAATAAAAAAAATCCTCGTACCCTATTTTTGCCACCACCTTGTTTCCGCCGTGACTATTGCCATTTATTACTGGCCTTTGGTTAGTCTTAGGTGGTTGGTCGGTGATTGCAGACCTATTGTGACCTATATTCTGTAGTTCAGTTTAAAAATTTAGATTTTTGCTTTTACTAAGTCCATGTTTTAGAGATGTTGGAGTTGACACACAGCATTCCTGACATGCGCGTGTCTAAACGCTTTATAGTCGAATAGATATAACTTCCGTATCGGCGTGGTGGGGCGTTCTGACGTTGGAGTGAGAGGGAGAACTGCCTGGTTGGCTACCTGACCAATAGGAGCGAGGAGCGTCTGACGCGGTTGCCATAGCAACAGGCACTGTTGCCACATCGGCAAAGGCATATTGGCAAAAGCGGTAGGCTTATTTTACTGCACGCTGGTACATCTGGAGGGTTTGTTCCTAATTATTGCTTGTTATTTGCTTCAAAGCAAACCACAGACTACCATGAAGAAATGAACCATGACACTTTTTCAAAATGGTTCAAAGAATCACTTCTACCTAACCTAAGCTCCATCGGTTATTGTTATGGACAACGCCCCATACCACTCCAAGATTTTAGATAAGGCCCCAACGCAACGTAACAAAAAAGCGGAAATTCAGGCGTGGCTTCGCGAGCATAACATACAATTTGCAGAAGATTTTACAAAAGCCGAGTTGTTAGAAATATGTGAAATGAATAAACCACCGGTCCCCAAGTATATTATAGATAAGATGGCTAAAGCCCAAGGACATAAAATTGTCAGACTGCCACCTTACCATTGCCATTTCAATGCAATAGAAATGGTTTGGGCACAAGTTAAGGGACACGTTGCTCGGAACAATAAAACATTTAACATGACTGAAGTTAGGAGGTTAACCGAAGAAGGACTTCAACAAGTTACAACCGTGGAATGGACGGATATCGTAAAGCACACAAAAAATCTATTTTAGAAGCGTCAAACAAGAAGGTCTCATTGAAACAGCAGTAGAGGAAATGATAATTCACGTCAATGGAGATGACAGTGACAGTGAAACTAGTGACCTTGAAGATTTTGCTGACGAATATAGAGTGCAAACTGACCAAGGAACACAGGAAATATACGTCAACAGAATGTATGCTGACGGTGCTTGAAGTATTTTGACAGCCCCCGCAATAAATATATTCGTGCTGTGAATGCAATATTAGGTTTTCAGAGTACCCAAATTATTTGTCCTTCACGATATCCGAATTATTTAGTAGTTGTAGATTATTATATAGTGTAATGGTAACATATTAATATCGCACATATTTGTGTTAAATTAGAGAAATTTCGTATCTGATTACTAGTGTAAACAATCAAAAGACAACACACACTGTCGCGTTGTTTGTTGGTAAGTACGCTGGCGCGCACCGTCTGATGTTCTCTTCTCAGTGTTCGGTAAGAAAATAACCGCTCACGGCAGTGCCCACACCAACGCGGCAACACCGCGGCATCAGTCTCCCCACCACGGTAGGTAGAATAGACATTTCTATTCTACCTACCGTGCTCCCCACTGCTCGCTGCCCCTCCACACGCTTCCAATACGGAAGTTACATCTATTCAACTATAGTATGATTGGTTTATTTTTACATAGATTGTAGTTATGTGTTAGGTTAGTTATTCACCTGAGGAAAAGGTTAGATTGCAGATCTCAAAACGTAGTATTACTAATTTTTGTATCACTGAACCATGGCAAATATCCGGAAAACTCAAATTTCTTCACGATCCTTCCATCGTTAATAACAATGTAAGTATTAATTTCAGAATGGAATAAGTTTTTCTAAGGAATATAAATAGTTTTCAGTAAATCTGTAAGTATAGTTAATTATGTACAGTTGAATGATCAAATCACATCATATTAACAAGATATGTTATTATTATGAATCCTTTAGTGAATAAAAATCAAGGAATTACTAAAAAAATGTAACAAGTTTTATAAACTGGTTCTTTCAGAAGTTAAAACAACCTACAAAATAAGGGATCTTCTAACACTTCTGTGAGATGGGAAACAATTACAAGAAATTCATAAGAGATATTTGGGTAAGAAAATTCCAATTCAGACACCCTTTAAAAGTTGACAGATTTATTCAATTTTCAAATAAAAATTTGGAAATGTACATATAATTATCATGGAGAATTAAAATAAAATGTTCATATTAAACTAACATATTCGTATTTAACAATAGCAGACTTTCCAACTAAACACAATTTTTCATTTTTGGTTTGAACACATTCTATCCAAAACGTTTTTTTAATTTTTAAACTATTCTAAATTTACATATATTACAAGCATATCACTAAACTTAAAGTTTATGTAATCATCTGAAAAAACGAAAAATACTAATTCTATGGGTAAAAATTTTTTCAAGCAAATATGTTTGAAATACGAAGCTATGTAAATAAAACGTTATGGGAAATACACAAATTTTAAACGAATGCAAGAAACCGGCGTTCCGTGCTCTTTAAATACACCCTGCTCTTCCACTATCAACCAATTCCTATAATACGTATAATAACGCTGTTCAGTAAACGCATCAAGTTTGGTAGGCTATCATAACTTAGTCAGACAGTAAAGGTTTAACCTTTTAATCGGTTTAGTCCGTGCATTTACAATTATAATAGATTCTACCTATCCATAAATTTTCAAATTTTATTTTAACTAATAATTTTGTACACAACATAGGTTATTAACATTAATAATTTAGCACACTGTATAAGTTTCGTATTACATTTTAAATGCACTAGAAAAACGCATACATTCAAACATATATATATATATATATATATATATATATATATATTTTCAATGTGAAATGGCCACTATTATAATATGGATTGAAATCCATGTCCAGAGGCTCGAGTGAAACACAAGGTCGATCGTAGGTCACGTCCACAGCTGACAGAGGCGTGGAGCACACGATAGCGCCGGCCGTGAGTGACACCGCCGCCGTCAGACAGACAGGCGGACAGCGTGATAAGTTGTCGAGATCAGGTGTACTGGCAGTGACAGATGATTTTCACTCCACCTTCTTATTTTCAGATTAAGTAGAAGCGCTTCCATTATTAAACGATAAGAATAAACTGTTTTAAGAAAGTCTAACTATTAAAAGGTAGTTTTTTTCATTTGTGAAGTTGCCTGATGATGGAAATCATTAGATTCCTAAGGCCTTTCAATAATAAAATTAATATTGGCAAATTTGTAATCATTTACCTGTGATATTAAATGATATTAAAACATAATTACTCTATCTATTAGTAATTCCCAAATTTTAAACTTCATGCAAGTAATGACCAAGGCACATTAGTTAAGGCTTTGTTAGGCTAAGCATATTATAAACTAAATTACAGGAACCTAAATATGTAAGTGAAAATAAGCCAATAGGCCGACGTATATTCAGTAAAACTAAGCAATATGAACGAACAGTGCGCATCCATATTACAAGAGGCTACCGAAGAACGTTGTGGAATGAAATGCTCACAATTGAAAAGAGGTAATTTAGCACATGTTTTCACGAAATTACTTATTTTGGAGGAAAATATCTTATTTGTAAGAGGGGAAATTGAACATTGCTTCATATTTAATCAGACAGATCCTTCTTAAAATTTTGTCATTGTCTGGCCATCCGTTGTGTCAAAACTCTTAATAGAACGGTCCTAGAGTTTTGTAAATGGGATCCCTTTGGTGAAAGGAAGTACCTTATTGATACTGGGGGTCAAAAATTGAAAGTTAACAGAACTGTATTAATCCGTAAAAGAGTTGCAATCATTTTGGCAAAGACTTTTGCAACTGTTTCTTCGCTACTCCATTGTATCGGTCTATTTGTATAGGCATAAAATTTTTAAAACATAAAAAATACGGTTCACATACATACAACAAGAAACTCTAAATTGCGGAATATGTTAATCTGTATGGGAAGTAATAGCGCACAATATCTCTACAATGTGGTATTGACTCCAAAACCACATCCATAGTAAGTGCTAGAAAGGACCTATGGAACATATTTCAAATGTGCCGTACGTACGTACCAAAGATTATATGTTTTATAAGATTTTATGAACATAGGAGAAAAAAGTATTTCGGTAATTTTTCAAATGATAATCTACGCAATTCCAAAATTGGTCATATAATTGATTTGTTTCATTTATGCTGTAAGAAGAATCTACAGTTAATGAGAAACTCCAGTTTTTTTACCCAAATAAAGACATATCAACTTTAATAACGCCTATCCGTTAAAGTTTTCCCTTAACCAAATTCGTAACGTAACAATTTACTATAAAGACAGTGAGATGTCGTATGTCCATGTGCTAAAAATAAATAACTGCATTTATATAATTGACTAACTTCATGGAAATACAGTGTATATTAGTGTAATTTCTAACACGTTGTCTATGACATTCAATGTAACAAACTCCCACAAATAATAACGTCAGAATAAGAATTTCAGGCAATCTTTATGAATCCATAACATAAAGTAATGTTCAAGCAAGCACTTAGTAAGTCATGGAATAGAACGCTACGAAAATGTAGAACATTTTTTTCACGCCAACATCATGAAATAGACTTCAAGTCAATATCCACAAGGTGCAGGAGAGTGTATAGTAACAAAAGAAGGCCCTTTCAGGGCTTTTAGTAATGTTTTATTATACATACTAACACTCCAACTATAAACCATAATATCCTATGGCCTCATATAAGTTGTGACCACGATACTTTCTTCTTGATATACCACAATTCCTCAATAATTTCAACATAAAACACTTTTCCCATGGTTGATTTAAATCCATCTTCTTGATCACTATAGTGTGTTCCCCTTTCAGCAGAACACACTTTTAAATATAGGTTCCACAAAGTCCTTGGACACACGAAGCTGCACCACGATTCCGCCAAAAAGTAGCCCAAACCGATTAGCTGATTAGACAACAATTCGTACTAAATAAAAGCAAAACTGCTTTATCATAAGTTTAAATCACATGCAAGTACGTACCAATACAGACCATTGCAACAACAAATTAAAAGATAGGCTAAGAAGAAATTAATTTTATTATACCCTCAATCGGATATCAAAATTTACGGTTTTCAAAAGATTCTCGGTTTAATAGCAATTTTAATACGCACAAGTAAATGCTTTCCAACAGAGCTTGTCGGATTTGGCCCTGTGGGTATTCAGGCATGTCTATTTAGTCTAACGTAACTCACCACACTTATACCAGAAGTGTGTGTTTAACCTAACCATGCAACAAAAATATATAAGAAGCTTTTACAATGATTGCTTTATCGTATTGTCAAATATTATATTATATCCAATCTATGAAGTCTCTGATATTTAGAACCAAATCGCTTGGGAAGCTGTAGGTAACGGGCATATTTATTAAATTGTGTGTATTTATTAAATATTTATTAAAGTGTTAATGAATAGTTAGAGTAGTTCATTATTTAAACACTTGTGTCACAGAACAAACCCTTATGCATATTATTGAAGGGACAAATAAGGGTTTTGTGAAGTAATAGTTAGAATTCTTGTCTTGCAAATGGGAGATTCAGGTGTCCCGGCTGGACGAGTCATATTAATATGTATAGGAGCAATGAAATCTTCTCATTCTTTCATCAAATAATTCATTATTTACCTCTAGTGGGAAACTACGAATTCTATTTAAAATGTATACTATACAATATTGACAAGGAAACAAGATATCACCATGAACATTTGTCTCCCCTTGAGCCAGATTAGCGACAAAGTCAACATCATCTTATAGGAAGTAAACACAATTACAAGAGAGATAACAGCAGCATTACCTACAGCGCGGCGCGGTATTGTTGACTCGACTCGGATGTTGGTTGTTTCCACCTCCGGCATCCCGCCGCCCTCCCAGCTATTATTGGCAACCTTGGATAAGAATAGACTGGTTATTGCTTGAATTAGAACTCAGTTAATTAAATAAGGACATCTTTGTCTTTCTGGCCAACATTGGCAGACATTTATTTATATTCACACAATATTGCAACAACTGTCAGAATCATAAACTGTCATCAACTTATAACTCCTGTTTTCCTTCTACAACATCAATACACGTAATTTATAATATAAACTCCTGCAAGTAAATTTATAGCAGAAGTAATGCAATTAATATCCGTGGCAGCATGAGTAGCAGACTAAATAAAAAACCGTTATTGATGATGAATTTACTTTATTTGATCTAAGTTGAAATGCAATAAGTATGCATCAACGGTCACATGTCAAATTTGTCCTTTCATAGTAAATATATCAATTGCACATAATTTCCATGTTCTGCTTGGAACATATTGCGATAAAATACCTACTTGTCTTTTATCTCGCTGGAACTTTTGATATGCGTTACAGTTTCCTACAAATGGCCTGACATCTTTGTGCATGTTTGGCGGTAAACGGACTGTAGGTCCACGTCATAAAACTGCCGGAAGCATTTCTTACCTACTTCTTAAGGGGTGGACAGTGGGTCCACGGTCCCGGCCTGGGACCCACTGTCCGACTCACGGGTTTCTTTTGACGAGGGGTTGACAAGGGATCGTCGTACTCACACTGCAGCACTTGAATGGATGTTTCGAGATCTAAACTCTATATCTGCTAAATAGTTTTCAGTACACTACATAAGACAGCTGCAAAAAGAATGAAACAAAATTATATACATAAAATAAAGTTAGGTTAGTTACGCCATTTCTAACGAATGTCTGTAACGATTATAGTGGTCTTTGCTTTATTGGATACGTCTTCGCTCCGACTAGGAGAACAACGATTAAAATATCGTAAGAATGCACAGAAAAATCAGGTAAAGATAACAAGACATAGACAATAGTATAAGAGCCTGTTAACTTTAGTCAATTGTTCTGTGTAAACATTGTTTTATAGTAGCACAATCATAAATTACCTTACATTTAGTCGTGAAAGCATAGAGTAAGCTTGATAATAACAACACTTCTTATTTCAAACTTTTTTGCGACCACTGTTGAGCACAAGTAAGACAAATATTTAGATAAATAAACTAAAAGTTTTATTAAAAGTCTAATTTTAACTGTACACTTTAGTAAATATTGAGTATGCATGATGAGTACTGTATGCAGACATCAAAGGAATGTTTTTTTAATACTATATAACTTTTATATAGTTATAAAACGCATAGTTTATTTGACTTTTGACAGAAGTAGGCTTCTCAGAAGTTTGTATGTACCTTATTCGAGAAAACAAAGCAATATAACTAGGGCTTTTTTATTAACTAAACAGCAAATTTTAAAACTTTTAACGGTTAACGGTTTATTTTAAAGGGGAATAAAACTAATAGGGTTTAAGAATAAATTTAAGAATTAGGAGCGTTCGAGGTCCTTATAACTGCTAGTAATTAAACATGTTATCTCCTGTCGTTCCGAGATCACTATTTGAAATAACGTTAATTTTTTTCGCAGCGAGATATAGCGAAGAATAGCAATTGGAAGTTTGAATGAAACTAGACAAATGTTTTAGCCGTTCATCGAATTCCTGTTTAAGTGATATTTACAACGTATCGTTAGCGGCATAAGGTCACTATTATGTAAGTTAGTATGTCTGTGTAGGCAGATGTTTTGTTTACTGTTTGGATTATATGCCAAGAGCCACTATTTAAGGTAATAAAACATTTTTTCTTCGTATCTATTTAACTTAATTTGGTACAACTTTAAAAATGATATATTAGATATGAACTAAATGGTTATTTTAACTATTAACAATGTTAATAAAACAATAAACCATCCATTGCAATTAACGTGTACTACGAGTAACGTCTACTGGTATATACAGTATTATAAAAACGATGGTCCAATATAAGGAATAACTAATACAAACTTACTGTAGATGTTTTTGATTCATTAGGACAATGCCAAATTAATCAGATAGTAATATAATGCTATATGGAATTCTTTAAGATATAATCCCTATTAGTAATCCACTTCATATGTGATAGCTTGAGTAAACTGTTGTTAATATTTACTGCTTTAGCAGTACGCTGTGCAAATGTAGTGGAAGCATCACTGACCAGAATAAAGAATAAGTGCAGGTAGAAAAACTAATGCACGGCCAGGTCAGTTTTGAAAAGTAGGACAGTTAGTCCGCAGGTGTCGGCGTGGACTAACTGTCCTACCCTGCAGAAAAGTGACGTCGCCACCCTCGTCAAACTAGGCGTGGACCTACAGTCCTACAATCATGTTTGGCTGGCAATCAAGTACCTAGCCAAAGTTCAACAAACCTCAATTAATAATGATATTGTTGAACATCTTTTAATATTCTAGTTCTTATCTTCATAGGAGTATTGTCATTTGTTCTGAAACCTTAAAACAGACAATGACGGAAATTTATTGTATCTCTTATTATGTAACAGTTCTTAAAAAACCTACAAATTTGGTTGGATTACAGACCTCTAATGCCTTTAATTTTAATATTTGTTGCTCATTAAGGTTTGTAAAATGGATATTTAATGTGTAAATTCTCAAAACGATTTGTTATTCATAAAGGAATTTTTATTAGAGGTCCTTCGTCTTCTTCAAAGTTTGTATAGTCTCACTCAGGGTTTGATAACAGTTCATTTCCCCTCTTGTATGTGAAAGTAGGATTGTACGAAATAATCCCCTTAAAAATAACTCAATTCTTTGAAGTCTTGGTGAATGTAAAGTAACTGTATAATTATTTACTCAATTTGGCTGTAATATGAGGCTCATTTGGTGCTTTTGAACTGTACCCAACCCAATCGGTTGTCCGTTATCTAGCATGAGCGCTCTAACTTAATTTAGCGGAGGGTTTAATTTGCAGTCTTTGCGTAAAAGTGAAAAAATTTGAAATTGTAATTTATTTTTTCATTTGTCAAACTTATTTTGATATAAATTATTCTATTTCCAGTAAAAAAACTCCTCTTTCCGGTATAAAAAACTCTTCATTTCCTCTTTCTAGTTGTATCCTAAGATATGCAAATGAATTTGAAAATCAGGAGATTTGAATCTCAGTACTATTGTTGTAATGGCCTACAAATCGTATTTAATTTGGTATTAGAAACACGTTTTTAATTTTATATTTTAACCAGCTTCTATAACACACTCTCTTAGATATAGTATTTAAATCATTAATGTTAGGCGCATACATTTAGAATGTCGTCAATCTTGAAGTAAATCATACATTACATTTTGAAAAACTCAGTTGGTGTATCTAGTTGTTATCAAAGCACAGATCTTTACGTGGAATAAAAGACATAATGTATTTTGAATTCAGTTCGCTGGCTTATATTTGTCAAAACTTTTATTTACAGTTAAGAATAATGTAAAACAGTTAGTAGAACGGTATGTTTTTTTTAGTTTTACAGCATTTTCATAGAAAGAATAATGTTAGCTTTAAATTTTTTTTTAAGATCGATAATAGGTAGAATGAATGTGAAGAGAATAATTTCCTTTAAATTGCCATTTTGGATACACATAAAATGTGATCCGATGTAGGCACATAACCACATCGGAATCCTTTGAGAAAGCACCTTCCTTATCTTTATACAGAGAACAAGGAATGCTCCTGGTTTGGCGGGGGTTTTATTAGATTATTATTTTCAATTTAAACGGAATCATTGAGGCACCAGATGCCATAGACAAAACCGTCATTACCAGTAAAAGACTGCGGGGTATTATATTTCTTAAGCACATTGCCTCTAGATATAACACAATTTCTAAGTATAATTTCATATTAAAAAAAAGGTTGTAGGTCACTGTCGACTATGGAAAACAATAAAAAGTTTTGCTCTGTAATGAGACATGTTTTTCATGTACTGAAATTTTATATTTACCTTTTCCTAGAACAGGATTTGTTGGTTTATTAAACAAAATTAAAAATATAACATTTATGTACCGAAATAAATATAAAATAACAATTCAAGGGGGTTTACTGTCCCGTTTGAAAATAAGTCTGCTCCTATCCTGAAAGAACAATGGCTCAAATCGTGTATTAATTATTGTTTGTGAAAAATTATGCATATGACTGTGTTTCTCAACATAACCTCGGCAAGTTATATAAACACGTTTTATTACTTCTGTATCCACCTTAATACGGTCCTGGGTATGATGTTAAAATACCTTATTCTTCCTAATCTTTTATCTGTATCCCTATCCACCAAGACACGATTTTTTTGCTTAATCAACTCGTGATTTATTATGATATTAACTAAAATTATGTTCACAGATTCGATTAACTGATTCCCTGGGAGGTCAATAAATATTTTCAAGTGGTTTTGGATCGTTTTCCTGTAAAAAAGTTTATTGTGCTTACCTTTTAATTGGACCCATAAAATATACAATTATTTCAAGAGGATATTTATTCAATTTACGAAACTTTAAAAAATCAGAAATGTATTAACAGGTTCTGCTGAAGTGTATACAGCAATAAGTGCACTGGCTACATAGCCACCTGTGTCTGAAAGCGATAGCTTGCACCAAAAAGGATATAATTTGGTTGCACAATCGATCTCGCTAAAAGCACTTTAGCCGCAGCAATTGGCCTACAATGCTGTCAAACGGCGGTAGCTCATCGATTTATGACCACTCTACCATCAAAGGCCACCCACCCGCACATTTGATTGTCAGTTCTACTTAAAAAAATTATACTAAAAAAATATTTTCACACTTAAAAAAAAAAACTTTTGTTTTGTTTACTTCTGAACATTTTGACACCACTCCCATGTTTTCTAATAATTTAAATCCTTACAAAAATGGAAAGGCAATCGCGGGACTGACTTATAAAAGTGAAAAGTTATAACGGGCTGTGAATATATATCTTCGAAAAGTGCGTTTACTAATTATTAATTTTTTTATATTTTGAAATAATTTGAAGCACTCAATTCTTTAACATTAAAAAGTTGCATATTTTCTATTAATTCTACACATATTATTGGGATATTTTTTACATTTCATGTATTCCAATGATCATGGACTTCAAATACCAAAGTATACAACTGTATACCTCTTTGAAACGATTGCTTGGCGTTGGAAGATTTTAGTGTGTTAAAGTCAACATATTGAATGTTAAAGTAGTAATGCAATAATGTTAAAATCAACTAATAGCAGAGTATGAATTGATTTTGTACATTTTTACAGATTTTAAATTTGAGGTTAAGTAAAGTTACCAGGAAAGTTTCATAACCAAGTCTGCTAAGTAGGGACAGATCCAGACGATGCGAAATTTCTGACAACATTTTACATCGATAATGTGAGTAAACTGATTGAACAGAAAACAAATCATTGTAAACACAACGATAACTTCTGTTAGTAGAGATCAGATGTTTATATAACGGTTTTTTACGTTTCGATAAAGCTGACATTCTAATTTTAAATATTTGTCAAACATAGCCGCTAAAAGAAGTAGTCACTCCAACAAGGAGCGACAGTAACCTCTCACTAGCACTTCTGGATAGCCACTGAACGGAGATTAGAAACGCTCAGAAAACAAAATGGCCGCGATACATCGGCTACAGAGCGAACAAGAGTGACGTGACGCGTAACGCAAAACAAATGTTTTTCCTCCGTGCAAAACATTCATACACAAAAAGCCCGCCAAAGGAAGTAGTCACTTCAAAAATGAAATTGTACACAGGAAAAATAGGGGTTTGATGTTTTACACATATACGAGGTTTTCCTAGTGAATATAAGGTTTGTTTTTTGGGTTGGCTACACTGCATTACTGATGGTATCAGGCCATAGCAGACAGCTGCTGTGTTTTTATAACCAACCTGTGTTTGGATATGTGTTTTGCCTTTTTATCGATCAAGTGGAAGTGGAGTATCTTTCTAAAATTGCTGTGATTCGGGTTATTGATATCAGAACAGTTTAATATTGTAATCGTATCATGATGGGACGTAAAAAGTGTTATAAAGAGGAAGTTTAAAGGAAACAGGTACACCACAGTTTCGCAACCAGTGCCTAATAGTTCTTGTTGTAGTACCAGGCGTCCGCCTTCTGCAGCAGGGAGTAGACCTTCGGTTCACTCAGCATCTTTCTTGCCATTACATTCTAGTGTAGTTGTGCCTATAATTAGGCCTAGTGATTTTCAATGCGCCAACATATTAGTAGATTTGACAAACAACACTGTTTTGAGTAGGTCTATTTTGGGACGAACTCAAAACCCTAACGAGTCCTTCAAAGGGGATATTTGGAGACGAACTCTTGGAAGTATGTGTGTGTGTTTTTTTATTAAAACACTGAAAATTTTTGTGATTTAATTTAACAAAGGTACAGTTGGAATACTTACGTGTTAACAGTTAACAGTTTTAGGTTTAAAATACAGTGAATGGTGTGAAGCCTACACCTCCAGATGATCGACAGGAAAAGAGGGCGTGAAGATGAAAAAATTAGTTAAGAAGTGGAAAAGAAGAAAAGAAAAACATCAGATTGTAAAAAAGAGTGAAGAGAAGGACTAGCACAAACACTATGAACCTGGCATGTTTTAAACAGCAAATTCACCTAAAAGCATATTGTATTATTGTTTTCCACTTTATCGTGTTTCCTGACAAATACCATTTTTGTTTACTTTGGTGCACTCTTTTCAGAAATCAAAGGATATTGACGGGTATAATTTTTACCAGATGTCTATGGACTATTTATGTCTATCACATAGACATAAATAGTCCGTACTCGTTTTAATTGATGATGATTTAAACGACAAAAAAAGTTAGAATTACCGAAAACTAGGCATTTAAATAAAAGTAATAATTCTTTAACAATAAAAAAATATTAAGCCTGCACTTTAAAACATTATTTTAGTACAGTATATACTGAAAAGTGGTAAAAATAAGGTGTAAGAACTTCAACAGCTTACCTCAGTTGTTTTTAAGAAAAGTGCATTAGGAAATGAAAAATACTACCCTACGTAGTGGAGGTATGGAGTATCATGTCCCCTTAAAATTTTTACAAATTGTTAATTTTTCCTTCGATTATCGGTCAAATAACGTTTTAAATTCATTTCTGCACGAGATAAATAAAAATAAAAATTCATAACTAAGGAAGACAACGCGAATGTTTTCCTGATCAGTCTGAAAGGCCAGTAAACTGTAAAGTTCAGGAACTTGAGGGGGGGGGAGGGGATTGAGCGAAATTTGTAGGAACCGAAGGATATAACGTCAGATCATAAAATCAAATTTCCTCTCGGAAGCGATATAAGCTCTTGGCAAACATTTACAAGATTTTAGTGTTTGCTCTATAAAACGACTGTCGGGCAGTTTTGTGACCTATGCACTCTGTAAACCTGTAACCTTCTTTCGTTTGAAGAACGTAGCATGGAAAATTGCATCGTATCCACATGATTCCATTTTGCGAGTCTTGCAAAGTAATATGTATTCCTATGGTGAAGAATGAATTTGAGTGTTATTTGGTTAGAAATCTATTATAGGTTACAACGTTGATTAGATAATGATTGTTTTGTGGTTGGCAAATCAAATGATTTTTATAGGAGACAAACTTGTGAGGTATGTTCACATTAAACTTTGAAACCTTACGAGACACATTTTGAGTTGACAGCCTGTGTAAGTGACTGTACTGAACCTTAGACAGTGAATTCAATAACACAGTAGACATAATAATAATCAGAATTGTAATTCAGACAATGCCTGAGTTTGAATTATGTTCCCCTTAAGTAATATTGGTAATAAAACTCAAGTCATCCGATTCAACTCAATACAGCTATTCTGATTTCTTCATAAATCCCAACAAATGGTTCAAGTGGGGGTTATAATAAAGTCAATTTACGTCGTACTTGCAGAAAATATTGCTCTGTCATCAAGAG
Source organism: Homalodisca vitripennis (assembly GCF_021130785.1). Taxonomy (NCBI): domain Eukaryota; kingdom Metazoa; phylum Arthropoda; class Insecta; order Hemiptera; family Cicadellidae; genus Homalodisca; species Homalodisca vitripennis. Next base: position 33,789,999 of record NC_060210.1, read on the forward strand.
GGAGCATCAACCCCTGAGGTCGATGCCTCTTCGTCCACAGACACTAGCCCCACCGTCATTCCATATAAGCTAGGTATACGCTTAAACTTTAGGCAAAAGAATGATCACGTGCATATGAAACTAACACTGTAAATTATGTAAATAAACCTCTTATTAATATAATATATAAGTACAGTGTACTACATTTACAATGTCTAATACAATAACTTATATAACTTACAACCTTAGGCATTTAAATTACTTGGTTCAAGAGACTATGCGCTCAATAAAATTCCTACTAAATAAAAAATGTGAGTTTATACATTAGAAACTAAACACTTTTCATTGTTTTGAAACCTATTTTAAGCTGTTTTTAATTTTCAAAGAAATATTTTCATGTTTTATAGAGTTTTAAAAAGATTTTACATAACAAGAATCGTAATTTCCTGTTTGGAATTGTTTATAATGTTTTGGATAGAGATTTCACATTGATTTTCTGTCAGTCCCATGAACAAGCCATGGGACCATATACACCCACCATATACATATCTACTTACGTCCATATTATCTTATGGTTTGATTATGAGGCAGTTGTTCTAAATAGAAATTTGACTCAGTAATAATTTTCAAATGCAAAATTGTCCAAGACAGAGACATTTACTAATATGAGACGAAAGACAGGGACAACTTGATAAATGGACAACACATGAAAACAGTGTTTCAACACTTGCCATCTCAGATTGGCGTGAGACTAATCAGTAAGCTTCATGAGAGTATTAAATATCTAATTAATCCCAAACAATTCAAATCTTGATTAAAGCACCTCTTGTTCTCAAAGGCGTTTTACTCAGTTGAAGAGTGCCTGATGGGTCACTGGGAAGACAATATTTGAATATTATAATTGATAGTGAAATTGGAACCCTAGTCCTGATATCGAAAGCGATGTCCAGATGCGTATTTGGACATTACAGTTAGTACTATTGTTATACTTGACGCATGCTATGTAATATTATGGTTATCGATGCAATTATTATTACTATCATAAGTTAATTCCACGACCGTAATAAATGCTGCTGTTATGTGAACAATATAATATAAGCTGTGCCAAGGATATTATTATCGAGGATGATTTGAAAATTTCTCAAGATAATATTAATAGAAGTTCGAAAGAAACATCGATCTCCTGCTCTTACAGCTCATCGTTTGTTGCCCAATAAGTATAGGTAAATACCTTAGGTATTTCAATAACAGTTTGGTAAACCTTCCTAAAAAGAATAAAATATTCTCACTTACCATATTTTAGATTTTTAGAGGACATTATACATGTCAAACGTTAAAGAAGAGCCGATGTTTTTAAATTTACGAGCACTGAAGCACCTGGTGACTGAATGACTTACAATGTACACAGCAACCTCTGAAACATCATAGTATCTGAAAGTTTTACGATTATCTGGCTACTGCGAAGCTACTCATATTAGAAGAACTCGCTATTTAAGGCTGCTTAAGTATTGAGAAGCTCTTAGGACAAGTGCATTTCTCAAAACACTCTTTTTTAAAACATCTATTCCACGAAATATGTGTGCGTATTTAGATTACTACGTATTTATGGAAAAATCACATAAGTTACATTCATACACCATGAGCATATACGGCTTCGGTCCAAAGTTCAGTCCCCTTTATCCAATTAAATGCACAGAAAATCGATAGTTTTGACTGATTTAAAATGCTTTTCATAAAACACCAATACTTAAATTTCACAGACTCATGGACGTTTGGAAAACGTTTTATCTAGGGACTGCACCTCCATGCCTCGTAACAACGAGCCTCGTTAGTCATCGTCCATTGTTTTCAACGTACATACCAAATTTCGTTAAAACCCATCCATTGACAAGGTGCCTAGAGTAATTTATTGTTTAAACCAAGTCTATACAACGGGTATGACTCAATGCGAGAGCTATATTTTCTCACAGGGTACCTAAATTTCTTCCAAGGTTGATATAATTTGTCACCTTAATATTCATAGCAAGATCGCTTAAAATTGATCCAACCTTTAAGTCGTCTGTAATAAATTGTAAAAACGTCATTGGGTACGTATAACCAAGGGATCTGCGCGCGCGGGACGCTGGCCGCCCTGGTGGGCGGGGGAAAGGAGCGTCTTTTCCAAGAACATTGAGCTTTTCCTTAGAGCCCATCCTTCGGTATTTTCGTGGCCCAAGAGGCAAGAATATTTACTGATTTATTTAGTTTTCTCGTGGTTATATTCAAATAGATGGTGTTCCGATAGTTCAGTTCTTTTAAATCAATCACAGAATGACAGCGCAATGTTTCGTGGATGGCTAGTACAGCCTCGGCCGCGCGCTCAGATTCTTTGGCCTGTGTGGGGCTCCCATCTGGTTGCTGATAACACAAGAATCGAACATTCATTATTTAAAGAAGGATCACGGATATTTTTTTTAAATGAAACAAAAATAAATATGGAGGATAAAAATCTATATGAAGGATGTCCAGAATTAGTTTTAATTG